>NC_086444.1:475414263-475769263 GCF_028390025.1 Pseudophryne corroboree
ACTTATAACACATATTCTGGACTAAGAGCCTGGTGCTGGTTGTCTAAATACGGGGAACCCCTGTCCAATTTTTTTCACAGTATTTAAACAACCAGGACCGGCTCAAAGAACCCGAGGCTGGTTATACTTAAGAGGGGAGACCTCACGCATTTTTTTAACATTTTTTTAACCCATTCAGACCCATTTCCATTAAGTTAATGGAAGCCCTGGACAGCAAAATTGCATTCATGTCCTCTTCCCTTCCCAGTCCCAAATACTAATTATTATTTTTTTCTATAAAAATGTACAATATACAGTATCACAAGTATTATGAGCAGGCAGGCAGAAGGCATTGGCGGCATTGGACTGAGATGCAAATTAGTGGCGGAGGGCTGGGTCAGTTGATGGTAAGCGAGTTTGTAAGCCATTGGCAGTGGCAGCGGGCATCGGCTCAGGGTCAGTAGCGGGCATTGGCTCGGCAGCGATAGGGGTCATTGGCAGGATTCGGTGGACATTATGGCTGTAGTGCCTCACCAGCCACTGACCTCACCGCACGGCACTGAGGTGTAGCTACATCTGAGGTAAATGTGCACCCTCTGCACAGCTATGCGCGCCTGTGCCTAGCCATGCCGAGCTGCGGCATTTGCCGCTCCCATCCATGTGAATGGGGCACACAGGTCCAGACATATGCGGTGCAGTCGCGCCTAAGAAGGCTTATTTGCGGTAAGATGTAGCCACGACGAGAATGGCTACATTTGTAATCCCTGTTAGCATCAGAAATGAATGCTATGGTGGTTATGACTGCCCCCCCCTCACTCCCATTCATCTCTTGCTCTCCTTCTTCACCCTCTCACCATTGACGTGTAGATGTGTTTTTCTATGGCTGGGTAAATAGGTCAAAATAGCAGATTTGAGGCGACAGAAGGGATGACTGGGTTAGGCAAGGTTAGTGGGTTTGCGGGTGGTCTGGGCAAACTCTGCATAGTCTCTTAATGCCTAGAGGGACGGGCAGTCCTTCAGCCATGGGTCCCCAGAGGTTACCTCCACAAGGGGGATTTTCCTCTCCTGAGTGCTGAAGGATGACTCTTCATGAGTCATGAGGCTCCCGCCATCTTGTTCCTCTTATAGGACAAGTTTGTAAGATTACTGGACCAATCTTAGACCGAAATTACCTATTTTAGAATGCAGAGTAAATAATAATATGAATAATTACAGAAGAAGAAGCTAAATTTTACTTAAAATAAAAATACACATTTATTTTTTAAATATATTTTGCTTGAAGTTGTCTTTATTAATAAATTCTCTCAAAAGGTGAAGAAATGACACATATTTGGGGAGACAAATATATTAGGAGAGTTCAGAACCATGCATTGTTTATTCTACACAAGAGAGTACCAGGCGAGGCAGCCATGTTGGGTGTACTACATAGGTTACACTGTGCGATAAGCAAAGCATGGCAGTAAGGCATACAAGGGCAAAATAAAAAGCAACTAACAGGACACCTAGTTCTGAAGCTTACACAGAAAGGAAAATGGTCTTACTCTATAATTGCTTTTAGATAAATTTACTCTTTTATAAAAATTTTAACGTGAGCTGAGGTGAAAATGACAAAAGAGGGTCCAGTCACATTTTGAAATAATAATAATAAAAAAAACTATATCTGACCAAAAAATAAAAATGTATAATAATTCTACAACCCACTGTGATGCTCTAAGACATTGACTAGATGGCACTGCACTTATGTACAGTATTTTGGGTCAGCAGCCATCTTGGTACAGGGAGTGAAGCCTCCCTAAAGGAACAGAATGGAATCTGCACAGTAGCGCTCTCCCCTTGCAACACTTTTTCCATACAAATAGGATAATAATGATAAAACTCCCACATAGTCATCTAAATGGGATGTAGTCACCAACCCGGCGGTCAGCATACTGCCGCCGGGATCCCGGCCACCAGAATGCTGGCAGGGGGCCGAGGACTATTCCCACTCGTGGGTGTCCATGACACCCATTGAGTGGGAATAGAACCTGTGGCGAGCGCAGCAAGCAACCGAGCCCACAATGTGGAGAACGCTGCGAGCCCGCAAGGAGCTTCGTTTCGCTCGCTTCCATGCCGGCATTCTGGCAGCCAGGGATCCCGACGTTGGTATGCTGACCACCAGGATCCCGGTTGCCGGTCAGCCATACCCAACGTACCTGAATGACTACTTGTGCCTGGTGTAGGATTTTCAAATATGTGTAGTTTACTGTATGCAAGGATTTAAAACCGTATAGGAACTGAGATTTAAGGTGTATTACATGTAGTTTAAAAAAAAAAAAGTTTATTTTATTGCAGTAGTTTCCAAACTGGGGGCCGTGACACCCTGGGGTGCCTCGGGAAAGGGGGGGGGGGAGGAGGTGTTAGGGGGACCTTGCAGTAGGGCCATAGTTTGGTGGTCCAGGACCAATTCAAATTATTTATAGTTACCGGTAATTAAATTGTCAGAACCAGTCCCTCACCACATAACTGAACCTAAGGATGACATATCATAAACACAATTAACTTCATTTTATATTTTCTTCTAGATTTCTCAATAAGAAACTTTGGCCTAGGGGTGCCGTGAAGCTAATTCTGATACTCTAGTGCAGGGGTGTCACACCCGCTGCCCGCATGCCTCCCCTACCGCATCCTTTTGCGGCCCACGGGCAGGGGTCCTTTAGCGGTCCGACCACCTTGCTTGCAGCGAGGGCAGGAGAATGCAGCACGCGCTTATCCTGCTCCTCAGTCCGGTCTCCAGCGGAGGCGCAGGTATCTTAAATCAGGCACCAGTTCGTGAGCCAATCAGAGATCGTGGACCAGCAGCCAATCAGGAGCTGTGCCTGAGTCTTTGCTTTGTATGTGCAGCGCCATCTTCCCGAAGAGATCACTGGGAAGATGGCGCCCCTTCCACTGGCTACAGCAAGGACATACTGGGGAGAGGTAGCAAACTGGGGCCCCTACCAGGCCCCTCCAACAGCCCCTCCCGCAATGCATGTCTTTCTGAGTTTTTGGGGCATTTTTATAACAACATGGTGATGACACTGTAGCTCAGAGATTTTCAACCTTTTACAACTCGTAGTACACTGAACATGATATAAATATTGCCAAGGCACACTCAAATATAATGGTGATGCATGGTGCAGTTGCGTGTTCTAGGATGTCATGTTGCAGCTTCTCCATAGGTAACAGGGGGGACAAATTGGACACTTGTGCAGGACCCCGAGGTTCAGGGGGACCCCAAGTATTAAGGACAGAAATAAAGGGGCCACAGTGCCAATATTGCTTTTTAAAGTGTATGCTCCAGCTGCTCAATTTAAGCAGGAAAACAATTACCAGGCCACCTAAACCCTCCCCACTCCTTTTACCCCATCCCTTTGTCCAGTCCCTGTGGTCCATACTGTATTGCCATAATTATGCATGTCGCTGCGCTCGGGCTTTTCTGTATGTCCCTGCCACCACCACCGTGGCGCTTAAAAATATTCAGACAAAATTGGAAGCAAACCCGAGTGCAGGGAGAACTGTTCCTTGCTTAAATCACTAGCAGCAGGAACAGAAACTGAAACTAGACAGCCCCTGCGGACAGAAGGAGTTTCAGACTGTTATGTAACCCCTCCTGCCACTGCGTGCTCTACTCTACTGGGAGGGAGGAACGGAGAGGAGATCAGTGGGTGGTCTGTACTGGAGCTTCATTTTGCCAACGCCGCTGAAGCGCTGCCTGTCACAGAGTCTGACAGGTGCAGCGGAGCCAGCAGCAGCGCACAGCAGCAGGGTCGCAGATCAGGGAGAGCGCCTCTCTTGCTCAGCGCCTCCCTGCTTTGGAGACTCTGCTGAGCGGGTAGCGCCGGCTTTACCTTACCATATAACTGAAATTAAATATGACAGAGTGAGAGAGAAATCTACTATTTGTTTTAAGCTCCCCTCTGCCAAGTTAAGGGGAGTTGAGGAGGCCCCAGAGATATCAGTGTACTGGGCCCCAAGATTTCTGTTGCTGGCCCTGCACCTGAACCACGTCTGAGAAAGCCAGAAGAGCCCAACAATGCCCGGGCCCAAAATTAGAACTGGCTCTGCAACCACTAAACCCACTAGTATTGATCATTCCAAGGCCTCAGTAGCGTCAAAACACTGACGGGCCTGGCTCTGCTTCTATGACGGCACACCTGGAGACTGCTCCACGGCACAGTGGTTAAAAAACACTGCTGTAGCATATGCAGAATCAGACCAATTGGATTATGTTTGTGGTTTTCACAGATTTACTCCAATTTTTTCATCGTTTTGTCCTTAAATGAGGTTATCACTGAAACACTGTAACAGTAATAAACAACATAACAACAGTGGAAATTGGGTTCATGCAAAGCCTTACATAGCCAAAGATAAATAGGGAAACCCTACAATAAAAATCTATACGTATAACAAAACGGTAATAGGCCCTACACACTACGCGATAACACTGAAAGATATGAACGATCTCGTTCATTAATGAACGAGATATGGGGGGTCATTCCGAGTTGTTCGCTCGCAAGTGAATTTTAGCAGATTTGCTCATGCTAAGCCGCCGCCTACTGGGAGTGAATCTTAGCATCTTAAAATTGCGAACGATGTATTCGCAATATTGCGATTACACACCTCGTAGCAGTTTCTGAGTAGCTTCAGACTTACTCGGCATCTGCGATCATTTCACTGCTTGTCGTTCCTGGTTTGACGTCACAAACACACCCAGCGTTCGCCCAGACACTCCCCCGTTTCTCCAGCCACTCCTGCGTTTTTTCCGGAAACGGTAGCGTTTTTTCACACACGCCCATTAAACGGCCTGTTTCCGCCCAGTAACACCCATTTCCTGTCAATCACATTACGATCGCCAGAACGATGTAAATGCCGTGAGTAAAATTCCTAAGTGCATAGCAAATTTACTTGGCGCAGTCGCAGTGCGGACATTGCGCATGCGCATTAAGCGGAAAATCGCTGCGATGCGAAGATTTTTACCGAGCGAACAACTCAGAATGACCCCCATCGTTCATATCTTTCAGTGTGTAGGCACCAAAGATGAACGATGGGCGACCCCCGTGCTCGTTCTTCGTTGGTGCTGGCTCGTTTATACATGCATGCCAATATGAATCTTTAAAATAAGTCGCTGCATAAATACACTGATGGCCTTCATTTAAAACATCATGAAGCACAGACGTACCTTACTTACATAACAATATGTAGCTGTAATCCCGTAGCAGTTTCTTTGTTCCTTACAGATCCCCATTTCCGTATATTGTAAGGAAGGGAATGGACTTATTACTCTAAAACGGATGTTTTATTAAAACATTAAAAATCCACCAAAATGCCGGTATGAATGCATTAATGGCCTGTGTGATGGAATAACGGCCGATTACATACAAAACAAAGCCACCATATGTAAAAACCAGCAGTGGTGAATGGACATACATAAAAAATAAAGGCAGAGAACTTTTTCTATTTTTTATGTATGTCCATTCACCACTGCTGGTTTTTACATATGGTGGCTTTGTTTTAAAGATACCTTGATAAGTGTAAAGTACCCCACTGCAGTGTGAGTTTCGGTACGCTGTACCTATGCATATTGATATCCTGTGCACCTTTTGAGTGTAATCTTGCTGTGTTGTAAACGTTCTACACCATAAATCTTTTATCTTTTTTTTTTCTGAGTTTAACCGCATCATAAAGTGGGAACTTATACAAGTATCAAAGACTAAAGAAACTGCTACGTGTTTTGAACGGGTGTAGTAGTGTATGCCGGCGGCCGGGCTCCCGGGCGACCAGCATACCGGCGCCGGAATCCCGACCGCCGGCATACCGACAGCTGGGCGAGGGCAAATGAGCCCCTTGCGGGCTCGCTGCGCTCGCCACGCTGCGGGCACGGTGGCGCGCTACGCGCGCCAGGCTATTTATTCTCCCTGTGGACCCCCAAGAGGGAGAATAAATGTCGGTATGCCGGCGGTCGGGATTCCGGCGCCGGGATGCTGGTCGTCGGGAGCCCAGCCGGCGGCATACAGAAGACCACCCGTTTTGAACCACTTCATCCTGTGTGAGTACGGTACGTCTTTCGTTTTGGGAAAGACGAAGTTGAAGTATCTGATTTTGTCGGTTCACACTGGGTGTTAAAGCTAAAGATACCTTTATGAGCCTAAGTGATCTCATCACTATGTGAGTTTAGGTATGCTATACCTGTTATATGGATTCAGCATAATCATCACTATACTCTTTGGTGGAGGGTGTCTCCAGAAATATCAAATATACTACACTGTATTTTCTGTTTTCTGGTTTTACTTTTGAGGATCTTCGTTTTGACGGACGATGGATTCCATATATTAATGAGAAACCGATAAAAAGAAAATTGGGTTACATCCTTGTATTTAATGGACTAAGGGACTAAATAATCCCTCATTTTGATTGGAACAGAATTATGCGCTATTTCCTGTAAACTTTTTTCCATAATAGACAACAAGGGCCTCAAACCAGAAATAACCAGTCTTAGCCGGTCTGGTGGGGTGTGTGAGGTCATGCTGTGATGTCATAATGGCAACTGCAGTGCCTATACAGGGCTCTGCTGTTGTTGTCTCTTGCATATGCCTCAGAGGCCTGGCACGGCATAGCACACTGGTAGAAGGTTAGTGACTGGACAAAGATAAGAGCAGCTTAATTCGAATCATCGGCAGACTTTTAGCATGACTATTATAATATATGACTTATGACCTTGGGGATAGCATAGTATTGGATATAAACTAAATCTCACACCTGCTCGGACAGTACCGTTACCTAACAACCACAAGCGGCTGCAAATGGGCCATTGGAGATATTTGAAGAGCACTGTCTAGATGGGCCTGTAATCAGGGCCGGTGCTAGGGTGTTCGGCGCCTCCCTGCAAACTATTAATTTGCGACCTCCCTCCCATGTGTTTGATGGTGCAGCAGTGGCAGGTCCGTGAGGCTACTGCCAGCGGCTCTGTGCCCACAGTGCATATGCGCTGTGCCAGGCACCACTGGCACAGTGTTAGTTACGGCCCTGTGCAGGGTATCTAGGGGAGGGCGGCATAGTGGCTGTGAGAGAACACGTGGGGGTGGGGTCGACACAGCAACTGAGTGACACAGTGACTGAACACAGAGGGGGGGATTGTGACACAATGACATAACACAAACTGGGGGAGGGAGGTGACAGAGTGACGTCACAGGGCACAGAGGGGGGTGTGACACAGTGACAGAACACGGGGGGGGCACAGTGACAGAACATTGGGGGTGAAAGTGACAGAACACGGGGGGTTGTGACACAGTAACAGAACACGGGGTGGTGAAATAGTGACAGAACACGGGGGGGGGGGGGGTGATGCAGTGACAGAACACGAGGGGGGGTGACGCATTGACAGAACATGGGAGGAAAACATAGTGACAGTACATGGTGGGGAAACACAGTGACAGAACATGGGGGGGTACACAGTGACAGAACACGGGGGGGGTGACACAGTGACAGAACACAGAGGACGGGGGGTACAGCGTGACATCAGGCTGTATGTAATATCACGAGATCCTGGAGTCTCAGTGGGTATGTTACCCTAGGAGATTGCAGCCTGGGCCATACCCTCCCCCTGCAGAATGACCTAACCTAATGTGCAGCGCTCAGAGCCGCCCACTCGGGATACCAGATATCTGCCTCAGCGCTGCCTGTCTCTCTCTGCCCACAGCAGCCACCACAATGCTGGTCTACTTACTTGGGGCCAGACAAGCGTGTTTCCCCTTGTGCGCCGCTCACCGCAGCTGTAAAGACTCTGGGGGGGTGTGCTTCATGGCGGCAGCGGAGGGGCACAGCGTGGCTGATTGCAGAAGCAGCAGCAATATGAGGTTCTTGAGGGGGCGGTGCTTGCTGCAATCACACTGGGTGAGCTGGAGGGGTGGGGTTTGCTGAATGCTGACCTGGCCCACTCTGGACTCCAGAGAGAACATGGTTTGTTGTTAAAAAAATATATACATATCACACATAGCTGCCGGCCCCCCCCACATACACACGCACACCCTCCCCCCCCCCCTCCCACACACACACAACCAACCCCCCCCCACCTAACTTACCATTCTGTTTGTCCTCCTCTGCAGCCTGGTCCCATGTAACTCCGCCCCCAATGCCTGTAGCCCCGCCCCCTTTTTGGGCTGGCCCGTGGAGTGTGACATAACGCTGTCACAGGAAGGAGGCTTCATCATGCTGCCGGCAGCAGCAGCAGCAGCAGGATCCCAGGCGCAGCACAGGGATGCAAAGCAGGCAGAGCGCCTCTCCTACCCGGCGCCTACCTGCTTTGCATCCCTTTGCTGAGCGGGTAGCGCCAGGCCTGCCTGTAATGTTCCTAATTAAATCCTTTATGTGCGGCTGCACCCATGACATCTCCTTGGAGTTGTTTGGTGAGCCTATAATGTTGCAAATTAAATCCTTTACTCTCTCTCTCTCTGCCTGCTTAAATCCCAGTGTGCCAGTACTGCAGGCTGATCCAATTCTATTAATGTAAAGAGATGTAAAAGAATTATATTGTGCTTTAATCATTACTTTTGTTTTTATCCAATACTATATACAGGTGTAGCAGGGACGTGCAGTCAGGGGAGGCAGTGCCACATATTCTGTGTCATAAGTATATTTTTTATATTATGTTAATGTGTGGCTGTTTAAATACATTTGTGCAGCACCAAGAACGGTGCCTCCTGCTGTGCATTGTAATCGGCCGGAAGCAGGGGGCGGGGCCAAGCAAAGGGCTGTAAAAGCCTATTGAAACAAGTAATGGAAGCGGCACCTGCCCAAGTGCCGCAGAACAGCAGGGATGTGCTTTCAGCCTATCTGAAAGCACCCCTGTCACTGTGATTGGTCACTGGGCAGCAGCTGCAGCACTGACAGTGACTGCATCTGGCTGTCACTGGCAGTGCTGTACGGGGCAAATGACGTGCATAGCAGTGACAGCGTCTGAGTGCGGCTCTCCCCTCTCCTTCGTCTTCCGCCGCCTCCATCCTCCCAGGCAGCAGCATAACCAGGTCATGGACTCTCTCTCTCTCTCTCTGCAGCTCTCCCCTCTCCTTCATGTTCCGCTGGCTCCTTCCTCCCAGGCAGCAGCATAACTCTCTGCGGGTCTCCCCACTCCTTCGTGTTCCGCCGGCTCTTTCCTCCCAGGCAGCAGCATAACCAGGTCTCTCTCTCTCCTTTTCCCCTCCTGTGGATTAGAACAAAGTTTGTAAATATAATTTTCATTTTTACAGGTACCCCTATTGGATTCTACAAGGACAAGTGCACGTGATCGGCATGGGATGTAGGTAAGTATAGTAAGTGTGAGTGTGTTTTAATAAATTTTTACTTTCACGGTGTGTGTTTTGTTTTTATTTGGGTATTTTTGTTGTTGTAGAACTACAGGTACCAGCGAGCCCGTTATTTCCCTGCATGCTGGTACTTGAGGTTCTCCAAGTACCAGCAAGTGGGGGAGGCTTGCGCTGGGTCTTGTAGTTCCACAACAAAAACCAATATTCAGCCCGAGGCTGGTTATACTTAGGAGGGGGGACCTCACTTTTTTTTTTTACATTTTTTAACCCATTCAGACCCTTTTTCATTAAGGTAATGGAAGCCCTGGACGGCAAAATTGCATTCATGTCCTTCTCCCATTCCCTTCCCAGTCCAAAACACTATTTTTTTTTCTATAAAAATGTACAATATATCAAAAGTATGATGAGCAGGCAGGCAGCGCGCATTGGCGGCATCGGACTGAGATGCACATTTGTGGAGGAGGGCTGGGTCAGTTGATGGTGGGCGAGTTTGTAAGCCATTGGCAGTGGCAGCGGCTCAGGGGCAGTATCAGGCATTGGCTCAGCGGTGGTAGGGGTCATTAGCAGGATTTGGTGGACATTATGGCTGCAGTGCCTCACCAGCCACTGACCTCACCGCACACCACTGAGGTGTAGCCATGCTGATCATGGCTACATCTGAGGTAAACGTGCACCCTCGGCACAGCTATGCGCGCCTGTGCCTAGCCATGACTAGCCATGCCGAGCTGCGGCATTTGCCGCTCCCATCCATGTGAATGGGGCACACACGTCCAGACATACGTGGTGCGGTCGCGCCTAACAAGGCGCAATTGCGGTAAGATGTAGCCATGATGAGAATGGCTACATTTGTACAGTTGTAATCCCTGTTAGCAGCAGAAATTAATGCTATGGTGGTTATGACTGCCCCCCCCCCCCCCCCCCTCACTCCCATTCATCTCTTGCTCTCTTTGTTTCACTCTCCCACCACTGACATGTAGATGCGTTTTTCTACGGCTGGGTAAATAGGTCAAAATAGCAGATTTGAGGCGACAGAAGGGATGACTGGGTTAGGCAAGATTAGTGGGTGGGCGGGTGGTCTGGGCAAACTCTGCAAAGTCTCTTAATGCCTAGAGGGATGGGCAGTCCTACAGCCATGGGTCCCCAGAGGTTTCCTCCACAAGGGGGTTTTTCCTCTCCTGAGTGCTGAAGGATGACTCTTCATGAGTAATGAGGCTCCCGCCATCTTGTTCCTCTTATAGGACAAATTTGTAAGATTACTGGACCAATCTTAGTCCGAAATTACCTATTTTAGAATGCAGAGTAAATAATAATATGAATAATTACAGAAGAAGAAGAAGCTAAATTTTACTTAAAATAAAAATACACATTTATTTTTTAAATATATTTTGCTTGAAGTTGTCTTTATTAATAAATTCTCTCAAAAGGTGAAGAAATGACACATATTTGGGGAGACAAATATATTAGGAGAGTTCAGAACCATGCATTGTTTATTCTACACAAGAGAGTACCAGGCGAGGCAGCCATGTTGGGTGCACTACATAGGTTACACGGTGCGATAAGCAAAACATGGCAGTAAGGCATACAAGGGTAAAATAAAAAGCAACTAACAGGACACCTAGTTCTGCAGCTTACACAGTAAGGAAAATGGTCTTACTCTATAATTGCTTTTAGATAATTTTCTCTTTTATAAAAATTTTAAAGTGAGCTGAGGTGAAAATGACAAAAGAGGGTCCGGTCACATTTTGAAATAATAATAATAAAAAAAACTATATCTGACCAAAAAATAAAAATGTATAATAATTCTCCAACACTCCAAAGATGGTAAACTCATATTGTGAATTGCATAAAATATTTATATGAATCCCACATAATCACTGTTACACACTGGTTCTCACTGAGCGGAGGTTGAGACGAGAGGGGTGTCATTCGGCTCTCCAGCTGATGAATGTATGGAACAGATAGCAGTGCAGGATCACTGGAAGTGTTGTGGATCTCTGATAATCTCAGGTCTCTGAGGAGTTAAGTGAAAAACGACTGTCTCCCACTGTGATGCTGTTAGACAATGACAAGATGGCGGCCCACTTATGTACAGTATTTTAGGTCAGCAGCCATCTTGGTACAGAGAGTGAAGCCTCCCTGAAGGAACAGTATGGAATCTGCACAGTAGCACTCTCCCCTTTCCACACTTTTTCCATACAAATAGGATAATAATGATAAAACTCCCACATAGTCATCTAAATGGGATGTAGTCACCATCCCAGCGGTCAGCATACTGCCGCCGGGATCCCGGCCACCAGAATGCTGGCAGGGGGCTATGGACTATTCCCACTCGTGGGTATCCATGACACCCATTGAGTGGGAATAGAACCTGTGGCGAGCGCAGCAAGCCACTGAGCCCACAATGTGGAGAACGCTGCAAGCCCGCAAGAAGCTTAGTTTTGCTTGCCCCCATGCCGGCATTCTGGCAGCCAGGGATCCCGACGTTGGTATGCTGACCACCAGGATCCCGGCTGCCGGTCAACCATACCCAACGCACCTGAATGACTACTTGTGCCTGGTGTAGGATTTTCAAATATGTGTAGTTTACTGTATGCTAGGATTTAATACCTTATAGGAACTGAGATTTAAGGTGTATTACATGTAGTTAAAAAAAGAAGTTTATTTTATTGCAGTAGTTTCCAAACTGGGGGCCGTGACACCCTGGGGTGCCTCGGGAAAGGGGAGGGGGGGGGGGTGTTAGGTGGACCTTGCAGTAGGGCCATAGTTTGGTAGTCCAGGACCAATTCAAAATTATAAATTGGCAAAACCAGTCCCTCACCACATAACTGAACCTAAGGATGACATATCATAAACACAATTGACTTCATTTTATATTTTTTTCTGAATTTCTCAATAAGAAACTTTGGCCAAGGGGTGCCGTGAAGCTAATTCTGATAATCTAGTGCAAGGGTGTCAAACCCGCGGCCTGCATACTTCCCCTACCGCATCCTTTTGCGGCCCACTGGCAGGGGTCCTTTAGCGGCCCGACCACCTTGCTTGCAGCAAGGGCAGGAGAGTGCAGCACGCGCTTATCCTGCTCCTCAGTCCGGTCTCCAGCGGAGGCGTGGGTATCTTAAATCAGGCACCAGTTCATGGGCCAATCAGAGATCGTGGACCGGCAGCCAATCAGGAGCTGTGCCAGAGTCTTTGCTTTGTATGTGCGGCTCCATCTTCCCGAAGAGATCACTGGGAAGATGGCACCCCTTCCACTGGCTACAGCAAAGGCATACTGGGGAGGGGTAGCAAACTGGGGCCCCTACCGGGCCCCTCCAGCAGCCCTTCCCCCAATGTCTTTCTGAGTTTTTGGGGCATTTTTATAACAACATGGTGATGATACTGTAGCACAGAGATTTGCAACCTTTTACAACCCGTAGTACACTGAAAAAGGTTTAAATATTGCCAAGGCACACTCAAATATAATGGTGATGCATGGTGCAGTTGCGTGTCCTAGGATGTCATGTCGCAGCTTCTCCATAGGTAACGCCTGAACAGGCATGGCGACAGGGGGGACAAAGGGGACACTTGTGCAGGGCCCTGAGGTTCAGGGGGGCCCCAAGCATTAAGGACAGAAATAAAGGGGGTCACAGTGCCAATATTGCTTTTTAAAGTGTATGCTCCAGCTGCTCAATTTAAGCAGGAAAACAATTAACAGGCCACCTAAACCCTCCCCACTCCTTTTACCCCATCCCTGTGTCCAGTCCCTGTGGTCCATACTGTATTGCCATAATTGTGCATGTCGCTGCTCTCGGGCTTTTTTGTGTGTCCCTGCCACCACCACCGTGGCGCTTAAAAAAATATTCAGACAAAATTGGAAGCACACACTTGCAACAGAAGGATTCATAAAATTTCTGTAGAGAACAAGGTTTTCAAGGAGTTAAACTCACTGTTGTGTTGGGCTGCCCTGAACCCAGACAAGTGCATCAGCATGTAGAGGGGGAAGGGCTCAAAAACCCGAGTGCAGGGAGAACTGATCCTTGCTTAAATCACCAGCAGCCGGAACAGAAACTGAAACTAGACAGCTCCTGTGGACAGAAGGAGTTTCAGACTGTTATGTAACCCCTCCTGCCACTGCGTGCTCTACTCTACTGGGAGGGAGGAACGGAGAGGAGATCAGTGGGTGGTCTGGACTGGAGCTTCATTCTGCCGGTGCTGCTGAAGAGTGAGAGAGAAATATACTATTTTGTTTAAAGCTCCCCTCTGCCAAGTTAAGGGGGGTTGAGGAGGCCCCAGAGATATCATTGTACTGGGCCCCAAGATTTCTGTTTCTGGCCCTGCACCTGAGCCACATCTGAGAAAGCCAGAAGAGTCCAACAATGCCCGGGCCCAAAATTAGAACTGGCCAAAATTAGAACTGTGTCTGCAACCACTAAACCCACTAGTATTGATCATTCCAAGGCCTCAGTAGCGGCAAAATACTGACGGGCTGGGCTCTGCTTCTATGACGGCACACCTGGAGACTGCTCCACGGCACAGTGGTTAAAAAACACTGCTGTAGCATATGCAGAATCAGACCAATCGGATTATGTTTGTGCTTTTCACAGATTTACTCAGATTTTTTCATTGTTTTGTCCTTAAATGAGGTTATCACTGAAACACTGTAACAGTAATAAACAACATAACAACAGTGGAAATTGGGTTCATACAAAGCCTTACATAGCCAAAGATAAATAGGGAAACCCTACAATAAAAATCTATACGTATAACAAAATGGTAATAGGCCCTACACATTACGTGATAACACTGAAAGATATGAACGATCTCGTTCATTAATGAACGAGATATCGTTCATATCTTTCAGTGTGTAGGCACTAGTGATGAGCGGGTTCGGTTCCTCAGAAACCGAACCCCCCTGAACTTCACCCATTTTACACGGGTCCGAGGCATACTCGGATTCTCCCGTATGGCTCGGTTAACCCGAGCGCGCCCGAACGTCATCATCCCGCTGTCGGATTCTCGCGAGATTCGTATTCTATATAAGCAGCCGCGCGTCGCCGCTATTTTCACTCGTGCATTGGAAATGTTAGGGAGAGGACGTGGCTGGCGTCCTCTCCATTTATTAATAATATTTGTGCTTATTGCTTAATTGTGGGGACTGGGGAGCAGCTGTATTATATAGGAGTACAGTGCAGAGTTTTGCTGACAGTGACCACCAGTATACGTTGTCTGCCTGAAAAACACTCCATATCTGTGCTCAGTGTGCTGCATATATCTGTGCTCACACTGCTTAATTGTGGGGACTGGGGAGCAGCTGTATTATATAGGAGGAGTACAGTGCAGAGTTTTGCTGACATTGACCACCAGTATACGTTGTCTGCCTGAAAAACACTCCATATCTGTGCTCAGTGTGCTGCATATATCTGTGCTCACACTGCTTTATTGTGGGCACTGGGGACCACCAGTATTTTATATAGGAGGAGTACAGTGCAGAGTTTTGCTGACCAGTGACCACCAGTATACGTTGTCTGCCTGAAAAACACTCCATATCTGTGCTCAGTGTGCTGCGTATATTTGTGCTCACACTGCTTAATTGTGGGGACTGGGGAGCAGCTGTATTATATAGGAGGAGTACAGTGCAGAGTTTTGCTGACAGTGACCACCAGTATACGTTGTCTGCCTGAAAAACACTCCATATCTGTGCTCAGTGTGCTGCATATATCTGTGCTCACACTGCTTTATTGTGGGCACTGGGGACCACCAGTATATTATATAGGAGGAGTACAGTGCAGAGTTTTGCTGACCAGTGACCACCAGTATACGTTGTCTGCCTGAAAAACACTCCATATCTGTGCTCAGTGTGCTGCATATATCTGTGCTCACACTGCTTAATTGTGGGGACTGGTGAGCAGCTGTATTATATAGGAGGAGTACAGTGCAGAGTTTTGCTGACAGTGACCACCAGTATACGTTGTCTGCCTGAAAAACTCTCCATATCTGTGCTCAGTGTGCTGCATATATCTATGCTCACACTGCATAATTGTGGGGACTGGGGAGCAGCTGTATTATATAGGATGAGTACAGTGCAGAGTTTTGCTGACAGTGACCACCAGTATATAAAGCAGTACGGTACGGAAGGCCACAGCTCTACCTACCTCTGTGTCGTCAAGTATACTATCCATCCATACCTGTGGTGCATTTCAGTTGTGCGCAGTATATATAGTAGTAGGCCATTGCTATTGATACTGGTATATAATTCCACACATTAAAAAATGGAGAACAAAAATGTGGAGGTTAAAATAGGGAAAGATCAAGATCCACTTCCACCTCATGCTGAAGCTGCTGCCACTAGTCATGGCCGAGACGATGAAATGCCATCAACGTCGTCTGCCAAGGCCGATGCCCAATGTCATAGTAGAGAGCATGTAAAATCCAAAAAACAAAAGTTCAGTAAAATGACCCAAAAATTAAAATTGAAAGCGTCTGATGAGAAGCATAAACTTGCCAATATGCCATTTACGGCACGGAGTGGCAAGGAACGGCTGAGGCCCTGGCCTATGTTCATGGCTAGTGGTTCAGATTCACATGAGGATGGAAGCACTCATCCTCTCGCTAGAAAACTGCAGTGCCACTCCTAGATGGGCCAGGTGTTTGTGTCGGCCACTTGGGTCGCTTAGCTTAGTCACACAGCGACCTTGGTGCGCCTCTTTTTTTCTTTGCATCATGTGCTGTTTGGGGACAATTTTTTTGAAGTGCCATCCTGTCTGACACTGCAGTGCCACTCCTAGATGGGCCAGGTGTTTGTGTCGGCCACTTGTGTCGCTTAGCTTAGTCACACAGCGACCTTGGTGCGCCTCTTTTTTTCTTTGCATCATGTGCTGTTTGGGGACAATTTTTTTGAAGTGCCATCCTGCCTGACACTGCAGTGCCACTCCTAGATGGGCCAGGTGTCTGTGTCGGCCACTTGTGTCGCTTAGCTTAGTTACGCAGCGACCTTGGTGCGCCTCTTTTTTTATTTGCATCATGTGCTGTTTGGGGACAATTTTTTTGAAGTGCCATCCTGTCTGACACTGCAGTGCCACTCCTAGATGGGCCAGGTGTTTGTGTTGGCCACTTGTGTCGCTTAGCTTAGTCACACAGCGACCTTGGTGCGCCTCTTTTTTTCTTTGCATCATGTGCTGTTTGGGGACAATTTTTTTGAAGTGCCATCCTGCCTGACACTGCAGTGCCACTCCTAGATGGGCCAGGTGTTTGTGTCGGCCACTTGTGTCGCTTAGCTTAGTCACACAGCGACCTTGGTGCGCCTCTTTTTTTCTTTGCATCATGTGCTGTTTGGGGCCAATTTTTTTGAAGTGCCATCCTGTCTGACACTGCAGTGCCACTCCTAGATGGGCCAGGTGTTTGTGTCGGCCACTTGTGTCGCTTAGCTTAGCCATCCAGCGACCTCGGTGCAAATTTTAGGACTAAAAATAATATTGTGAGGTGTTCAGAATAGACTGAAAATTAGTGGAAATTATGGTTATTGAGGTTAATAATACTATGGGATCAAAATGACCCCCAAATTCTATGATTTAAGCTGTTTTTGAGGGTTTTTTGTAAAAAAACACCCGAATCCAAAACACACCCGAATCCGACAAAAAAAATTCAGGGAGGCTTTGCCAAAACGCGTCCGAATCCAAAACACGGCCGCGGAACCGAATCCAAAACCAAAACACAAAATCCGAAAAATTTCCGATGCACATCACTAGGCAACAATGATGAACGATGCGCGACCCCCGCGCTTGTTCATCGTTGGTGCTGGCTCGTTTATACATGCATGCCAATATGAATCTTTAAAATAAGTCGCCGCATAAATACACTGATGGCCTTCATTTAAAACATCATGATGCACAGACGTACCTTACTTACATAACAATATGTAGCTGTAATCCCGTAGCAGTTTCTTTGTTCCTTACAGATCCCTATTTCCGTATATTGGTGGTCATTCTGAGTTGTTCGCTCTGTAATTTTCTTCGCATCGCAGCGATTTTCCGCTAATTGCGCATGCGCAATGTTCGCACTTCGACTGCGCCAAGTAAATTTGCTATGAAGTTTGGTATTTTACTCACGGCATTACAAGGTTTTTTCTTCGTTCTGGTGATCGTAATGTGATTGACAGGAAGTGGGTGTTTCTGGGCGGAAACTGGACGTTTTATGGGAGTGTGTGTAAAAACGCTACCGTTTCTGGGAAAAACGCAGGAGTGGCTGGAGAAACGAAGGAGTTTCTGGGCGAACGCTGGGTGTGTTTGTGACGTCAAACCAGGAACGACAAGCACTGAACTGATCGCACTGGAAGAGTAAGTCTCGAGCTACTCAGAAACTGCACAGAGAAGTCTTTTCGCAATATTGCGAATCTTTCGTTCGCAATTTTGATAAGCTAAGATTCACTCCCAGTAGTCGGCGGCTTAGCGTGTACAATGCTGCTAAAAGCAGCTTGCGAGCGAACAACTCGGAATGAGGGCCATTGTAAGGAAGGGAATGGACTTATTACTCTAAAACAATGTTTTATTAAAACATTAAAAATCCACCAAAATGCCGGAATGAATGCATTAATGGCCTGTGTGATGGAATAACGGCCGATTACATACAAAACAAAGCCCCATATCTAAAAACCAGCAGTGGTGAATGGGCATACATAAAAAATAAAGGCAGAGAGCTTTTTCTATTTTTTATGTATGTCCATTCACCACTGCTGATTTTTACATATGGTGGCTTTGTTTTAAAGATACCTTGAAAAGTCTAAAGTACCCCACTGCAGTGTGAGTTTAGGTACGCTGTACCTATGCATATTGATATCCTGTGCACCTTTTGAGTGTAATCTTGCTGTGTTGTAAACGTACTACACCATATATCTTTTATCTTTTTTTTCCTGAGTTTAACCGCATCATAAAGTGGGAACTTATACAAGTATCAAAGACTAAAGAAACTGCTACGTGTTTTGAACCACTTCATCCTGTGTGAGTACGGTACGTCTTTCGTTTTGGGAAAGACGGAGTTGAAGTATCTGATTTTGTCGGTTCACACTGGGTGTTAAAGCTAAAGATACCTTTATGAGCCTAAGTGACCTCATCACTATGTGAGTTTAGGTACGCTATACCTGTTATATGGATTCAGCATAATCATCACTATACTCTTTGGTGGAGGGTGTCTCCAGAAATATCAAATATACTACACTATATTCTCTGTTTTCGGGTTTTACTTTTGAGGATCTTCGTTTTGACGGACGATGGATTCCAATCATTCCATATATGAATGAGAAACCGATAAAAGGAAAATTGGGTTACATCCTTGTATTTAATGGACTAAAGGACTAAGTATTCCCTCATTTTGATTGTAACAGAATTATGCGCTATTTCTGTAAACTTTTTTCCATAATAGACAACAAGGGGCCTCAAACCAGAAATAACCAGTCTTAGCCAGTCTGGTGGCGTGTATGAGGTCATGCTGTGATGTCATAATGGCAACTGCCTATACAGGGCTCTGCTGTTGTTGTCTCTTGCATATGCCTCAGAGGCCTGGCACGGCATAGTACACTTTCTAGAAGGTTAGTGACTGGACAAAGATAAGAGCAGCGTAATTCGAGTCGTCGGCAGACTTTTAGCATGACTATTATAGAGATGAGCGGGTTCGGTTTTACTCGGTTTTACTCGGATTTACTCGGTTCTCAAAACGGCATCTTATTGGCTCACGGATGTCACGTGTTTTGAATAGCCAATAGAAAAAATCCGGATTAAACCGAACTGGCGTTAAATCCGAACCCGCACATCTCTAGACTATTATAATATATGACTTATGACCTTGGGGATAGCATAGTATTGGATATAAACAAAATCTCACACCTGCTGGGACAGTACCGTTACCTAACAACCACAAGCGGCTGCAAATGGGCCATTGGAGATATTTGAAGAGCGCTGTCTAGATGGGCCTATAATGTTCCTAATTAAATCCTTTATGTGCGGCTGCACCCATGACATCTCCTTGGAGTTGTTTGGTGAGCCTATAATGTTGCAAATTAAATCCTTTACTCTCTCTCTGCCTGCTTAAACCCCAGTGTGCCAGTACTGCAGGCTGATCCAATTCTATTAATGTAAAGAGATGTAAAAGAATTATATTGTGCTTTAATCATTACTTTTGTTTTTATCCAATACTATATACAGGTGTAGCAGGAATGTGCAGTCAGGGGAGGCAGTGCCTCCCCTGTCATTCCTGATTAAAATACTACAAAGAAGATACTTATGACACATATTCTGTGTCATAAGTATATTTTTTATATTATGTTAATTTGTGGCTGTTTAAATACATTTGTGCAGCACCAAGAACGGTGCCTCCTGCTGTGCATTGTAATCGGCCGGAAGCAGGGGGCGGGGCCAAGCAAAGGGCTGTAAAAGCCTATTGAAACAAGTAATGGAAGCAGCACCTGCCCAAGTGCCGCAGAACAGCAGGGATGTGCTTTCAGCCTATCTGAAAGCACCCCTGTCACTGTGATTGGTCACTGGGCAGCAGCTGCAGCACTGACAGTGACTGCATCTGGCTGTCATTGACAGTGCTGTACGGGGCAAAGGACGTGCATAGCAGTGACAGCGTCTGAGTGCGGCTCTCCCCTCTCCTTCGTGTTCCGCCGGCTCCATCCTCCCAGGCAGCAGCATAACCAGGTCAGGGACTCTCTCTCTCTCTGCAGCTCTCCCCTCTCCTACGTGTTCCGCCGGCTCCTTCCTCCCAGGCAGCAGCATAACTCTCTGCGGGTCTCCCCACTCCTTCGTGTTCCGCCGGCTCCTTCCTCCCAGGCAGCAGCATAACCAGGTCGGGGACTCCTGCCGGCTCCTTCCTCCCAGGCAGCAGCATAACCAGGTCTCTCTCTCTCCTTTTCCCCTTCTGTGGATTAGAACAAAGTTTGTAAATATAATTTTCATTTTTACAGGTACCCCTATTGGATTCTACAAGGACAAGTGCACGTGATCGGCATGGGATGTAGGTAAGTATAGTAAGTGTGAGTGTGGAAGTGTGTTTTAATAAATTTTTACTTTCACGGTGTATGTGTGTTTTGTTTTTATTTGGGTATTTTTGTTGTTGTAGAACTACAGGTACCAGCGAGCCTGTTATTTCCCTGCATGCTGGTACTTGAGGTTCTCCAAGTACCAGCAAGTGGGGGAGGCTTGCTGGGCCTTGTAGTTCCACAACAAAAAACAATATTCAGCCCGAGGCTGGTTATACTTAGGAGGGGGGACCTTACGCATTTTTTTTAAACAATTTTTAACCCATTCAGACCCTTTCCATTAAGGTAATGGAAGCCCTGGACAGCAAAATTGCATTCATGTCCTCCTCCCACTCCCTTCCCAGTCCCAAACACTAATTTTTTTTCTATAAAAATGTACAATATATCACAAGTATGATAAGCAGGCAGGCAGCGGGCATTGGCGGCATCGGACTGAGATGTAAATTAGTGGCGGAGGGCTGGGTCAGTTGATGGTGGGCGAGTTTGTAAGCCATTGGCAGCGGCTCAGGGGCAGTAGCCGGCATTGGCTCAGCGGCGGTAGGGGTCATCGGCAGGATTCGGTGGATATTATGGCTGCAGTGCCTCACCAGCCACTGACCTCACCGCATGCCACTGAGGTGCAGCCATGCTGATCATGGCTACATCTGAGGTAAACGTGCACCCTCGGCACAGCTATGCGCGCCTGTGCCTAGCCATGACTAGCCATGCCAAGCTGTGGCATTTGCCGCTCCCATCCATGTGAATGGGGCACACACGTCCAGACATACGCGGTGCGGTCGCGCCTAACAAGGCGCAATTGCGGTACAGTTGTAATCCCTGTTAGCAGCAGAAATTAATGCTATGGTGGTTATGACTGCCCCCCCCCCCCCCCCCCCTCCTTCACTCCCATTCATCTTTTGCTCTCTTTATTTCACTCTCCCACCATTGACGTGTAGATGCGTTTTTCTCTGGCTGGGTAAATAGGTCAAAATAGCAGATTTGAGGTGACAGAAGGGATGACTGGGTTAGGCAAGGTTAGTGGGTGGGCCGGTGGTCTGGGCAAACTCTGCATAGTCTCTTAATGCCTAGAGGGACAGGCAGTCCTTCAGCCATGGGTCCCCAGAGGTTTCCGCCACAAGGGGGTTTTTCCTCTCCTGAGTGCTGAAGGATGACTCTTCATGAGTCATGAGGCTCCCGCTATCTTGTTCCTCTTATAGGACAAGTTTGTAAGATTACTGGACCAATCTTAGTCCGAAAATATCTATTTTAGAATGCAGAGTAAATAATAATATGAATAATTACAAAATAATAATAATCATCATCATCATCACAAGACGAAGAAGAAGAAGAAGTGGCAAAATGTTACTAAAAATTAAAATAGACATTTATTTTTTAAATATATTTTGCTTGAAGTTGTCTTTATTAATAAATTCTCTCAAAAGGTGAAGAAATGACACATATTTGGGGAGACAAATATATTAGGAGAATTCAGAACCATGCATTGTTTATTCTACACTAGAGAGTACCAGGCGAGGCAGCCATGTTGGGTGCACTACATAGGTTACACTGTGCGATAAGCAAAACATGGCAGTAAGGCATACAAGGGTAAAATAAAAAGCAACTAACAGGACACCTAGTTCTGCAGCTTACACAGTAAGGAAAATGGTCTTACTCTATAATTGCTTTTAGATAATTTTCTCTTTTATAAAAATGTTAAAGTGAGCTGAGGTGAAAATGACAAAAGAGGGTCCAGTCACATTTTGAAATAATAATAATAAAAAAACTATATCTGACCATAAAATAAAAATGTATAATAATTCTACAACTCTCCGAAGATGGTAAGCTCATATTGTTAATTGCATAAAATATTTATATGAATCCCACATAATCACTGTTACACACTGGTTCTCACTGAGCGGAGGTTGAGACGAGAGGGGTGTCATTCGGCTCCCCAACTGATGAATGTATGGAACAGATAGCAGTGCAGGATCACTGGAAGTGTTGTGGATCTCTGATAATCTCAGGTCTCTGAGGAGTTAAGTGAAAAACTACTGTCTCCCACTGTGATGCTGTAAGACATTGACAAGATGGCGCCACACTTATGTACAGTATTTTGGGTCAGCAGCCATCTTGGTACAGGGAGTGAAGCCTCCCTGAAGGAACAGTATGGAATCTGCACAGTAGCACTCTCCCCTTTCAACAAGTTTTACATACAAATAGAATAATATTGTCCATGACACTCATTGAGTGGGAATAGAACCTGTGGCGAGCGCAGCAAGCCACCGAGCCCACACTGTGGAGAACGCTGCGAGCCCGCAAGGAGCTTTGTTTCGCTCGCCCCCATGCCGGCATTCTGACAGCCAGGGATCCCGACGTTGGTATGCTGACCACCAGGATCCCGGATGCCAGTCAACCATACCCAACGCACCTGAATGACTACTTGTGCCTGCTGTAGGATTTTCAAATATGTGTAGTTTACTGTATGCAGGGATTTAAAACCTTATAGGAACTGAGATTTAAGGTGTATTACATGTAGTTAAAAAAAGAAGTTTATTTTATTGCAGTAGTTTCCAAACTGGGGGCCGTGACACCCTGGGGTGCCTCGGGAAAGGGGAGGGGGAGGTGTTAGGGGGACCTTGCAGTAGGGCCATAGTTTGGTGATCCATGTCCAATTCAAATTATTTATACTTAATTAAATTGGCAAAACCAGTCCCTCACCACATAACTGAAGCTAATGATGACATATCATAAACACAATTGACTTCATTTTATATTTTTTTCAGACTTTCTCAATAAGAAACTTTGGCCTAGGGCTGCCATGAAGCTAATTCTGATACTCTAGTGCAGGGGTGTCCCACCCGCTGCCCGCATGCCTCCACTACCGCATCTTTTTGCGGCCCACGGGCAGGGGTCCTTTAGCGGCTCGACCACCTTGCTTGCAGCGAGGGCAGGAGAGTGCAGCACGCGCTTATCCTGCTCCTCAGTCCGGTCTCCAGCGGAGGCGAGGGTATCTTAAATCAGGCACCAGTTTGTGAGCCAATCAGAGATCGTGGACTGGCAGCCAATCAGGAGCTGTGCCAGAGTCTTTGCTTTGTATGTGCGGCGCCATCTTCCCGAAGAGATCATTGGGAAGATGGCGCGCCTTCCACTGGCTATAGCAATGGCATACTGGGGAGGGGTAGCAAACTGGGGCCCCTACCGGGCCCCTCCAGTAGACCCTCCCCCAGTGCATGTCTTTATGAGTTTTTGGGGCATTTTTATAACAACATGGTGATGATACTGTAGCACAGAGATTTTCAACCTTTTACAACTCGTAGTACACTGAACATGATATAAATATTGCCAAGGCATTTCAAATATAATGGTGATGCATGGTGCAGTTGCATGTCCTAGGATGTCATGTCGCAGCTTCTCCATAGGTAACACCTGAACAGGCACGGCGACAGGGGGAACAAAGGGGACACTTGTGCAGGGCCCCGAGGTTCAGGGGGGCCCCAAGCATTAAGGACAGAAATAAAGGGGTCACAGTGCCAATATTGCTTTTTAAAGTGTATGCTCCAGCTGCTCAATTTAAGCAGGATAATAATTAACAGGCCACCTAAACCCTCCCCACTCCTTTTACCCCATCCCTCTGTCCAGTCCCTGCGGTCCATACTGTATTGCCATAATTATGCATGTCGCTGCGCTCGGGCTTTTCTGTATGTCCCTGCCACCACCACCGTGGCGCTTAAAAAAATATTCAGACTAAATTGGAAGCACACACTTGCAACAGAAGGATTCATAAAATTTCTGTAGAGAACAAGGTTTTCAAGGAGTTAAACTCACTGTTGTGTTGGGCTGCCCTGAAACCAGACAAATGCATCAGCATGTAGAGGGGGAAGGGCTCAAAAACCCGAGTGCAGGGAGAACTGATCCTTGCTTAAATCACCAGCAGCAGGAACAGAAACTGAAACTAGACAGCTCCTGCGGACAGAAGGAGTTTCAGACTGTTATGTAACCCCTCCTGCCACTGCGTGCTCTACTCTACTGGGAGGGAGGAACGGAGAGGAGATCAGTGGGTGGTCTGGACTGGAGCTTCATTCTGCCAGTGCTGCTGAAGCGCTGCCTGTCAGAGTCTGACAGATGCAGCAGCGCACAGCAGCAGGGTCGCAGATCAGGGAGAGCGCCTCTCTTGCCCAGCGCCTCCTTGCTTTGCAGACTCTGAGCGGGTAGCGCCGGCTTTGCGCTACCATATAACTGAAACTAAGGATGACAAAGAGTGAGAGAGAAATATACTATATTGTTTTAAGCTCCCCTTTGCCAAGTTAAGGGGGGTTGAGGAGACCCTAGAGATATCAGTGTACTGGTCCCCAAGATTTCTGTTGCTGACCCTGCACCTGAGCCACATCTGAGAAAGCCAGAAGAGCCCAACAATGCCCGGGCCCAAAATTAGAACTGGCCAAAATTAGAACTGTCTCTGCAACCACTAAACCCACCAGTATTGATCATTCCAAGGCCTCAGTAGCGGCAAAACACTGACGGGCCTGGCTCTGCTTCTATGACGGCACACCTCTGTAACAGTAATAAACAACATAACAACAGTGGAAATTGGGTTCATACAAAGCCTTACATAGCCAAAGATAAATAGGGAAACCCTACAATAAAAATCTATACGTATAACAAAACGGTAATAGGCCCTACACACTACGCGATAACACTGAAAGATATGAACGATCTCGTTCATTAATGAACAAGATCTCGTTCATATCTTTCAGTGTGTAGGCAACAATGATGAACGATGTGCGACCCCCGCGCTTGTTCATCGTTGGTGCTGGCTCGTTTATACATGCATGCCAATATGTATCTCTAAAATAAGTCACCGCATAAATACACTGATGGCCTTCATTTAAAACATCATGATGCACAGACGTACCTTACTTACATAACAATATGTAGCTGTAATCCCGTAGCAGTTTCTTTGTTCCTTACAGATCCCTATTTCCAGTGGTGGGATTCAAATAAATTAACAACCGGTTCTATGTCCTAATGACCATTTTAAGTATACCGAAAGGTAGTTTAATAATTCATGCATTTAATACTCAAATAACACCCATTATGCGTTATGCCACACACTGTAATGCCAATTACATATTATGATACACACAGTTATGGTCCTGACACCATTTTATGCCCACACACAATAATGCCACTTACATTGCCTGGGGTCTCCTATGCTTTGCCAGGGGTTTCATGCGCGTTGCTAGGGGTCTCCTGTGCATTGCCAGGGGTTTCATGCATGTTGCTAGGGGTCTCCTGTGCGTTGCCAGTGGTTTCATGCGCGTTGCTAGGGGTCTCCTGTGCGTTGTCATGGGTTTCCTGCGTGTTGCCAGGTATCTCCTGGCCACTGCCCCAGTAAAGTTAAGAAGGGTGGGTGCAAACTTCAGTGGTTACTGCTAGCCCCCACAGTAGATTGAGACGCGCTGGGGGCTACGGAAGCGCTTCTGTACCATAGCAGTCACAGCAGTGTAAAAAAAACACCCTCTTAAAATGCCCGCCGCCGAGGAGACAGGCGCTAGAGGTCAAATGTGACCTCTAGCATTTGTCTCCTCCTTGGCGGCGGCCATTTTTGGTTGTTTTTTTTTACATTGCTATGGTACAGAAGCACTTCCGCAGCCCCCAGCGCGTCTCAATCTACTGCGGGGGCAGCGGCGGGTTCCATGGGTGCTCCTCACGGTCCATGGGTGCTCGGGCCCGGGAGCACCCACGCAATTAGCAACCGGTTCTAAGAACCATACCTAACTTTAGGTATCGGTTCTGAAGAACCGGTGCGAACCGGCTGAATCCCACCACTGCCTATTTCTGTATATTGTAAGGAATGGAATGGACTTGCTTACTCTAGAACGGATGTTTTATTAAAACATTAAAAATCCACCAAAATGCCGGAATGAATGCATTAATGGCCTGTGTGATGGAATAACGGCCGATTACATACAAAACAAAGCCACCATATGTAAAAACCAGCAGTGGTGAATGGACATACATAAAAAATAAAGGCAGAGAGCTTTTTCTATTTTTAATGTATGTCCATTCAACACTGCTGGTTTTTACATATGGTGGCTTTGTTTTAAAGATACCTTGATAAGTCTAAAGTACCCCACTGCAGTGTGAGTTTTGGTACGCTGTACCTATGTGTATTGATATCCTGTGCACCTTTTGAGTGTAATCTTGCTGTGTTGTAAACGTACTACACCATATATCTTTTATCTTTTTTTTTTCTGAGTTTAACCGCATCATAAAGTGGGAACTTATACAAGTATCAAAGACTAAAGAAACTGCTACATGTTTTGAACCACTTCATCCTGTTTGAGTACGGTACGTCTTTCGTTTTGGGAAAGACGGAGTTGAAGTATCTGATTTTGTCGGTTCACACTGGGTGTTAAAGCTAAAGATACCTTTATGAGCCTAGGTGACCTCATCACTATGTGAGTTTAGGTACGCTATACCTGTTATATGGATTCAGCATAATCATCATTATACTCTTTGGTGGAGGGTGTCTCCAGAAATATCAAATATACTACACTATATTTTCTGTTTTCTGGTTTTACTTTTGAGGATCTTCGTTTTGACGGGCGATGGATTCCATATATGAATGAGAAACCGATAAAAAGAAAATTGTGTTACATCCTTGTATTTAATGGACTAAAGGACTAAGTATTCCCTCATTTTGATTGGAACAGAATTATGTGCTATTTCCTGTAAACTTTTTTCCATAATAGACAATAAGGGCCTCAAACCAGAAATAACCAGTCTTCGCCGGTCTGGTGGGGTGTGTGA
Organism: Pseudophryne corroboree; assembly: GCF_028390025.1. Lineage (NCBI taxonomy): Eukaryota > Metazoa > Chordata > Amphibia > Anura > Myobatrachidae > Pseudophryne > Pseudophryne corroboree. The sequence goes on from NC_086444.1 coordinate 475,441,357, forward strand.
GGTCATGCTGTGATGTCATAATGGCAACTGCCTATACAGGGCTCTGCTGTTGTTGTCTCTTGCATATGCCTCAGAGGCCTGGCACGGCATAGCACACTGGTAGAAGGTTAGTGACTGGACAAAGATAAGAGCAGCTTAATTTGAATCATCGGCAGACTTTTAGCATGACTATTATAATATATGACTTATGACCTTGGGGATAGCATAGTATTGGATATAAACAAAATCTCACACCTGCTGGGACAGTACCGTTACCTAACAACCACAAGCGGCTGCAAATGGGCCATTGGAGATATTTGAAGAGCGCTGTCTAGATGGGCCTAAAGGCTTTCCTAATTAAATCCTTTATGTGCGGCTGCACCCATGACATCTCCTTGGAGTTGTTTGGTGAGCCTATAATGTTGCAAATTAAATCCTTTACTCACTCTCTGCCTGCTTAAATCCCAGTGTGCCAGTACTGCAGGCTGATCCAATTCTATTAATGTAAAGAGATGTAAAAGAATTATATTGTGCTTTAATCATTACTTTTGTTTTTATCCAATACTATATACAGGTGTAGCAGGGACGTGCAGTAAGGGGAGGCAGTGCCTCCCCTGTCATTCCTGATTAAAATAATACAAAGAAGATACTTATGACACATATTCTGTGTCATAAGTATATTTTTTATATTATGTTAATTTGTGGCTGGTTAAATACATTTGTGCAGCACCGAGAACGGTGCCTCCTGCTTTGCATTGTAATCGTCCGGAAGCAGGGGGCGGGGCCAAGCAAAGGGCTGTAAAAGCCTATTGAAACAAGTAATGGAAGCGGCACCTGCCCAAATCCCGCAGAACAGCAGGGATGTGCTTTCAGCCTATCTGAAAGCACGCCCCTGTCACTGTGATTGGTCACTGGGCAGCAGCTGCAGCACTGACAGTGACTGCATCTGGCTGTCACTGGCAGTGCTGTACAGGGCAAAGGACGTGCATAGCAGTGACAGCGTCTGAGTGCGGTTCTCCCCTCTCCTTCGTGTTCCACCAGCTCCGTCCTCCCAGGCAGCAGCATAACCAGGTCAGGGACTCTCTCTCTCTCTCTGCAGCTCTCTCCTCTCCTTCGTGTTCCGCCGGCTCCTTCCTCCCAGGCAGCAGCATAACCAGGTCGGGGACTCCTGCCGGCTCCTTCCTCCCAGGTAGCAGCATAACCAGGTCTCTCTCTCTCCTTTTCCCCTCCTGTGGATTAGAACAAAGTTTAAGTTTGTAAATATAATTTTCATTTTTACAGGTACCCCTATTGGATTCTACAAGGACAAGTGCACGTGATCGGCATGGGATGTAGGTAAGTATAGTAAGTGTGAGTGTGTTTTAATAAATTTTTACTTTCACGGTGTGTGTGTGTTTTGTTTTTATTTGGGTATTTTTGTTGTCGTAGAACTACAGGTACCAGCGAGCCCGTTATTTCCCTGCATGCTGATACTTGAGGTTCTCCAAGTACCAGCAAGTGGGGGATGCTTGCTGGGCCTTGTAGTTCCACAACAAAAGACAATATTCAGCCCGAGGCTGGTTATACTTAGGAGGGGGGACCTCACACATTTTTTTTTTACATTTTTTAACCCATTCAGACCCTTTTCCATTAAGGTAATGGAAGCCCTGGACAGCAAAATTGCATTCATGTCCTCCTCCCACTCCCTTCCCAGTCCAAAACACTATTTTTTTTTCTATAATAATGTACAATATATCAAAAGTATGATGAGCAGGCAGGCAGCGGGCATTGGCGGCATCGGACTGAGATGTAAATTAGTGGCGGAGGGCTGAGTCAGTTGATGGTGGGCGAGTTTGTAAGTCATTGGCAGTGGTAGCGGCTCAGGGGCAGTAGCGGGCATTGGCTTAGTGGCGGTAGGGGTCATCGGCAGGATTAGGTGGACATTATGGCTGCAGTGCCTCACCAGCCACTGACCTCACCGCACGCCACTGAGGTACAGCCATGCTGATCATGGCTACATCTGAGGTAAACGTGCACCCTCGGCACAGCTATGCGCGCCTGTGCCTAGCCATGCCGAGCTGTGGCATTTGCCGCTCCCTCCATGTGAATGGGGCACACACGTCCAGACATACGCGGTGCGGTCGCGCCTAACAAGGCGCAATTGCGGTACAGTTGTAATCCCTGTTAGCAGCAGAAATTAATGCTATGGTGGTTATGACTGCCCCTCCCCCCCCCCCCCCCCCTTCACTCCCATTCATCTCTTGCTCTCTTTATTTCACTCTCCCACCATTGACGTGTAGATGCGTTTTTCTCTGGCTGGGTAAATAGGTCAAAATAGCAGATTTGAGGTGACAGAAGGGATGACTGGGTTAGGCAAGGTTAGTGGGTGGGCCGGTGGTCTGGGCAAACTCTGCATAGTCTCTTAATGCCTAGAGGGACGGGCAGTCCTTCAGCCATGGGTCCCCAGAGGTTTCCTCCACAAGGGGGTTTTTCCTCTCCTGAGTGCTGAAGGATGACTCTTCATGAGTCATGAGGCTCCCGCCATCTTGTTCCTCTTATAGGACAAGTTTGTAAGATTACTGGACCAATCTTAGTCCGAAAATACCTATTTTAGAATGCAGAGTAAATAATAATATGAATAATTACAAAATAATCATCATCATCATCATCATCATCACAAGACGAAGAAGAAGAAGTGGCAAAATGTTACTTAAAATAAAAATAGACATTTATTTTTTAAATATATTTTGCTTGAAGTTGTCTTTATTAATAAATTCTCTCAAAAGGTGAAGAAATGACACATATTTGGGGAGACAAATATATTAGGAGAATTCAGAACCATGCATTGTTTATTCTACACAAGAGAGTACCAGGCGAGGCAGCCATGTTGGGTGCACTACATAGGTTACACTGTGCGATAAGCAAAACATGGCAGTAAGGCATACAAGGGTAAAATAAAAAGCAACTAACAGGACACCTAGTTCTGCAGCTTACACAGTAAGGAAAATGGTCTTACTCTATAATTGCTTTTAGATAATTTTCTCTTTTATAAAAATGTTAAAGTGAGCTGAGGTGAAAATGACAAAAGAGGGTCCAGTCACATTTTGAAATAATAATAATAATAATAAAAAAAAACTATATCTGACCAAAAAATAAAAATGTATAATAATTCTCCAACACGCAGAAGATGGTAAACTCATATTGTGAATTGCATAAAATATTTATATGAATCCCACATAATCACTGTTACACACTGGTTCTCACTGAGCGGAGGTTGAGACGAGAGGGGTGTCATTCGGCTCCCCAACTGATGAATGTATGCAACAGATAGCAGTGCAGGATCACTGGAAGTGTTGTGGATCTCTGATAATCTCAGGTCTCTGAGGAGTTAAGTGAAAAACTACTGTCTCCCACTGTGATGCTGTAAGACATTGACAAGATGGCACCGCACTTATGTACAGTATTTTGGGTCAGCAGCCATCTTGGTACAGGGAGTGAAGCCTCCCTGAAGGAACAGTATGGAATCTGCACAGTAGCGCTCTCCCCTTTCAACACGTTTTACATACAAATAGGATAATAATGATAAAACTCCCACATAGTCATCTAAATGGGATGTAGTCACCATCCCGACGGTCAGCATACTGCCGCTGGGATCCCGGCCACCAGAATGCCGGCAGGGAGCCGAGGACTATTCCCACTCGTGGGTGTCCATGACACCCATTGTGTGGGAATAGAACCTGTGGCGAGTGCAGCAAGACACTGAGCCAACATTGTGGAGAACGCTGCGAGCCCGCAAGCAGTTTTGTTTCGCTCACTCCCATGCCGGCATTCTGGCAGCCAGGGATCCCGACGTTGGTATGCTGACCACCAGGATCCCGGATGCCAGTCAACCATACCCAACGCACCTGAATGACTACTTGTGCCTGGTGTAGGATTTTCAAATATGTGTAGTTTACTGTATGCAAGGATTTAAAACCTTATAGGTAGGAACTGAGATTTAAGGTGTATTACATGTAGTTAAAAAAAAAAGAAGTTTATTTAATTGCAGTAGTTTCCAAACTGGGGGCAGTGACACCCTGGGGTGCCTCGGGAAAGGGGGGGGGGGAGAGAGGTGTTAGGGGGTCCTTGCAGTAGGGCCATAGTTTGGTGGTCCACGACCAATTCAAATTATTTATACTTAATTAAATTGGCATAACCAGTCCCTCACCACATAACTGAACCTAAGGATGACATATCATAAACACAATTGACTTCATTTTATATTTTTTTCAGAATTTCTCAATAAGAAACTTTGGCCTAGGGCTGCCATGAAGCTAATTCTGATACTCTAGTACAGGGGTGTCACACCCACGGCCCGCATGCCTCCACTACCGCATCTTTTTGCGGCCCACGGGCTGGGGTCCTTTAGCGGCCCGACCACCTTGCATGCAGCGAGGGCAGGAAAGTGCAGCACGCGCTTATCCTGCTCCTCAGTCCGGTCTCCAGCAGAGGCGCGGGTATCTTAAATCAGGCACCAGTTCGTGAGCCAATCAGAGATCGTGGACCGGCAGCCAATCAGGAGCTGTGCCAGAGTCTTTGCTTTGTATGTGTAGCGCAATATTCCCGAAGAGATCACTGGGAAGATGGCGCCCCTTCCACTGGCTATAGCAAGGGCATACTGGGGAGGGGTAGCAAACTGGGGCTCCTACCGGGCACCTCCAGCAGCCCCTCCCCCAATGCACATCTCTATGAGTTTTTGGGGCATTTTTATAACAACATGGTGATGATACTGTAGCACAGAGATTTTCGACCTTTTACAACTCGTAGTACACTGAACATGATATAAATATAAGTGAAGAAATAACAAGTGGAAGGGAGATCAAAGGCGCTGCTATACAAGTGACAAATATAATAAACAAAATTTGTATAATATACTTGCAAAACCTTGTGGTCCTTCGTTAATCTTTTTTTCATATAAATCCAGTAATTACCAGATGTTTACATGCAAAGAACAAAAATAAACAACAAATGTGTAGTAATGTCTACAATAAGTTCAATTTTTTGTGTGTTCTCCGATGAAGCAGAGCCCTGTGATGTGGAAGTTTTTCTTGATAGGAGATAAGGATAGTTTCTCACCACCACTTCACAAACATAGGTACACGTACCAAAACTCACTTAGAGTTAAATATCACCATACGCATAAAGGTTTCTTTTATACTTCTACTTAAGACACGTGAAACAAGATCCGTTCAACGAAAACGTACCACACTCACGTTTTCAGCAGATGGTATCCCACACGTAGCGGTTTCTTTGAATAGATGAATAACTCTTCTCTTCCATAAAGAATTAGTTTATTGGTGCGTGATAACAAATTTTAAAAATAATTCATAAAAACAAATCTCCTTAAATAATTACCAAAAAAATCAGGATAGAGCAAAATGTGTGTCAGAATGGAAAATGACAATCACAAGTGAATTCCGGACTTACACTTGCGAACACAAATGCTGCATATTACCTTGATTTGGTATCGATATAGGAGAATTAAAAAGCACTGTCTAATATCACCAACGCCGTTTCGACACAAGGTCTTTTTCAAGGTGGATGCTCAGACAGTGACTGACAAACATATTTATACCAGTGAACAGGAAATGGAAATGCATCATGGGTAACTTGAATAAAAATGTATAGTTGCGATGTTTTATTGTACTTTCCTCTGCTTGTTACAACTACATTAAATAATGATGCTCACCCAACTAATGAATTTCATTTTCATATCTATTTTATATACTTAGGAGCGCATCGTGGTCGCGGCCAGCCGCACTTCCGCGTTCCACGATGCGTTCCATAGTCCGGAAATGGGCTGCGATCACGTGACCGCTGCTTCCTTTCTCACAAGGAGCAGAGTGGCCGATCAACGTGATCGCGCCCTGTTAGCTTCATGCGCATATGTCTAAATCACTTTCATACAACCTATCAGTGAACATACTTTATGAGCAGTTTAAGAAGATGATGGTGACAGGACAGATTAATTACATAAACCATTTAAGCTATGTAATTAATCTGTCCTGTCACCATCATCTTCTTAAACTGCTCATAAAGTATGTTCACTGATAGGTTGTATGTTTACATCTGTAGAATATATCTCCATTTTAATTATACTGTATATCAATTAGAGGTGCATGTAATCTTGCCGTGTCTATTTATCATAGTATTTTTAACAGCATTATTTTAAATTAATATTATTTTTATAATCGGCAGTCTTAGAGCAATGCTCACAATTGTATTATATTGAATGAAAGTGATTTAGACATATATGTATATTTATTTGCTGTGAAAGGGTAAGAAGGAGCAGTGTTCACTATCTATTTCCGGTTACTGGAACGCAATGCGAGATCCATCATTATATCCCCCTTTCTGTTTCTGTTGTTGCCTGGCAACCGGGACACGGTAAGCATCATTCCCCGTGAAAGGGGAGGATGTCTGTCACGTGCCCGCGGCTGATTTCCGGGTGCTGGAACGCATCCTGAGGCGCATGAAGCTAACAGGGCGCGATCACGTTGATCGGCCGCTCTGCTCCTTGTGAGAAAGGAAGCAGCGGTCACGTGATCGCAGCCCATTTCCGGACTATGGAACGCATCGTGGAACGCGGAAGTGCGGCTGGCCGCGACCACGATGCGCTCCTAAGTATATAAAATAGATATGAAAATGAAATTCATTAGTTGGGTGAGCATCATTATTTAATGTAGTTGTAACAAGCAGAGGAAAGTACAATAAAACATCGCAACTATACATTTTTATTCAAGTTACCCATGATGCATTTCCATTTCCTGTTCACTGGTATAAATATGTTTGTCAGTCACTGTCTGAGCATCCACCTTGAAAAAGACCTTGTGTCGAAACGGCGTTGGTGATATTAGACAGTGCTTTTTAATTCTCCTATATCGATACCAAATCAAGGTAATATGCAGCATTTGTGTTCGCAAGTGTAGGTCCGGAATTCACTTGTGATTGTCATTTTCCATTCTGACACACATTTTGCTCTATCCTGATTTTTTTGGTAATTATTTAAGGAGATTTGTTTTTATGAATTATTTTTAAAATTTGTTATCACGCACCAATAAACTAATTCTTTATGGAAGAGAAGAGTTATTCATCTATTCAAAGAAACCGCTACGTGTGGGATACCATCTGCTGAAAACGTGAGTGTGGTACGTTTTCGTTGAACGGATCTTGTTTCACGTGTCTTAAGTAGAAGTATAAAAGAAACCTTTATGCGTATGGTGATATTTAACTCTAAGTGAGTTTTGGTACGTGTACCTATGTTTGTGAAGTGGTGGTGAGAAACTATCCTTATCTCCTATCAAGAAAAACTTCCACATCACAGGGCTCTGCTTCATCGGAGAACACACAAAAAATTGAACTTATTGTAGACATTACTACACATTTGTTGTTTATTTTTGTTCTTTGCATGTAAACATCTGGTAATTACTGGATTTATATGAAAAAAAGATTAACGAAGGACCACAAGGTTTTGCAAGTATATTATACAAATTTTGTTTATTATATTTGTCACTTGTATAGCAGCGCCTTTGATCTCCCTTCCACTTGTTATTTCTTCACTTGTATCCCTTTTGTGATCTGGATTTGGGCAGATCATAGGAAGGTTAGGATTGGGCAGCTAGCTTTTGCGCCAGAACTCACACACATTTATAATTTTATGATATAAATATAGCCAAGGCACACTCAAATATAATGGTGATGCATGGTGCAGTTGCGTGTCCTAGGATGTCATGTCGCAGCTTCTCCATAGGTAACGCCTGAACAGGCACGGCTACAGGGGGGGACAAAGGGGACACTTGTGCAGGGCCCCGAGGTTCAGGGGGGCCCCAAGTATTAAGGACAGAAATAAAGGGGGTCACAGTGCCAATATTGCTTTTTAAAGTGTATGCTCCAGCTGCTCAATTTAAGCAGGAAAATAATTAACAGGCCACCTAAACCCTCCCCACTCCTTTTACCCCATCCCTGTGTCCAGTCCCTGTGGTCCATACTGTATTGCCATCATTATGCATGTCACTGCGCTCGGGCTTTTTTGTGTGTCCCTGCCACCACCACCGTGGCGCTTAAAAAAATATTCAGACAAAATTGGAAGCACACACTTGCAACAGAAGGATTCATAAAATTTCTGTAGAGAACAAGGTTTTCAAGGAGTTAAATTCACTGTTGTGTTGGGCTGCCCTGAACCCAGACAAGAGCATCAGCATGTAGAGGGGGAAGGGCTCAAAAACCCGAGTGCAGGGAGAACTGTAATTTGCTTAAATCACCAGCAGCAGGAACAGAAACTGAAACTAGACAGCCCCTGCGGACAGAAGGAGTTTCAGACTGTTATGTAACCCCTCCTGCCACTGCGTGCTCTACTCTTCTGGGAGGGAGGAACGGAGAGAAGATCAGTGGGTGGTCTGGACTGGAGCTTCATTCTGCCGGCGCCGCTGAAGCGCTGCCTGTCACAGAGTCTGACAGGTGCAGCGGAGCCAGCAGCAGCGCACAGCAGCAGGGTCGCAGATCAGGGAGAGCGCCTCTCTTTCCCAGCGCCTCCCTGCTTTGCAGACTCTGCTGAGCGGGTAGCGCCGGCTTTGGCATACCATATAACTGAAACTAAGGTTGACAGAGAGTGAGAGAGAGAAATATACTTTTTTGTTTTAAGCTCCCCTCTGCCAAGTTAAGGGGGTTGAGGGGGCCCCAGAGACAGCGCCGTAACTACCTGTGTGCCAGGTGTGCCTGGCACACAGCGCAGTTACCTTAGGGCGCATGGCCAGTGGCTTGTAATGAGTCAAATTGACTCATTACAAGCCGCCAGTTTTTTTTGGCGTGTGCGGTGCTGGAGGAGTGCAGCAGCACCGGAGGCAGAGAAGGAGGTAGGGGGACTGGAGCCGCAGCAGCGCTATGTCATTGGTAGTAGCGCCACTGCAGCACTCCCCTCTACTTCCGTATTGGCTGCCTGGCGCTGCTGTGAATGCTGGGATGAGGGAACACGGTGGACAGCCAATGTGGAAGGAGAGGGGACTGCTGCAGCAGCACTACTACCAATGACATAGCGCTGCTGAGGCTCCAGTCCCCCTCCCTCCTCCTCCCCTGCGGCTGCCCGGGATCTCTGCCAGCACGAGGAACCTGACTGCGGGGAGAGATGGTAAGTATATCTCTCTCTCTCTCTTTCTATCTCTCTTTCTCTCTCTCTTCTGCCACAATGTGTAAAAAGGGGGACTGGCTGCCGTAATGTGTAATAAGGGGGACGCTGTCTGCCGTAATGTGTATAAAGGGGGACGCTGTCTGCCGTAATGTGTAAAAAGGGGGATGCTGTCTGCCGTAATGTGTAAAAAGGGGGATGCTGTCTGCCGTAATGTGTAAAATGGGGACGCTGTCTGCCGTAATGTGTAAAAAGGGGGACGCTGTCTGCCGTAATGTAAAAAGGGGGACGCTGTCTGCCGTAATGTGTAAAAAGGGGGACGCTGTCTGCCGTAATGTAAAAAGGGGGATGCTGTCTGCCGTATTGTGTAAAAAGGGGGACGCTGTCTGCCGTAATGTGTAAAAAGGGGACGCTGTCTGCCGTATAGTGTAATAAGGGGGACGCTGTCTGCCGTAATGTGTAAAAAGGGGGACGCTGTCTGCCATAATGTGTAAAAAGGGGATGCTGTCTGCCGTAATGTGTAAAAAGGGGGCGCTGTCTGCCGTAATGTGTAAAAAGGGCAACGCTGTCTGCCGTAATGTGTAAAAAAGGGGACGCTGTCTGCCGTAATGTGTAATAAGGGGGACACTGTCTGCCGTAATGTGTAAAAAGGTGAACGCTGTCTGCCGTAATGTGTAAAAAGGGGGACGCTGTCTGCCGTAATGTGTAAAAAAGTGGACGCTGTCTGCCGTAATGTGTAATAAGGGGGACGCTGTCTGCAGTAATGTGTAAAAAGGGAGACGCTGTCTGCCGTAATGTGTAAAAAGGGGGCGCTGTCTGCCATAAAGTGTAAAAAGGGGACGCTGTCTGCCGTAATGTGTAAATAGGGGGACGCTGTCTGCCGTAATGTGTAAAAAGGGACTCTACCTGGTGTAGTGGCGCTACTGTGCAGCGTAATTTGAATAATGGAGACTACTGTGCACCGTAGTATGAATTGGTATTATTTTGTGGCCACGCCCCTTCCCATGAAGCCACGCCCATATATATTTTTCACGCGCCTGCGGCACGCACTGCCCCTATCTTGCCAATGCCATTTCTTGCACACAGCGCTAAAATGCGTAGTTATGGCACTGCCCAGAGATATCAGTGTACTGGGCCCCAAGATTTCTGTTGCTGGCCCTGCACCTGAGCCACATCTGAGAAAGCCAGAAGAGCCCAACAATGCCCTACTTTGCAGTGGTGCAGATAAGAAAGAATAGATTGTCCCTTTAACTGTGAATGAGATTGTCATTCCCTTTAAGCATGATACTGGCGCGCAGGTGAATTTAATATCGTTTCAAGACTATAAGACTTTTAGAGTAAAACCTAAAATTCATCCAGCCAAAGTGAAAGTTACAGGGTACACTGTGGAGGAAATTCCAGTGAAAGGTACATGCTTAGTGACACTGAAATATAAGGGACAACAGTTTAAAACATCTCTACTGATTGTGAATAAAAATGTGCAACCGATTCTAGGATTAAGTTTCTGTGAGAAACTAAGCTTGCTAAAGAAAGTTTTTATGGTGACATCACAAGTAGAAGATGACTGCAAATCGATGTTTACAGAATACAGAGACTTGTTTGAAGGTCTAGGTTGTTTGCCTGGAGAGCATAAAATAAATATAGACATGCAAGTTTCTTCAGTGATACACCCCTGTAGAAAAGTGCCGTTTGCGCTGAGAGAAAAACTGAAACAAGAGTTAAATCATATGGAAGCCTTGGGTGTGATACAGAAAGTTGATGAGCCTACTGAATGGATAAGCTCCTTAGTAATTGTTGAAAAGAAAAATGGACAACTCAGAATATGTCTAGACCCCAGAGATTTAAACAAAGCTATTAAACAAGAACATTTCAAACTACCAACCAGAGAAGAAATCATGTCGCAATTTGTGGGAGCAAAATGGTTCAGTAAATTGGACGCATCTTCAGGATTCTGGCAAATGAAGCTAGATGAGGCCAGCTCAAAGCTTTGTACATTTAATACACCAGAAGGTCGATACAGATTTCTTCGACTACCATATGGAATATTGTCTGCTCCATAAGTATATCACAAAAAGATACACATGATTTTTGAACATATTCCAGGTGTTGAACAATGATGGATGACATTATTGTCTGGGGATCTACAAAGGAAGAACATGATTCTAGATTGAGACAAGTAATGGAACTTGTCAAGAAAGTGAATCTAAAGCTAAACAAGGACAAATGTGAATTTGGCGTGAATACACTTACCTATATGGGCGACGTGGTCTCGGATCAAGGTGTAAAACCAGACCCAAGGAAAATATCAGCCATAGTGAACATGGAACGTCCTAACAACAAAGACGACGTCAGAAGATTCCTAGGAATGATTACTTAGGAAAGTTTATTTCTCAACTCTCTGAATGAACAGCCTCTCTTAGATGGTTGTTGGACAAAGATAACGAGTGGATGTGGTCACATGAACAAGAAGTAAGTTGGCAAAACTTGAAACAGATCATTACAGAGCAACCAGTGCTAAAATTCTTTGATCCTGCAAAAAGAATAAGAATTTCAGCAGATGCTTCGCAATTTGGCCTAGGCTCAGTGCTGTTACAAGAACATGAGGATACATGGCAACCAGTAATCTATGCATCAAGAGCACTGACAAGTGCTGAAACAAGGTATGCTCAGATAGAAAAAGAACTTCTAGCAATCACATATGCATGTGAGCGATTTCATCAGTTTGTGTATGGTCAAACATTTACAGTGGAAACTGACCACAAGCCATTGGTAGCTAATGACTGTCCCATGAGAATTCAACGAATGCTTATCAGACTACAGAAATATGATGTACACTTGCTGTACTGTCCCGGCAAATACATGTACATTGCTGATACACTTTCTCGTGCTGAGGACAAAAGTGAAGGTTCCAAAAGTCTGATGGATGAAGAGATAGAAGCCTATGTTAATTTGATCGTAGCTTTTCTACCAGTGTCTCTTGCAAGACAAGAACAGATTAGGAGAGAAACTGAGACAGATGACACAATGAAAGTGTTGAAAGATATCATTCTGAAAGATTGGCCAGCAGTAAAACATGCGTGCCCGTTGTCTATCCATGATTATTGGATGTACCGCAGTGACCTTACAGTTGTCGATGGTATTATTTACAAAGGCAATAGGTTTGTCATACCTGCACGACTAAGAAAAACTATGCTGTGCAAGATACATGAAGGCCACTTAGGAGAAGAAAAATGTAAGCGGAGAGCGCGTGAAGTAATGTATTAGCCAAGAATGAACCAAGACATAGCACAGACTACAGCTACATGTGACTTATGTCTTACGTATAGATCGAAACAACAAGTCGAGCCACTGAGTCCTCACGCAGTGCCAGAGAGACCGTACCAGAAAGTTGGCGCAGATTTGTTTGATTGTAATGGGAAAACGTACATTGTCATGTCTGATTATTACTCTAACTACCCTGAGGTGAAGACACTACATACAACTACTAGTAAAGCCGTAATCAATTGCATGAAGTCAATCTTTGCAAGGCATGGTGTTCCTATGGAAGTGTTCACTGACAATGGTCCTCAGTTTTCCAGTGCTGAATTTACACAATTTGCTGATGAGTGGGAATTTGTCCATACTACGTCAAGTCCCCACTAATCACGCTCAAATGGGTTGGTGGAAAGTTCCGTAAAAACTGTAAAGAGTCTCATGGAAAAAGTTCAAGAAGGTAAAGAAGATTTCTACAAAAGTCTTTTAATCTACCGCAGTACAAATTTACAGAATGGACTTTCTCCTGCACAAATGCTGATGGGAAGGAGGATTAGAGCAAATCTCCCGATACATGATGAACTGCTTAATACACATAACTCAGCATTGGTCAGACTGAGTAAGGAACGTCAACAGGCGAAACAGAAACTGTTCCATGACAGGCGAGCAAAAAGCTTATCTGATCTAAAATCGGGTGACCAAGTCCGTCTCAGAGATCACGAGAAAGGTATTTGGGTGCAGAAAGGTATTGTGCAAGCACAAGTAGCACCAAGATCTTATACTATACGTACAGAGCATGGAACGGAAGTAAGAAGAAATCGTGTGGATTTAAGACCTCAACCTAACAATAATGAAGACAACATGACTGAAGAATACCCTTCATCTGACATGTATGATGATCCTCATAATGGTGAACAAACCACGATTCTAGAAAGGCCCAACATGGTAGATGAAACACAGACTGTGTATGAAAGACCCAAAAGGGAAATACGCAGACCTGAGAGACTCATTGAAACGTGTTAGATGATGTTCTTAATATGTTGTTAATTGTTGCATTGAAGCATACAGGGCTTATCTTTAAAGAAAAGAGGATGTGATGTTAGTGTATTAGAATGCTTAATATTTGCAGATACTCCCTTACTAGTCTGTGTAAGCCTGAATCTTCAGTGATGGTCCCTGGGACCAGGGGGATGCTGGGAAGTGGGTGGTCCAGTGTGCAGTGTGTCTGGAGTTGGTGAGGGAATAAACAGCACAGCAGTGAACTCACATGTCTCTGTGTCCTTATGACTGGATTTACAAACATATGAACAAAACAGTAGGTATGTATACCAGCCACAGTGCTACCCTCCTTATGCCTTGCAAAAGACAGTGGAATAGATGGCTTAGGAAGTCTATGTCTGGTAAGACACTCAAGTGTTGTTGAAATACATTGGTGGAAGGAGAGCTGTCTGGGACATTGTACTGACACACTGGTGATTGCATCATCACCCGGGGACGCCATGGTTGTATTCCATCCATGCTCATTTGTCTACTTACATCTGTAGACATGTTTAGCCAGTAAGACTCTAATCTACCCAGAAAGTTCTATGTATATTTGTGAATTTTATTAAAAGTTTTTTTTACACTATTGGGAGCTATTCCATTTATTCTGATGTGTTTGGATAAGAATCCACAAAGAAGGAGAACGTGCAAGTTCCTGTTGTACCTGCTATTACTGAATGCCCAAACTGTCTGCCTATGGGGGTAATTCAGACCTGATCGCTGGGCTGCTAATTTTGCTGTCTTGCGATCAGATAGTCACTGCCTCCAGGGGGAGTGTAAATTCCCTGTGCAAGTGTGTGGTCCTATGTGTACACTGAGCTGCGAAAAAACAGTCTGTGCAGTCTGTGTGCAGCCCAGGACTTACTCCTTCAGTGCGATGAGAAGAGGCTGATCGGGGCCGGAGCTGACGTCAGACACCCTCCCTGAAAATGCTTGGTAGCGCCACCCACTCCCTATAAACGGTCAGTTGCCACTCACAGATGGCCTCCTCCTGTCAATCACCTTGCGAATGCCCGTGCACACAGATTTTTCACTCGTTACTGACCGGTGATGCACGTTGTTGTTGTCCGACGCGCGTGCGCATTGCGGTGCATGCACTTGCTCAGTTAGAAGAACCTGATCGCCCGCTGTGCGAAAACGCACACCAGTGATCAGATCTAAATCACTTCCTATATCTGTAGACCATCAGATTTGGTAGGAGTAGAAGAAAAGTAAAGAAGAAACCTGCTAGAAAATTGCATTACCTGTTATCACAGAATTATGCTATGTGATTGTTTTTATTTCTCTAAGGTTACAATTCCCTTTTAGTTTTACCAAGATTGTTCCATAAGGAGGATCCGGTGATTTTATTGTTTTTTCTATGTTTGTTAAGTGTAGGTGACACTATTTATTTATTACTGATTCCATGGTTTGCAGTTGGTGCATCGATTGGAAGCACACTGGTTCTCATTCCGAGTTGGTCGCACGTAGCAACTTTTTTGCTGCTCATGCGATCAACTTGACGCCGCCTACGGGGGAGTGTATTTTAGCATAGCAAGGCTGCGATCGCTTGCTCAGCCCTTCTATGCTAAAAAAGATTCCTGCAAAACAAGACTTGGGTAAGAATTACTTACCCTGTGCGACGGATCCAGCGACGCAAGTCCCGGGATTGACGTCAGACATCCGCCCTCTACACGCCTGCGCTCACCTCACCACGCCTTGAAAATGGTCAGTTGACGCAACGGAACGCCTCCCGCCCGTCAGTCTTCATGCGATCGCCGCTGCAATCACTTACTGCGCTGGCGGCGGCGGCGCTGCCCGGCGAGCAACGACACATGTGTGAATTGCAAGCGCCGCAGTCCCGACCCGTTCGCACCGCATCCGAAGAACCGCTGCGTGCGAATGGGTCGGAATAAACCCCCCTGTTGTTCTTGAGTGCTATCAGAATGCCTATCAGCTTTTATCTCGTATTTTGTAAATTATCAATTCTACAGTGCTTGTATAAGTCAGGTTGCCTGCCTGTATTGTATATATATTTAATTTTGTAGACCAGCCTTGAAAGATTTCGGAGAGTCATATTATTTATTGGTATTATTAAATATTTCTCTGGTCTAAATATTAATATTATCTGTTCTAAAGCAAATTGTAATGGTAAACACCATGGTATTATAATCCGCATATGGGCCCTCATTCCGAGTTGTTCGCTCATTGACGAATTTCGCTATATTGCGATTAGTCGCTTACTGCGCATGCGCAATGTTCGTAGAGCGCATGCGCTTAGTTATTTTACTCAAAAGTTAGGTATTTTACTCACGGCATTACGAGGATTTTTCTTCGCGGAGTGTGATTGACAGGAAGTGGGTGTTTCTGGGCGGAAACTGGCCGTTTTATGGGTGTGTGTGAAAAAACGCTGCAGTTTCTGGGAAAAACGCGGCAGTGGCTGGAGAAACGGGGGAGTGCCTGGGCGAACGCTGGGTGTGTTTGTGACGTCAAACCAGGAACGAAACTGACTGAACTGATCGCAGTGGCAGAGTAAGTCTCGAGCTACTCAGAAACTGCTAAGAAATTTCTATTCGCAATTTTGCGAATCTTTCATTCGCAATTCTGCTATGCTAAGATACACTCCCAGAGGGCGGCGGCTTAGCGTGTGCAATGCTGCTAAAAGCAGCTAGCAAGCGAACAACTCGGAATGAGGGCCATGGTATGTGTGTGAGAGAGAGTAATGTCTGCTTATAGATGGATGGGTTTGTGCACAGTGCTGGATGGTACTAGTGGGTCATGGTGGCTGTGGTTTTGTGCCTGTCTGATTCCTCTAGCCCAGCGGTGGCCAACCTGTGGCTCTTGAGCCGCATGTGGCTCTTTCTTTATTCAAATGTGGCTCCCAACACTCTAAATCACGTGACCACAACAGATACAGAAACCGCTGCACTCCAGCCAGACACGCAGCAGCACTACAGGGACTGAAAACTGAAAGAGCCAGATACTAGAGGTGAGACACCCACAAGCAAACAGAGGACACATTAGGGACTGCTGCAATGGCATGAGTTGATGGAGGGGGGGGGGGGGGGGGCTGTAGTGATACGTGAGGGTGGGCTAGAGTGACACATGGCAGAGCTGGCTGGAGAGACACAGGAGGGTGCTGGCAGGAGTGACGCAGGAGGGTGCTGGAAGTAGTGACACACGGGAGAGCTGGCTGGAGTGACATAGGGTGATAGCAGGAGTGACACATGGGAGAGCTGGCTGGAGTGACAAAGGTTGGTAGCAGGAGTGACACATGGGAGAGCTGGCTGGAGTGACAAAGGTTGGTAGCAGGAGTGACACATGGGAGAGCTGGCTGGAGTGACAAAGGTTGGTAGCAGGAGTGACACATGGGAGAGCTGGCTGGAGTGACATAGGGTGGTAGCAGGAGTGACACATGGGAGAGCTGGCTGGAGTGACAAAGGTTGGTAGCAGGAGTGACACATGGGAGAGCTGGCTGGAGTGACATAGGAGGGTGGTAGCAGGAGTGATACATGGAAGAGCTGGCTGGAGTGACAGGAGGGTGTTGGCAGGAGTGACAAGGGAGACCTGGCTGGAGTGACACGAGGGAGCTGGCTGGAGTGACACATGGGGGAGCTGAAGTTTATTATGTGAAAGTGGCTTTTTCAATGGATTTGGCTTTAAAAATTTTATTTTATGTCGTTCTGGCTTTTTCAATGTATTTTATACCAGGGGTGTGGTCTAGCAGGCACAAGGCCACATTCCATTTTTGCATGCGGCTCGATGTCGGCTCTTTGACGTACCTAACAAGGTTTTTTGGCTCTTTGTCACTGACTGGTTGGCCACCCCTGCTCTAGCCTGTCCTGTACGATCTTGTCAATGTTTGCTTCAGGTTTTTCATCAAGATTTTTTTTCTATATTCATTGAAACTGATGTTTATGATAACTCCACTAGGAATCCTAAAAAAAAATAAAAAAAATGGATTTGAATTACCTACTGGTAAATCCTTTTCTCGTAGTCCATAAGGGATATTGGGGAATCTAGTACGATGGGGTATAGACGGGGTCCAAAGGAGCCAGTGCACTTTAATTTTCTTCAACTGGGTGTGCTGGCCCCTCCCCTCTATGCCCCCTCCCACAGGAAGTTATAGGTAAAAACGTGCCCAAAGGAGAAAGGACATATATGAGAGAAAGAAATATGATAACAAAGAGTGGTGAGATCTACAGACCTGCACACCACTAACAAATAAAAACCAGCAATGGCTGGTAACAACAACAGCAACAGCTGAAGAGGTAACCACATAACAAGTACCTGCATAAAAGTCAACGAACTGAGGCGGGGTCATTCCGAGTTGATTGCTCGCTAGCTAGTTTTAGCAGCCGTGCAAACGCTATGCCGCCGCCCACTGGGGAGTGTATTTTAGCTTAGCAAAAGTGCGAATGCATGTGCAGCCTAGCTCTGCAAAAACAGTTTGTACAGTTTCAGAGCAGCTCTGAACCTACTCAGCCTATTCGTGTCCGGATTTGACGTCATACACCCGCCCAGCGAACGCCCAGCCATGCCTGCATTTTTTCAGACACGCCTGCGTTTTTGCAAACACTCCCTGAAAACGGTCAGTTTACACCCAGTAATGCCCCCTTCCTGTCAATCTTCTTGCGGCCGCCAGTGCGAAGGAAAACTTTGCTAGAACCTGAGCACAACCACAAATAGCTTTGTACCCGTACGTCGCGCGTGCGCATTGCGGGGCATGCGCAGAAATGCCATTTTTTCACCTGAACGCTGCGCTGCGAAAATCGGCAGCGAGCGATCAACTCGGAATGACCCCCAATATCTCTTATCGACTACGAGAAAAGGATCTACAGGAAGGTAATTAAAATCTTATTTTCTCTAGCATCCATAAGGGATATTGAGGAATCTAGTACGATGGGGATGTTCCAAAGCTTCCAGAACGAGCGGGAACATGTGGAGACTGCTGCAGCAATGCCTGCTCCAAACTGGGTATAAACTTTGGCCAGGGTATCAAACTTGTAGAACTTCACAAAAGTATTTCTCCCCGACCAGGTAGCAGCTCGGCAAAGTTGTAAGGCTGAGACTCCACAGGCAGCCGCCCATGAAGAACCCACTGATCTCATAGAGTGGGCCTTCAGAGACTTAGGAACAGGCAAGGCTGCCGACACATAGGCTTGTTGAATAGTAAGCCTAATCCAACGAGCAATGAACTGCTTTGAAGCAGGACAACTTATTTTCTGTGCATCATAGGCACGAACAAAGAATTTGTCTTTCTGATCCGAGCCGTTCTCTTGACATAGATCTTCAAGGCTCACACAGCATCCAATGCCTCCGGAGGAGCAGAAGTGCCAGAACTGGACGGGATCACCATAGGCCACAGGTTCTCAAACTCGGTCCTCAGGACCCCACACAGTGCATGTTTTGCAGGTCTCCTCACAAAATCACAAGTGAAATAATTAGCTCCACCTGTGGACCTTTTAAAATGTTTCAGTGAGTAATTAATACACCTGTGCACTTGCTGGGTTACCTGCAAAACATGCACTGTGTGGGGTCCTGAGGACCGAGTTTGAGAACCACTGCCATAGGCTGATTCAAGAGAAACGCAGAGACAACCTTCGACAGGAACTGCTGCCTAGTTCGGAGCTCAGCTCTGTCCTCGTAAAAGACCAAGGGGGTCATTCCGACCCGATCGCACCCTGCAGTTGTTTGCAGCGGTGCGATCGGGTCTGAACTGCGCATGCGCCGTGACCGCAATGCGCAGGTGTGTCAATGCCCAGCAACGGGAAACATTGGGCAGCGTGGGACCTCACGAAGAATGGGATCACAGCAACAATCGCAAGGTGATTGACAGCAAGAAGGCATTTCTGGGTGGCAACTGACTGTTTTCTGGGAGTGCCGTGGAAAACGCAGGCGTGTCCAGGCGTTTGCAGGGCGGGTGTCTGACGTCAATTCCGGGACCTGACAGGCTGAAGTGATCACAGAGGTTGAGTAAGTTCAGAGCTACTCAGAACCTGCACAAAAACTTTTTACACAGCTCCCCTGCACAAGCGATCGCACACTTGCTAAACTAAAATACACTCCCCCATAGGCGGCGACTATCTGATCGCACGGCTGCAAAAAACTGCTACCATGCGGTCAACTCGGAATGAGGGCCCAAGTACGGACTTTTACACGATAAAGCCCCCCAATTCTGAGACACGTCGAGCAGAAGCCAGGGCCAGTAACATCACCGTTTTCCACGTGAGGTACTTGTCTTCCACTGTCATAAGAGATTGAAACCAGGAGGACTGTAGAAAATCCAACACTACATTTAGATCCCAGGGTGCCGTAGGCGGCACAAAAGGAGGTTGGATGTGGAGTACCCCTTGCAAGAATGTCTGAACTTCTGGCAACACTGCCACTTTCTTGTGGAAGAAAATGGGGTGGGCTGAAATCTGAAACTTAAAGGAACCCAGATGTAAGCCTTTTTCTACACCAGCCTGCAGGAAACGTAAGAAACGTCCCAAGTGAAACTCAGCAGGCGTATATGTGCGCTCCTCGCACCAAGAGACATATCTCCTCCAGATATGATGGTAGTGTTTTGACGCCACCAGTTTTCTTGCCTGAATCATGGTAGCAATAACCTTTTTGGAAAGGCCCTTGTGAGCTAGGATGTTCCGATTAACCTCCATGCCGTCAAACTAAGTCGCCG
Source organism: Pseudophryne corroboree (assembly GCF_028390025.1). NCBI lineage: Eukaryota > Metazoa > Chordata > Amphibia > Anura > Myobatrachidae > Pseudophryne > Pseudophryne corroboree. The sequence continues at coordinate 475,461,426 of NC_086444.1, forward strand.
TAAGTCCGGGTACATGAAAGGTCCTTTTTGAAGATCGCTTCTTAGTGGCAGAGGCCAAGGGTCTTCGACGGACATGTCCAGAAGATCCGCGTACCACGCCCTCCGAGGCCAATCTGGGGCAATCAGAATTGCCTGGACTCTTTGATTCATGATTCGCTTTAGCACCCTTGGGAACAATGGAATCGGAGGAAACAGCTAGACCAGCCGGTAAGGCCAAGGCGACGCCAGTGCATCCACCGCCCTCGCCCGAGGGTCCCTGGTTCGTGAGCAATACCAGGGAAGATTCTTGTTGAGACGAGAAGCCATCAAGTCTATCTGCGGGCAGCCCGACCGGTTAATGACCTGCTGGGACACCCCACTCCCCTGGGTGGAGATCGTGATGACTCAGGAAGTCCTCTTCCCATTTGTCCACACCCGGAATGAAGATGACATGGCTCTTGCATTTCTTTCTGCCCAGAGGAGTATCTTTGACACCTCTCGCATGCAGGCTCTGCTTTTTGTCCCTCATTGTCGATTGATATACGCCACCGCCGTATATCGTGTGATCCCTCATCAGAGGAGAGGCCTGAAGCAGATCAGTGCACCCCTTGGGTGACAGCTCCCCATCCCCTTAGACCCGCATCTGTCATGAGGAGGGTCCAATCCTGAATCCTGAAACTCCGGCCATCTGGTAAGTTGGAGGACTGTAGCCATCACAGGAGGGAAACCCTGGACTGAGGTGACAGCCGAATCATCCGGTGCATCTGTAGAAGTGATCCGGAACACTTGCTCAGGAGATCCAACTGAAATGTTCTGGTACGGAACCTCCCATAATGAATCGCCTCGTATGAGGCGACCATCTTTCCCAACATACTTATGCAAAGAGGGATGGACACACGAGTAAGTCGGAGCACCATGTGGACCATCTCCTGAAGTGTTCTCGCCTTGTCCTCCATTAGGAACACCTTCTGGGCCCCAGTATCCAGTAACATCCCCAGGGACAGGAGCCGCTGAGTTGACTCCAGGTGGGACTTCTGTAAGTTGAGAATCCACCCATGGTGTGACAGAAGTTGGATAGTGCGGTCGATATGGAGCAACAAAAGCTCACTGGATCTTGCTTTTGTCAGAAGATCCTCCAGGTAAGGGACAACATTGACCCCCTGGACCCGGAGTTGGAACATCATCTCCGCCATCACCTTCGTGAATACCCTCGGGGCTGTAGACTGGCTGAAGGACAGAGCCTGGAATTGGAAGTGATTGTCCAGCATGGCAAACCGCAGGTACGCCTGATGAGGCGGCCAAATCGGAATATGGAGGTAGGCGTCCTTGATATCCAAGGAGACCATGAATTCCTGTTCTTCCAGGCCCGCAATCACTGCTTGCAGGGAATCCATTTTGAACTTTAATACCTTCAGGTAAGGATTCAAGGATTTTAGATTTAAAATGGGTCTCACCGAACCGCCCGGTTTCGGCACCACAAACAGGTTGGAGTAAAACTCCTTGCCGCGTTGAGGCCAACTTTTGGATGGCCTGTTGCAACGTAACCCGCATATCCTCCAAAGCTGGTAAGCTTGATTTGAAATTTGATTTAGGGAGGAGTACTGTCGAACTCCAGCTTGTAGTCTTGAGACAGGTATCCTGGCAGGAGGTCTCCCAGATGCGGCTGAAGTGATGCAGTTAAGCTCCCACCTCGAGATCCCCTCGGGGTGGGTGGGCACCGTCATGCTGAGGCCTTAGCGGAAGCAGAACTGGTGCTCTGTTCCTGAGAGCTGGTGCTTGTAGGCTCTCTGGACTTACCTCTGGTGCCTCTAGTCACATTGGAGGCACCTCTGGCCTTAGTTTGAAATCTGTGAGATCGAAAGGACTGGACCGACGGCCCCGGATAGGAGCGTCTCGCCGGCGGTTCACCGAGGGGAAAAACGTGGATTTCCCAGTCGTAACTTTGGAAATCCAGGTATCCAATTCGACCCCAAAGAGCCATTCCCCAGAAAAGGGGAGGGATTCTACACTACGTTTGGATTCTGTGGTCGCAATTCACTGACGCAACCACAAGGCCCTGCGCCGACACTACCATGGCAGAAGTCCTAGCATTAATGTTCCCCATCTCCTTGAGCGAATCAGAGAACACGTATAGTGTCCTGAATGTGTTTTAGGAGGGTCACCATAGTAACCAAGGGCATATCCCCCGAGAGGTCCCCCTGAATTTGAGTAGCCCAGGAATGAATGGCATGGGTCATCCAGCAACTTGCAATGACCAGCTTTTGTGATACACCTGAAGCCATGTACATAGATTTGAGTGTAGTCTCTATTTTTCTATCCCCAGGATCCTTCATGGTAAAGGAGCCCAGGGCAGGCAGCACCACCTTTTTGGACAGGCTAGAGACAGATACAACCCCTGGGGGTTCCTCTCAAATATTTTGTACCTTCAGAAGCAAAGTAAGTAAGTAAGAACTTACCGTTGTTAAATCTCTTTCTGCGAGGTACACTGGGCTCCACAAGGAATAACATCGGGGTGTAGAGTATGATCTTGATCCGAGACACCAACATGCTCAAAGCTAGACTCTTCCCAAGATGCACAGCGCCACCTCCATGCCAGTGAGCTCAGTTTAGTTAACCAGCCCAATGCAGTAGCAGGTACCAGAGACGACAACCGCTCGTAGCCAATTACACCACACACTCACCACAGGAGAGGGTGTCAGCGGCCATGCAAATACCAACCCAAAAAAAGCTAAAGTGCGTCAGGGTGAGCGCCTTGTGGAGCCCAGTGTACCTCGCAGAAAGAGATTTAACAACGGTAAGTTCTTACCATAAATCTCATTTTCTGCTGCGGAGTACACTGGGCTCCACAAGGAATAACATCGGGGATGTCCTAAAGCAGTACCTTATGGGAGGGGACGCACTGTAGCGGGCACAAAAACCCGGCGTCCAAAGGAAGCATCCTGGGAAGCGGCAGTATCAAAGGCATAGAACCTAATAAACGTGTTCCCCGAGGACCACGTAGCCGCCTTGCACAATTGTTCAAGGGTCGCACCACGGTGGGTCGCCCAAGAAGGTCCAACCGACCGAGTAGAATGGGCTTTGATGGTAGCAGGAACCGGACGACCGGCCTGTACATAAGCATGTGCAATCACCATTCTAATCCATCTGGCCAATGTCTGCTTAGAAGCAGGCCAGCCACGTTTGTGAAAACCAAACAACACAAAAAGAGAATCGGATTTCCTAACGGAGGAAGTTCTCTTCACATAGATACGGAGAGCCCGTACCACATCCAAAGACCGCTCTTTGGAAGACAACTCAGGAGAATTAAAGGCCAGAGCCACAATCTCCTGGTTAAGGTGGAAATAAGACACCACCTTGGGTAAATAACCTGGGCGTGTCCGAAGAACCGCCCAGTCACGGTGAAAAATCAAATAGGAGGACTTATAGGATAAGGCACCCAAGTCCGAAACCCTTCTAGCTGAAGCAATAGCCAGCAAAAACAACACCTTAAGGGAAAGCCACTTAAGGTCCGCAGAGGTAAGAGGCTCAAACGGAGACTCTTGTAAAGCCTCCAAAACCACCGACAAATCCCAAAGGGCCACAGGTGGCACATAAGGAGGCTGAATCCTCAGCACACCCTGAGTGAAAGTATGGACATCAGGTAGGGTAGCGATCTTTCTCTGAAACCAAACCGACAAGGCCGAGATGTGAACCTTGAAGGAGGCCAGACGCAGGCCTAAATCTAGGCCTTGTAAAGGCCAATAATTTGGCTGTACTAAACTTGAAAACATCATGATTGTGAGACGCACACCAAGTAAAGTAAGCATTCCAAACCCTATGGTATATCCGAGCAGAAGCTGGCTTACGGGCCTTCAACATAGTTTCAATGACCGCCTCAGAAAAACCCTTGGCCCTCAAGACGGAAGCTTCAAGAGCCATGCCGTCAAAGCCAGACGGGCCAAATCTTGGTAAACACAAGGGCCCTGAACGAGGAGATCTGGTCATTGTGGAAGTAGAAAGGAACGATCCAACGAGAGGCCCTGTAGATCGGAGAACCAGTGCTGCCTGGGCCATGCTGGAGCGACTAGAAGTAGTTTTCCTCCTTCTTGCTTGAACTTCCGTATTACTCTGGGCAGGAGGGACACCGGAGGGAACACATACGGCAGCCGAAAGTTCCACGGGATTGATAGAGCATCCACAAACGCTGCTTGAGGATCCCTTGTCCGCGCTCCGAAGACCAGAACCTTGTGATTGTGTTGAGACACCATCAGGTCCACATCTGGGAGACCCCACTTGTCCACGAGAAGTTGAAACACCTCCGGATGTAGGCTTCACTCTCCGGCGTGCATGTCCTGATGACAGAGATAGTCCGCCTCCCAATTCAGAACGCCCAGAACGAACACTGCTGATATGGCCGGCAGATGGCGTTCTGCCCACTGAAGAATCCTTGATACTTCCCTCATTGCCATGCGGCTTCGAGTGGCGCCACGATGATTGATGTACGCCACCGTGGTGGCGTTATCCGATTGTACTTGAACAGGTCTGCTCTGTATCAGATGCTGGGCCATTGTCAACGCATTGAACACTGCCCGCAGTTCCAGAATGTTTATCGGGAGTAGAGACTCCTCCTCGGTCCACCGACCCTGGAGAGAGTGTTGTTCCAACACCGCGACCCAACCTCTCAGACTGGCATCCATTGTCAGCAGGACCAAGTTGGATATCCAGAAAGGACGGCCCCTGCTCAATTGTTGGTCCTGAAGCCACCAACTCAGACGGACCTCTGGAGATAGGGAGATCATGTGAGATCTGATCCGGTGAGGCAGGCCATCCCACTTGGACAGAATCAACTTCTTCAGAGGGTGAGAATGGAATTGAGCATACTCCACCATGTCGAAAGCCGACACCATGAGACCTAGCACTTGCATCGCCGAATGGATCGACACTTGCGGACAGGATAGGAAGCATCGAATCTTGTCTTGAAGCTTCAGGACTTTCTCCTGAGACAGGAACAACCGCTGGTTGTAGGTGTCCAATAACGCTCCCAGGTGTACCATGCTCCGAGCCGGAACCAGGGAGGATTTCTTCCAGTTTATCAGCCATCCGTGGGCTTGCATGCACTGAATTGTCAAATCAAGATGACACAGGAGAAGTTCTGGGGAACTCGCCAGGATCAACAAATCGTCTAGGTATGGTAGTATCCTGACCCCTTGACGGCGTAACGTGGCCGTCATGACCGCCATAACCTTGGTGAAGACCCACGGAGCCGTTGTCAAACCAAAAGGTAACGCCCGAAATTGGTAATGAAGGTTGCCCACTGCAAACCGCAGGTACTGCTGATGAGATACCGCAATAGGATTATGTAGGTAGGCATCCTGTATGTCCCGGAAGACCATAAAGTCCCCAGGCTCCATGGCCAGAACAATAGAGCACAGCGTTTCCATACAGAACTTGGAAATTTGCACATGCTTGTTCAAGGACTTCAGATTGAGAATGGGCCGCGAGGACCCGTTTTGTTTCGGGACTAGAAACAGCGGTGAATAGAACCCCTTGCCCCTCTGAGTAAGAGGCACCAGTACCACCACTCCTGTGGACAGGAGGGAATGTACCACCAAGTGCAACGTGTTTGCTTTTGCCGGATCCAGAGGCACATCTGTTAGGCAAAATCGATGGGGGTGATTCTTGAAGGGTATGTAACCTCGAGCAAGGACTTCCCTCACCCAGGTATCCGAAGTGGTCTTCAACCATTCCTGGGTAAAACCTAGAAGTCGGCCCCCCACCCTGGCATCCCCCAGAGGGAGGACTGCCCCGTCATGCGGCAGGCTTATCAGTTTTTGAAGCTGGCTGACGGGCGGCCCAAGCACGCTTCGGTCTGGGTTTGGCAGGCCTGGAAGTACGGGCTTGCTTCGGGTACGCCTGACCTTTTGCTTTACCTGGAGTACAAAAGGGCAGAGGGAAAGTACTTTTAGCCTTCTGTGCTGAAGGAGCCGTACTAGGTAGGCAAGCTGTTTTAGTAGTAGCCAGATCAGCCACAATCTTATTGAGGTCTTCTCCAAAGAAAATGTCTCCCTTAAAAGGAAGTACCTCCAGGGTTTTTCTGGAATCCAAATCCACCGACCAGGATCTCAACCAAAGTATACGTGTGGCCAAAACGGACGCAGTAGCAGCCTTGGCCGCGAGCACCCCGGCATCGGAGGACGCCTCCTTAAGGTACAGAGAAGCCGTGGCAATATATGAGAGACATTGTCGAGCATGCTCAGAGGCATCAGAAGGCAGTTCCGCCTCGAGTTCCTGAGCCCACGTTTCAACAGCTTCAGCAGCCCAAGTCGCTGCAATAGTTGGCCTTTGTACAGCCCCAGAAAGGGTATAAATCACTTTTAAATAGCCCTCCACCTGATGATCCGTCGGTTCCTTCAGAGAGGTGACGGTAGTTACTAGCAGGGCAGAGGAAACAACCATACGCACCACATGAGAATCTACAGGCAGAGGGGTTTCCCAATTTTTACACACCTCCGCAGAGAGAGGATAGCGAGCCAACAGTCTCTTATTCGGTGTAAACTTTGTCCCCGGATTTACCCAGGATTCCTGACTTATGTCAATCAGGTGTTTAGAGTAGAACCTGCTTAACCACCTTCTTACGCTTAAACCTATCAGGTTTCTTGGAGACAGTCTCAGCCACCTGAAGAATGAGCCGTATCGCCTCAATCAAATCTGAGACATCCACGGATGATTTCCCCTCCCCATCTGAAACATCAGCCTCCGAGGGGTCAGTATAAGCACCGTCCTCCTCGGAGGACGTGTCAGTTAAGGCCACGGATCGGGAGGAGGTAATGGCCCTTTTAGAAGACGACTTAGTCTTATGCGGGCGAGAGTGACCCTTAGATTTGGACATGGACCGGTTCAAATGATGTAACTGAGTGGAAAGCTGATCCGCCCATGGCGGATTCACAGCGGGTACCATAATCTGTGGTAGCGTCACAGGTGGTCCCACAGGGGGCATCAAGTTAGTTACAAGCGTGTTTAACAATGTGGAAAATGTAGCCCAAGGTGGTTCTTATGATGCCCTGAGTGCTACCAACCCACTGGGGGGGCTTGAACTCTCAGCTGCTAAATTATCCTCCATTTCGTCAGTGGCCTCACTACCACGCAGTTTGGGAGAGCCCACAACGTCGTTGCCACATGTAGCAGACATAACAATGCGCACAGTAATGGGCAACCCGGTACAAAAACATTTTTTTTTTGTAGCAGCACTATGCCTAATAAGAACTCTCAGGAAAACAGCCGAAGCTGGCACAGACTGAGGGTTCTATAGGAATAGAACATATGGTGACTATAATTCACAAGTAAAAAATACTCCAGTAGCATATCTTGTGAAACAAACCTATATTATCATCAGAGAAAACCTGAAACACTTGGCCCCCACAGGTATAGTAATATAGGAATAGCACGCTGAGTGAAATACCCTGCAATAAGGCAACCACAGAGCAGCTACATGCACACACACGTATATAGTCACAAACGAACCATGCAGAAATGATGTACCATAAACTGCAGTGGACTAGCAATACAAAGTAATACTCAGTATGGCTATATGTGATAATAATAGATATAACAAACACAGTAAGCACTGGAGGTATATCACAGGGTGTTTGTACCACACAACCCTGACAGTATGCACTCTTTCTTAACTAACACAGTCACAGTGACAGGTAGAATACTCAAGTGTCCTGTAGGAAGCACAGCACTGGCAGTCAGGTAGTTCCATAGAGGAGGATTTGTCCCAGCAATCCCAGGAACAGCAAGGCTCTGTTTGTAATGGCCGCTGACCGGGAGTGAGGGAGAAGGAAGCAGCTCCAGGGCGGGAACATTGCAGAAATGGCGCCCTGGGGACAGGGGGAGGGGCCTCAGGTCCGGCCTGCTCCCCCTGCTGGCATCCCCACCGGGCGTGCTGGCAATAAAGAAAGCGGGGGGTTAATGGTACAATGTCCCCCCTGACCTGTGCCCATACAGAATCACCCTGGTGGCTAGTGGAACATCAGCCCAGTAATCTGTGTCCACGCCAGCGCATGCGGGGCCCGCCTCCTACGGCCGAGCGGGATCGCGGTGCAAAGTGCGGCACAGAAGCCCCTTACCTCCTTCTTGTCAGCGGCCCCGCGATCCAGGAGACGGCGGCGTGTGTGTGACTCACGGCAGAGAGAGGAAGAAGCCGGCGCCTCCGCTGTAGTGACCTGGCAACCGCGGCGCGGGAGTATACAGCGCTGCTGGGGGTGATGTAGCTGCAGCAGAGACGTCTATCAGACACAGCCTGCTGCAGCCCTTGTAAAATCCTCTTCTTTTCTTTAAAGTTAAAGCCAAGAATAGGCTGCCTGAAGCAACCTCCTGTTAAGTGACCTGCTACTGAAGGCACCAGCTACAAACTGAGCTCACTGGCATGGAGGCGGGATTATAGAGGAGGCAGCGCTGTGCATCTTAGGAACAGTCTAAAGCTTTGAGCCTGTTGGTGCCTCGGATCAAGATCCTATTCTACACCCCGATGTTATTCCTTGTGGAGCCCAGTGTACCCCGCAGCAGAAATAGGTCACCTAACTCTGTAGTCAGGGAAAGTGTTTTGTACAAAGAAAAACGACTAGAGGGAGCTTTAACACGTCCCGAATAGCCAGAATTAGAGGTTCAATACCCTGAGCAGAATCGGGATCCCCACTAACGGGATCCAAGTCATCCCCATCCTCCTGTATATCCTCATCTGTATCAGAGAGTAGAGCGGGTAACCCACGTTTCTGTGGACCTGCATGAGAGAGGGGAGCTGTGCATCTGCATGAAATAGATTCAGATGATAATGGAGAGAATCTGGTGTGGCATACTATACACTGCACAGCTTTTGTTTACCCATGTTCACAGTAAGCACAAAACATACACATACACACAGACAGTTATATTGCAAGCCTGCCCTACTGTATGTGAGAGGAGACACAGAGAGAGAAGAACACCAGCACATCCTGAGCTGTACAGCCCCAGTGAGGCTGTCAGCTCACTATATTACAGTAAACACTAACAATTCCTGTCCTAAAGAGGACCCAGATGGTGTACACAAGCATCTCTATGAGGGGCCGTTCAAGTCAAAATTACAGAAGTGCTGTGTGTAATGAGAATGGCTGCAGTAAGCAGAGGAAGGCACCAAAATGCCTCAGATCCCGCTCTGATGTAGCTCCGCACCCTCAAATGGCTCCGGAGTTACACTGATATATTATACTGGCAAAGTCTCCATATAGCTTAAAAACATAAGTGCTAGTCAAAGCGGGCACCCCCCGGGAGAGTCCCATACGCCGCACCCATGGTCAGCCGCACAGTGAACCCGAAGTCACCTTCAGGCAGCATTAGGGGTGTACGGCGTGCTGCTGCTGTGACAGCTAAGGTGCAGTGCCCCGCTGAACAACAACACCTCAGGACGGTGGTCCTGCAGCGGGGAAGCGGCTCTGCATCTTGTAAGTTCAGTGAGCGTTACCCCCCTAACTCCCACAGTGCAGGTGTGCTGTTGCCCAAACAGCATACCAAAAATATCAAACAGAAAAAAATAATTTCTGAAAACTCTCTGGAGCTCAGAGATGTGCATCCTCTCCTTTCTAAACTGCCTGTGGGAGAGGGCATAGAGGGGAGGAGCCAGCACACCCAGTTAAAGAAAATTAAAGTGCACTGGGTCCTTTGGACCCCGTCTATACCCCATCGTACTAGATTCCCCAATATTCCTTATTGAAGCTAAAGAAAATGTCTTTCTACAGTTATCCACAAAAACTTTTCATTGTCTTTTTCATAGCATGCTGTCATAGTAATGTGAATTTTGCGACAGCTCCAGTTCAGTGTACTTGTGTCTGTTCAGTTTTTTGACATGTGGCTACCAGATGTTGGTTTGGTGTGGCATCCTGGAGCTCAGCATGCTGGTGTTTAGAGGATGGACAGTGGCATGATGAGTATAAGGATTTTGACACCTGGTAGGTGAGTTTACAAACCATTTTTCCTCCCTAACCCTATTATCCCACTCCTAACTCTAACCCAAAAACTAGTGCCTAAATCTAACCCTCCTCTTCATCCCACATATTGTGTGAGTGGTGTCCGGATACAGATGTTGGTCTCATCAGTCTCGGGAATCTGGTGCTGGTATTTTGACAGCCAGCATCCTGAATGCTGAGATGCTAGCTACATTCCCTCAGATGTAAAGGCCCGTACACACTGTCCGATATATCGGCCATTCTCTTGAACGGCCGATATATCGCGGGTCTGTCGGCCAGTGTGTACGGCTGATACGTCTGTTCACAGACGTAACGTGTCGGCCCCGCAGCACAGCCGACGGCCAATATATCTACCAATATATTGGCGCGTCGCCGTGTGTGTACGGGTGGAGACTAACATCAGTTTTTGCTGGCGTTATCCAATAATAGCTTCTTTCTGAATCGTGCTTTGAGCGGGATTCAATCAAATCCTTCCCAGCACCCCCCACAGCCATCCTGCGCATGCACGAAGGGACTCCCAGGGCCAAAACCAGGAAGTCCCAAGTTGGCAATAGTCAGCTCTCTCTTTGCTTTACTTTACGTATTTGTTAGTACATATGTGATTAGTAGCTATGTGATGTGTGGCGGAATGTGCTGCAATTGCTTAGTAAATTGCGCCTACAGTGTATTATTATCCATTGGTGCATGGAAAAGGTGCCTATAATTGGCAGTTTCTTCTTCCAGTGCCTGCCCCTCCCCCTGTACTTATTCACAGCACCCATATTATCAATCTTATTTGTTTCAAGGTAGTATGAGGCGAGGATGACATTGGTTCACCCTCAACACAATGCCATCATTAGGTAAAGGGCAGTGAGGATGCAGTTCTAGGAAAGGAGAAGTGTTATGCTGCATAGATGCAACAGATTCCGGTGCTTGGATGCGGTGGGCAACGCCCATCTGCCCAATAGAATTCTATGGGCTTCTATCACACTTCCCCATTGAAAGAGTATCTAACTGGATGCCTCCCAGCACCACACTCATCATCCAAAGCATGTGCAGAAATGACTCCGGGGCGTAAACCCAGAAGTCGCAAAGGACAGATCTTACCAGAAGTGTTGTCCTCTTGTGATTTTCTTCATGTACCCAGCGTTATTAAACACCAAAATGTCATGCTTGCTGCATTCCGCCATGTACCTGGCCAAGGATACCCATGCAAGATGTTGGTATGACAGGTTTGAGTGGTAGACCTGTTCCCGAATCTGAATTTATAATTTGTCCTGTCTTTTTTTTTGGTTCCAGTACAGTATATTCTTTAGGCATGGTGACAGTTTATATGTTCTCCCTACACCACTTTAAAATAATTGTATAAAATTTATAAACATCATGTTTTTGATTAGACATGACTTTCAGGTAGATGCTAGAATCAAGTTGGAGAAAGGACCACTGGCGTCAGGGGGAGGGGCCATGACACCAGGGGGAGGAGCTAGGCCAGAGGGATAGTTCTTCTATCCATGCCACCAACTACTCCCTTTAGTAACTCGGTGGCGAGTGAAGCGGAGCAAGCCACTGAGCCCAAAACACGGTGAGCAAAGCAAACCCACGAGGGTACATTTCAGGTACCCTATTCGGCCATGAATCCTCCCCCTGGTGACGTGGCTCCTCCCGCAGGTGACATCAGAGGTCCTTTATCCAACTTAGTTTTAGCCATAACCATAACTTTCAATTCTCAAATCATATTTTTGGCTCTAATCATTGAATGAAGTCATGTAGGTTTTTTGCTACTTGGACAGCAACCTCTCTTAACTGGACTTTTCCAACGTTGCCCTTAACAATGGCCTATATCAGTCTTCTCCCATATAAAAACTTATGAGTAAGCTGTGGTGATCCAAAACATATAATGTCATAAACCTTTGACTCAGCATCTATGTGAATGATGTTGTCCTTGCAATCATAATTGTTTACCAGGATGATGGGGTCATAGCTGTCACATTTTTCGTAATATTTGTTAAATTGTCCTTAAAAAATGGAAATATTTTTTGCAGCCACCTTTTGTCAGCCAGGGGTGGTGGTCGTCACCTTGACTAAAAATATTATTGCTTTATAGGTTTAAGATGATGTAGAACTTAGTAATACCAGTTCAGACGGACATCCTGTTCAGATAGTCCACCTTTTTGGCCTGAAAATCTTCTGACACATATTATTTACACTTATCCTGACTGCTGTCAACCATGGCGTGACAATTTTTTTTTTTAACTCTAGGAGCCAGGATGTAAATGTAGGAGCCAGACACCCCCTTCCCAAAATAAAAACTGAACCCCCTACCCCTTCTGCCACATTACTGAGCAGCCTCACCACACCCCCTGGGCAAACCAACCACAACAGCCACACAACTAAGGTGGTACCCCCAGGCAAACAATCCCTTCGCAGTCATCCCCTGGGCAAAAAATCTCCCCCCACCCTGTTGTCATATCATTACCTCCTCAGAAAGCTGTAGTTCCCAGCCACGCATAGACCCGCTTACATGGAGAGCTTTATGCCACAAGAGTTTGGATAGAGCAGACAGCGCAGGCTGGGAAAGACAGGCACAGCAGTCTGTGGAGGCTGGGACGGACAGGCACAGCAGTCAACGCAGACCAGGAGTTATTGGGTACATGCTCTCCTGTGCATAACATGGGCAGCTCAATGTGTGCATGCCCACGATTCCCCCTGAGGCTGAAGAGGAATTGTTTCCTCACTCACTGCACAATCTGATAGCAAGACTGCAAAATCTAGGTGGCATGGCGAACTGGGTTTCCAAAGTCCAGGTTTTTTTTTTGCTAAAGTATGCATGTGTATTATTTAAAAGATATTTTTCTCTTTAAATTATATGCCCTTAATTAGAATAGTTTTATGGATGGTATCTAGCATAACTGTGTCATAGGCAGTGCTTAATTTTTCTTCAGTCAAGGATTTTTTCTTTGGCTTACTTGTTTATTAATCTTAATTATGTGTTTTAAATGGTTATTTTTAATTATATTGTGTTTCTCATGTTTTTCCCCAGTATTTGATATCATTCTCTAGCGTTTTGTGAACGTAATGTAGTGCAATTTTTTTTCTAACCATTGTTTTTGTCAGAGCAGTCTTCCATACATAAAAATAGTATGCCTAATGTCAACTGTTAGTTTTATCATATGCCTTTGCAGACAATAATCAATTTAGTCAAATTTATAGTTAATATACTAGTATCCAGCTGTTTATTTGACCATTTAACCATTTTTAAAATAGCTTTGGTTTTTAAACTACATTAATTATAAATTGTATGTATTAATAAAATGTTGATTTATTTGAAGTAAGGATAAATACTGTACATTATTTAATCACAGTTCATTTCCACAGATAATCTAATTCACCCACGCTACCACAAAGAAATATGAGCCGCAGTATATTGGGGGTTATTCAGATTTGTTAGCAAACCAATAAAGTACACTAATGGGCAAAACTAAATTGCACTGCAGGTAGAGAAAATGTAACTTGCAGAAAGATTTAGATTTGGGTGGGTTATATGGTTTCTGTGCAATTTGTTTATTGAAGATCAGCACAGAACACTGCATCAGAAGGAAATGCAAACATCTTGGAATACACAACTAAAGGCATATGGGCTGACAATAGCAAAACGTAAAACCCAAAAAAACTGATTGCAACATAGGGGGTCATTCCGAGTTGATCGCTCGCTAGCAACTTTTTGCAGCGCTGCGATCAGATAGTCGCCGCCTACGGGGGAGTATATTTTAGCTTTGCAAGTGTGCGAACGCTTTTGCAGCCGACGGCACAAAATTGTGGGGTTTTTTGCCGTTTCTGAGTAGATCTGGACTTACTCAGCCGCTGCGATCACTTCAGTCTGTTTGGTCCCGAAATTGACGTCAGATACCCGCCCTGCAAACGCTTGGACACACCTGCGTTTTTCTAAACACTCCCAGAAAACGATCAATTGACACCCACAAACCAATTAAACCAGGTGGCTGTATAATCCAAATATTTATTCAGGGCTGCATAGAAAATCTCTTCCATATGCATAGAAAACTCTATATGTTGAAACCATTCCCAAACTGTCGGCGGATCTGTAGACCGCCAACGTACTGGAACAACAGCCCTTGTCGCATTATTTAAATGTTTAAGGAGAGACATTTTGTACTTCGTCACAGGAATATCATGTGAAAACAGCCAGAAATCTGGTCCAGTAGGTACAGATGGAGCCACGGCTACATCGCAGGAGAGGACGCACTGAGTGCCTAGGCACGCCTACGCCTCGGCCCGCCACTGAGAATACACAGACATTCCCATTCACTTTGAATAGGGCACGTGCGCATCTACGATGCACGCACGGTCCACTTCGCCGGGCGCAACTAGGCACAGACGGAGCCACGATTAGCATGGCTCCATCTGTACCTGGAATCCTAAGATTTTGATTGACAACTGTATGATTGTGTTCCACAATAGGGCGATTTTGGGGCAGTCCCACCAAATGTGGATTAGTGTGCCTCTATCTCTACCATAATGCCAGGGATGGTCACCTATACTAGTGATGTGCACCGGAAATTATTCGGGTTTTGTGTTTTGGTTTTGGATTCGGTTCAGCGGCCGTGTTTTGGATTCGGATGCGTTTTGGCAAAACCTCCCTGAAAAAATTTTGTTGGATTCGGCTGTTTTTTTTTACAAAAAACCCTCAAAAACAGCTTAAATCATAGAATTTGGGGGTCATTTTGATCCCATAGTATGTATTATTAACCTCAATAACCATAATTTCCACTCATTTCCAGTCTATTCTGAACACCTCACAATATAATTTTTAGTCCTAAAATTTGCACCGAGGTCGCTGGATGACTAAGCTAAGCGACCCAAGTGGCCGACACTAACACCTGGCCCATCTAGGAGTGGCACTGCAGTGTCAGACAGGATGGCAGATTTAAAAAATAGTCCCCAAACAGCACATGATGCAAAGAAAAAAAGAGGTGCACCAAGGTCGCTGGATGGCTAAGCTAAGCGACACAAGTGGCCGACACAAACACCTGGCCCATCTAGGAGTGGCACTGCAGTGTCAGACAGGATGGCACTTCAAAAAATAGTCCCCAAACAGCACATGATGCAAAGATAAATGAAAGAAAAAAGAGGTGCAAGATGTAATTGTCCTTGGGCTCTCCCACCCACCCTTATGTTGTATAAACAGGACATGCACACTTTAACAAACCCATCATTTCAGCGACAGGGTCTGCCACACGACTGTGACTGAAATGACTGGTTGGTTTGGGCCCCCACCAAAAAAGAAGCAATCAATCTCTCCTCGCACACCTGGCCCTACAGAGGCAAGATGTCCACCTCCTCCTCATCGTCCGATTCCTCACCCCTTTCACTGTGTACATCCCCCTCCTCACAGATTATTAATTCGTCCCCACTGGAATCCACCATCTCAGGTCCCTGTGTACTTTCTGGAGGCAATTGCTGGTGAATGTCTCCACGGAGGAATTGATTATAATTCATTTTGATGAACATCATCTTCTCCACATTTTCTGGAAGTAACCTCGTACGCCGATTGCTGACAAGGTGAGCGGCTGCACTAAACAGTCTTTCGGAGTACACACTGGAGGGGGGGCAACTTAGGTAAAATAAAGCCAGTTTGTGCAAGGGCCTCCAAATTGCCTCTTTTTCCTGCCAGTATACGTACGGACTGTCTGACGTGCCTACTTGGATGCGGTCACTCATATAATCCTCCACCAGTCTTTCAATGGTGACAGAATCATATGCAGTGACAGTAGACGACATGTCAGTAATCGTTGGCAGGTCCTTCAGTCCGGACCAGATGTCAGCACTCGCTCCAGACTGCCCTGCATCACTGCCAGCGGGTGGGCTCAGAATTCTTAGCCTTTTACTTGCAGCCCCAGTTGCAGGAGAATGTGAAGGAGGAGCTGTTGACGGGTCACGTTCCGCTTGACTTGACAATTTTCTCACCAGCAGGTCTTTGAACCTCTGCAGACTTGTGTCTGCCGGAAAGAGAGATACAACGTAGGTTTTAAATCTAGGATCGAGCATGTGGCCAAAATGTAGTGCTCTGATTTCAACAGATTGACCACCCGTGAATCCTGGTAAAGCGAATTAAGGGCTCCATCCACAAGTCCCACATGCCTAGCGGAATCGCTCTGTTTTAGCTCCTCCTTCAATGTCTCCAGCTTCTTCTGCAAAAGCCTGATGAGGGGAATGACCTGACTCAGGCTGGCAGTGTCTGAACTGACTTCACGTGTGGCAAGTTCAAAGGGTTGCAGAACCTTGCACAACGTTGAAATCATTCTCCACTGCGCTTGAGTCAGGTGCATTCCCCCTCCTTTGCCTATATCGTAGGCAGATGTATAGGCTTGAATGGCCTTTTGCTGCTCCTCCATCCTCTGAAGCATATAGAGGGTTGAATTCCACCTCGTTACCACCTCTTGCTTCAGATGATGGCGGGGCAGGTTCAGGAGTGTTTGCTGGTGCTCCAGTCTTCGGCACGCGGTGGCTGAATTCCGAAAGTGGCCCGCAATTCTTCGGGCCACCGACAGCATCTCTTGCACGCCCCTGTCATTTTTTAAATAATTCTGCACCACCAAATTCAATGTATGTGCAAAACATGGGACGTGCTGGAATTTGCCCACATGTAATGCACGCACAATATTGGTGGCGTTGTCTGATGTCACAAATCCCCAGGAGAGTCCAATTGGGGTAAGCCATTCTGCGATGATGTTCCTCAGTTTCTGTAAGAGGTTGTCAGCTGTGTGCCTCTTATGGAAAGCGGTGATACAAAGCATAGCCTGCCTAGGAACGAGTTGGCATTTGCGAGATGCTGCTACTGGTGCCGCCGCTGCTGTTCTTGCTGCGGGAGGCAATACATCTACCCAGTGGGCTGTCACAGTCATATAGTCCTGAGTCTGCCCTGCTCCACTTGTCCACATGTCCGTGGTTAAGTGGACATTGGGTACAACTGCATTTTTTAGGACACTGGTGACTCTTTTTCTGAGGTCTGTGTACATTCTCTGTATCGCCTGCCTAGAGAAGTGGAACCTAGATGGTATTTGGTACCGGGGACACACTAACTCAATAAATTGTCTAATTCCCTGTGAATTAACGGTGGATACCGGACACACGTTTAACACCACCCAGGCTGCCAAGGCCTGAGTTATCTGCTTTGCAGCAGGATGACTGCTGTGAAATTTCATCTTCCTCGCAAAGGACTGTTGGACAGTCAATTGCTTACTGGAAGTAGTACAAGTGGTCTTCCGACTTCCCCTCTGGGATGACGATCGACTCCCAGCAGCAACAACAGCAGCGCCAGCAGCAGTAGGCGTTACACTCAAGGATGCATCGGAGGAATCCCAGGCAGGAGAGGACTCGTCAGACTTGCCAGTGACATGGCCTGCAAGACTATTGGCTTTCCTGTCTAAGGAGGAAATTGACACTGAGGGAGTAGGTGAGGTGGTGTGGTTTGCAGGAGCTTGGTTACAAGAGGAAGGGATTTAGTTGTCAGTGGACTGCTTCCGCTGTCACCAAAAGTTTTTGAACTTGTCAATGACTTCTGATGAATGCGCTCCAGGTGACGTATAAGGGAGGATGTTCCTAGGTGGTTAACGTCCTTACCCCTACTTATTACAGCTTAAAAAAGGCAACACACGGCTTGACACCTGTTGTCCGCATTTCTGTTAAAATAATACCACACCGAAGAGGTGATTTTTTTTTGTAATTTGACCAAGCATGTCAATGGTCATATTCGTCCCACGGACAACAGGTGTCTCCCCGGGTACCTGACTTAAACAAACCACCTCACCATCAGAATCCTCCTTGTCAATTTCCTCCTCAGCGCCAGCAACACCCATATCCTCATCCTGGTGTACTTCAATAGTGACATCTTCAATTTGACTATCAGGAACTGGACTGCGAGTGCTCCTTCCAGCACTTGCAGGGGGCGTGCAAATGGTGGAGGGAGCCACCTCTTCCCGTCCAGTGTTGGGAAGGTCAGGCATCGCAACCGACACAATTGGACTCTCCTTGGGGATTTGTGATTTGGAAGAACGTACAGTTCTTTGCTGTGCTTTTGCCAGCTTAAGTCTTTTCATTTTTCTAGCGGGAGGATGAGTGCTTTCATCCTCATGTGAAGCTGAACCACTAGCCATGAACATAGAATAGGGCCTCAGCCGTTCCTTGCCACTCCGTGTCGTAAATGGCATATTGGCAAGTTTACGCTTCTCATCAGACGCTTTTAATTTAGATTTTTGGGTCATTTTACTGAACTTTTGTTTTTCGAATTTTACATGCTCTCTACTATGACATTGGGCATCGGCCTTGGCAGACGACGTTGATGGCATTTCATCGTCTCGGCCATGAATAGTGGCAGCAGCTTCAGCACGAGGTGGAAGTGGATCTTGAGCTTTCCCTATTTTACCCTCCACATTTTTGTTCTCCATTTTTTAACGTGTGGAATTATATGCCAGTAATATATATCAATAGCAATGGCCTACTGTACCGTACTGCTATATACATACTGGTGGTCACAGCAAAATTCTGCACTGTCCTCCCACTATATACTGCGCACAACTAAAATGCAGCACAAGTATGGATGGATAGTATACTTGACGACACAGAGGTAGAGCAGTGGACTACTGTACCGTACTGCTATATATATATACTGGTGGTCACAGCAAAATTCTGCACTGTCCTCCTACTATATACTGCGCACAACTAAAATGCAGCACAGGTATGGATGGATAGTATACTTGACGACACAGAGGTAGAGCAGTGGACTACTGTACCGTACTGCTATATATATATATACTGGTGGTCACAGCAAAATTCTGCACTGTCCTCCTACTATATACTGCGCACAACTAAAATGCAGCACAGGTATGGATGGATAGTATACTTGACGACACAGAGGTAGAGTAGTGGACTACTGTACCGTACTGCTATATATATACTGGTGGTCACAGCAAAATTCTGCACTGTCCTCCTACTGTATACTGCGCACAACTAAAATGCAGCACAGGTATGGATGGATAGTATACTTGACGACACAGAGGTAGAGCAGTGGACTACTGTACCGTACTGCTATATATATACTGGTGGTCACAGCAAAATTCTGCACTGTCCTCCTACTATATACTGCGCACAACTAAAATGCAGCACAGGTATGGATGGATAGTATACTTGACGACACAGAGGTAGAGAAGTGGACTACTGTACCGTACTGCTATATATATACTGGTGGTCACAGCAAAATTCTGCACTGTCCTCCTACTGTATACTGCGCACAACTAAAATGCAGCACAGGTATGGATGGATAGTATACTTGACGACACAGAGGTAGAGCAGTGGACTACTGTACCGTACTGCTATATATATACTGGTGGTCACAGCAAAATTCTGCACTGTCCTCCTACTATATACTGCGCACAACTAAAATGCAGCACAGGTATGGATGGATAGTATACTTGACGACACAGAGGTAGAGCAGTGGACTACTGTACCGTACTGCTATATATATACAGGTGGTCACAGCAAAATTCTGCACTGTCCTCCTACTATATACTACAATGCAGCACTGATATGGAGTATTTTTCAGGCAGAGAACGTAAATATTTTCAGCACACTGAGCACAGATATTTGTAGCACACTGAACACAGAAACTGAGAGAACACAGCCACGTCCTCTCGCTATCATCTCCAAAGCACGAGTGAAAATGGCGGCGACGCACGGTTCCTTATATAGAATACGAATCTCGCGAGAATCAGACAGTGGGATGATGACATTCGGGCGCGCTTGGGTTAACCGAGCAAGGTGGGAAGATCCGAGGCTGCCTCGGAACCGTGTAAAATGGGTGAAGTTCGGGGGGGGTTCAGATCTCGAGGAACCGAACCAGCTCATCACTAACCTATACCATCTTATCAATAATTTATATTGCGTTTCCATAACTCGCAAGCTTGTAGAACACTGTGCCATAACCTCAGTGTTTTTCCCAGTTTACACTAAATCCCCGATGTATCAAGTTTTTATCCTATGCGTCGCACAAGGAAGGGTTCACAGGGAAGTAACCATGTATGAGAATCTTGTAAATGCCTGATATTATATGCGTGGGGACTAAAGAAGGTCCTTATAGAGGTCAGTTACTTCTCTCTGCGGGGCAATGAAATGACACAGTTGAAGATAGAACCAGTAATCTTTTGCAAGGATATTGTCATTGTCCTGAAATTCTGAGAGAGTTTTCAGTTTACCATTTGCAATCAAGTGACACCTGCCCTCCTCCATTTAAGAGCTAACCCACTTGAAATTCCTAGAGGGAACATCGAATTATCAAAGATAGGCAAAAGTGTTGTTTTTCTGACGATATTCCTGATCTATAGCAAAGAGGCTTCCATAAGGCTAAAGTGGGCCCTACTGTAGGATGCAATGAGCGTTTCATTTGGAGAGACCATGATACTGCGCATAAATTAAGATTTGTGGAGGAAGCCTCTAATTCAACCCACTGTTTCCTAACTGGGCCTGGACGTGATTCAGTCAATAATCCTGTGTAATACCATGGCTTGATAGTATGCCGAGATCATAGGCAACTCTTGGCTACCCTGACATTTCTTCTAAACAAATGAGTATGTTTGAATCTAGGTTTTCGTCCATTCTAAACAAAATTACTTATCACCCTATGTGCTTCCAATAAGAACTGAGGGGGGAGTCTCAGCGGGATAGTTTGGAAGAGGTACAACAACCTGGGAAGTATATACGACCAATCGAGGAAAACTGCTGTGTGAGCCAATGAGTCATCTCCTCCAGTTTGCGAAGGTGTGGGGTACGATTAAGAGTGACTGTGGTGGTGAGTGTTGAAGGAATCAAAATTCCTAAATATTTAATGTTAGAGGGATGCCACGTAAACGACATGGATAAGGACAAGACCATTGGGGCCAGAAGCGTAATGTTCAGCGCCACTGATTTGGAATAATTAATTTTAAAATTGAACAGTCTGCCAAAGCATGTAAATTCCTTCATGAGATTGGGCAAAGAAACCACAGGATTAGATATGATTGCTAATAAATCATCTGCAAAAAGGGCCAGATGATAGTTTATATCACCAAGTTGCAGGCCTGTTATGCTGGAATTACGCCTGATCACTCTCGCCAAAGCCTCCATACACAGTACAAATATCAAGGGTGACAGTGGGCAGCCCTGGCGGGGGACACTGCATTTTTGTATCGGTTCAGAGAGAAATCCATTCACCCTAACCTTTGCCGAAGGAGCCCTGTACAACGCGAGAATTTTCTGCATGACAGTATGTGCTAGACCTAATTGCCTTACAATTGCCTCCATAAAATCCCAGTCCACCCAATCAAAGGCCTTTTCCACATCTGTGATGAAAAGCATTAAGGGAGCTCTTATTGCCTTGGCATGTGCTATCACATCAATAATTTTGATAGTGTTATCCCTCGCTTCCCTGCCCGGAACAAATCCAGCCTGATCAGGGTGGATTATGTACGGCAGTAACGGTCCAAGGTGGTTGGCCATAAGTTTTGCATATAGTTTAATATCTACATTTAGTAGAGAGATTGGTCTGTAGCTAGATGGAAGTGTCAGGTCTTTAACTTCTTTTGGTATGACCGTTATATGAGCTCCAAGGGCCTGGCCTAATGAGTTTATTTTGATGGTATGTGGCCTCAGGGATGGGCAGAGGTAGCAGAAAAAAAAATCAAATTCTTAACATCCACCCAGAACCAAGTAAGCTTTGAACAATTCCACCAAACATGGAGAAATGTGCTCTCTAACATGCAGCCACGCCAACATCTATCGGAGGTACTGGGAAGCATCTTTTTCTGCCGGGTACGGACCAAGTACCATCTATAGAGGATTTAGTAGAAATTGTCTTTTATTCTCAAACAAATTGAGCTAGAGACAGCTCCACCCCTAATATCCACCCAATTCTCAGGATCTATGGGCACACCCAGGTCCTGTTCCCAGGCCAACTCATATGGGTCAGTCTGATATGGGTCAGGCCAGAGATCAGTCTGGCCGTGGAGGACTGATGTAGGCAAAGCATTTCAAA
Source organism: Pseudophryne corroboree (assembly GCF_028390025.1). Classification (NCBI taxonomy): domain Eukaryota; kingdom Metazoa; phylum Chordata; class Amphibia; order Anura; family Myobatrachidae; genus Pseudophryne; species Pseudophryne corroboree. The sequence continues at coordinate 475,483,443 of NC_086444.1, forward strand.
AGGTGTCAGGGGGCAAAGAGCAAGACAGTGTTTAACTGAGCTATGATAAATTTATAGTTGTAGGTATTTAAAAAAGATTTTAGAGATAATATGAAATTGAGATTGAATGTTAGAGAATAGTGGTAATGTGGTGTTGTGGTATAAATCATTTAGAAATCTAATACCCCCTTTCAGCCAGGGAGAAAGGGCTTGGTTAATCTTAACCGAAGTCTACTGGAATATAGAGGGGCAGGAGACAACTGCAATTTGAAAGAAATGTAAAGTGCCAGGCAGCACTAACCACAAATCTATACCCCAGTTTATATACTCTAATGTACCCTATGCAATCACAGAAAATATTGTTTTAGTTAAGTAACAAAATCCTATTTTTCAATTTTTTTAATCCTCAAGATTATATTTGATTATATATATTCATAATTTTCAAATTTTTGTTGTTTTAATTGTTTTTCCACAAAATTATTTAACATTTTAATTTTAAAAAATATTGATTTCTTATTTTTAGACAAAATATTTTTTGAAATGAATGAAGTGGAGGAAAAAGATTATTTGAGTCTTGAAAAGAATTCTAGTGAGGATTAATATCAGGACAAACAAGACTTTGGATGTAAAAAGATAGCTAAAAAATCTGAGTTAAAAAAGAGCTCTGCAAGGGTTACACAGGCTGAACATGAAGTCTTAGTCGAGGGTATGATAAACAAGTACAAAATTCTGTTTGGAAAAATTGGTGGCCTTAATTATAGTTATGAAAAAATAATCTAATTTTAAATGCTACAAATTTGCATAAACGTTTTAAGAAATGTTATCACGTTTTGAATCCAACAACATCAAGGCACATACATCCAGAATCTTCAAATAACTTAGTTGAATCAGTCTAAAAAATGGATACATATTAATCGGAAACTGAGGTTGTGGAGTCAAACTCTCAAAAGTCTACAAAAAAGCTAATCCCAAGTAAAAGTTCTGATTCTGATGTAGCATTTACCACTCCAAAAAGGAAAAAATATGTCACAAATTTTGAATATTTTGAGGAAATAAATAGCCTCATCAATGAATCTATTCAGACAAGAAATAGTTTTTTTTACATTGCAAGATTGATAGCATGCGAATGGAGTTTGTCAATTTCCGAAAGTCATTTGTTAACATTACAGAGAAACACCTGGAAAGTCTCCAAAAGTTTCTACAGACTTAAAAGAGTTAGTCAGGTGATAGAAATTTATATGAAAAAATATATACACCTGAAGACGTCCCGGCGCACACTTCCTCTGATATGAATACTCAGCCAGAAACCACTGATGAAACACATGACATGGAAAGGAATGAATGCCAGAAGCCTGACGCCAGAGCCTGGAAAACCAAACAGGACAAAAAAAATGAATTCCACCCCACCAAAAAGGCCATCCAGAAAGTTCAAAAAGCGGTCAGGTAAAAAAAAAAATTTTTTCAATAAATGATTTAGAAAAATGGTTTTACATTTTTTGACAGCGATCTATATATATATATAGATAGATAGATAGATAAATAAATGTGTATAAATATATGTATATGTCTGCAATTCATCGACATGCGGAGGAGGTAAATGGCTGGGGGAGGCACTGGCTATTACCATAGCAAGATTTACACACAATAATTGAGCCCAGAGATTCATGTGGGCTTTATACAATGTTGCAGCAGTATATAAAGCCTATAATTTGCTGAATTTTGATTGGAGAATTGAAGAAAAGGGTAGGCAGAGGAGGCTCTGCCTCACCTGCCATAGACGTTTTACTCCAGAGTTCTGACAATAAAATGTATTACAATTACACAGATATTTATACAAATTTTTTTTGCATGTATTCAAATACATATTATAGTGCGAACTGTAGCGTATACTGGAGTATTACAGGAAAGGTTCTGCCTCACCTGCCTCAAGTCAAACTGGGTGTGCCCATACATGATTTGTGCACATTTATCCAATTATATACTTTTACGAAGAAATTGGTAACTACTGTAGAACATAATTTAGAAGTGAATTCAGACCAATCATTCATTGTTTCTAGTTTCAAATAGTTGATAATTTTATGCTAAAGCATCCTATTTTTCAATGTTAATATTTCAGTGCTGTCCAATCTCAAAAGACATCCATTATTTTTCATTTTCCTACTAACTTGAGAAGAATATAAGATCTTAGCATGGCTAATCCGTGTGTGTATAGCCCCACAAAATGGGGAATTTGATTGGACACCCAAACTCAATTTACATTGTTTAAAAACCAAACTTTTGCAATTTAGACAGGAAAAGTAGATGCTTACAATATTTGGATATGCTCCATTCTGTTTAGCTGTGTCCTGAGCAGTGAGATTTGAACTTTGGAAAGTTAGTATGTTGAACATACAAATTACTATACCATTTTGGGGAGCTGGCAGAAAGCCTTCATAACCCACATTGTAATTCATGAATGTTTATATATTCTTTTTAATAATTTTTTTCACCCTTTATATTTTACATTTAAAATTTACATTTGTTCTCATTTTTTATGATTATTTTACAGAATATTTATCCTAGAATAAAATGAAAGCTATGAAGAGGTTGCAGTTTTATGAAGATGCAATGTATAAAATTGAAAGATTTGGTGATTGAAAACGTCAGTTTTTATAAGCTAAAAGTAGCTATAACAAGTGTTAATTTTTTTCTTGTTTAGCAGTTATTTGATTGCATTCTATTTTGAAAATAATAACTAGGTCAGGCATGTCAAACTCAAGATCCCAACTGGGCTGAATAATTTAGATCTAAGTCTTGTGTGGGCCGCAAAAAAAAAAAGGATTTTAATACCTACCGGTAAATCCTTTTCTCTTAGTCCGTAGAGGATGCTGGGAACTCCGTAAGGACCATGGGGTATAGACGGGATCCACAGGAGACATGGGCACACTATAAGACTTTGAATGGGTGTGAACTGGCTCCTCCCTCTATGCCCCTCCTCCAGACCTCAGTTAGAAAACTGTGCCCAGGGAGACGGACATTTCGAGGAAAGAATTTAGTGTTTAAACACGGTGAGTGTCATACCAGCTCACAACCCGAACATACCGCAGAACGTGGCATTCAATAGAACACCAGCCAACGGCATGAAAAATTACACAGCCACATGCTGAGAGAATAAGTAACACAACCTGTGTGTCAATTCAACCAATAAGAGAAAACTGCATGCCATGGCATGAACAACGTCAGCAACAGCCTGACATAAAAGAAACACCACAAGAGTGTAACCATAACCAATAACTGCAGACACAGTACGCACTGGGACGGGCGCCCGGCATCCTCTACGGACTAAGAGAAAAGGATTTACCGGTAGGTATTAATATCCTATTTTCTCATACGTCCTAGAGGATGCTCGGGACTCCGTAAGGACCATGGGGTTTATACCAAAGCTCCAGACCGGGCGGGAGAGTGCGGACGACTCTGCAGCACCGATTGAGTAAACATGAGGTCCCCATCAGCCAGGGTATCAAACTTGTAGAGCTTTAGCAAAAGTGTTTGAACCCGACCAAGTAGCCGATCGGCAAAGTTGAACCGCCGAGACTCCTCGGGCATCTGCCCAAGAAGAGCCCATCTTCCTAGTAGAATGGGTCTCCACCGACTTCGGTAACGGCAAACCAGCCGTAGAACGAGCACGCCGAATCGTATTACCGATCCAGCTTGCAACAGACTGCATAGACGCAGGCGCCCCAAACATGCTGGTAGCATACCGGACAAACAGAGGCTCTGTTTCCCCAATCTGAGCCAAATTTGCGACATAAATATTCGAAGCCCCAACTACATCGAGAGACTTAGAATCAGCCAATGCTTAAGTAACCACAGGCATCAAAATAGGCTGGTTTCTGCGAAACACAGAAACCCCTTTGTGGCAGAACTATTATCCGAGTTCTCAATTCCGCTCTATTCACCTGGAAGATTAAATAGGGGCTCTTGTGAGACAAAGCCGCTACTTCCGACACCCGCCTTGCGGACACCAAGGCCAATAGCATGACCACTTTCCAAGAGAGAAATTTAAACACAACCTTTCATAAAGGTTCCAATCAGTGTGACACAAGAAACACAACACCACGTCAAGGTCCCACGGTGCCAATGGGGACACAAATGGAGGTTGGAAGTGCAGTACTCCTTCCACGAAAGTCTAAACTTCCGGAAAGGTGGCCAATTCTTTTTTTTTTTAAAGAAAATTTATAAGGCCAAAACTGCTCTGAAATGGAGCCTAACTTTAGGCCTGCATCCACACCTGCTTGCAAAGAATGGAGAAGAACAACCCAGCTGAAAGTCTGCCGTGGGAGCCTTCTTGGATTCACATCAAGCCACACATTTACGCCAAATACGGTAGTAAGGCTTTGCCATTAGCTCTTTTCTAGCCTGAAGAAGTGTGGAAATGACTTCACTGTGAATACCCATTCGGGTTAGGATATGGCGTTCAAGCACCACGCCGTCAAACGTAGCTGCGGTAAGTCTTGATACACGCCCCGATCTTGCTGTAGCAGTTCCTCACGTAGAGGAAGAGGCCAGGGATCTTCTATGAGTAAATCTTGAAGAACTGGATACCAAGCCCTCCTTGGCTAGACCGGAACAATGAGGATCGCCTGAACGTTTGTTCTTCTTACGTTTATCAACTTCAGAAAGAGTGAAAGCAGAGGGGACACATAGACCGACTGAAAACACCCAAGGTGTCACGAGGGCGTCCACTGTTATAGCTTGAGTGTCCCTTGACCTGGAACAATATCCCTGAAGTCCCTCGTTGAGGCGAGACGCCAACATGTCCAATTGAGGCACTCTTCAAAGACTTGTCACTTCTGTGAAAACTTCTCGATGACGACTGTATTTCTCCTGAATGGAGATCGCGTCTGCAGATGAAATCTATTCTCCGTCGTCCACATCCGGAACGAAGACTGCTAATATAGGTTTTACCAGTCTTTCCACCCAGCGGAAAACTTTTTCAGCTTCTGCCATTGCGGCTTTGCTCCTTGTTCCGCCCTAGCGACTCACTTACGCCACTGCTGTCAAGTCGTCCGACAGAATCAAGATGGCAGATCACAAAGAATATGTTCGTTGAAAATAGCTCTAAATTCAAAAAAGCTTATTGCAGACAAGCTTCCCAGCTTGACCGTTACCTCTGGAAATACTTCCCTTGCAAGAACTACACCCCAGCCTTGGAGATCTGCATGCATGGACACCAGGATCTAATCCTGGATCCCGAACCTTCGTCCCTCTAGGAGGTGAGAACGGAGCAGACACCTCAGGAGCGATATCCTGGCCATTAGGATTATATTCCGGTGCATGTGCAGGTGAGACCCGGACCACATTTTCAACTGGTCCCGTGGAAACCACTCTGGCATTTGACCTGCTCACCGAAAAAGCCTCTTAGGCCGCACCCATCTTCTTCATCAACGGAACATATTGATGGATTGTCACTGCAAATCTGATCCGACTCCGGATCCTCAGATCCACAGGAAAACACAGAACCTCAACCGTTCAGCATCTACTCCGATACCCACCTCCGACATCTGCGTAGTTGGGAACAGCCATTCCCCGTTGGAGAACAGTCAGAGAGAAACAACGATTTGCACCACTTGTTTCTTGACCTCGCCTTAATCAGGAGAGTGTCTAAGAACAGAATAACAAAGGCTCTTACTATTGAAAGTATACCATCCTACTGCCATCACTCCGGTGAAATGGCAAAGACAATCCTGGATATCAACCCAGGTAAGCTGAACGCGGAGAAAACGCATTTAAACCCTTTTCTACCTTTACGTGCTGGAGCTCCCTGGCCTGAGAGATTCCATCGTAAGTAGAAATCTTTATTTTTTTTTTTATTTTTTTTGGAGACAGCAGGACAATGTCCTGAACCTGACGCAACTCTGGTATGGCGTTGCGTACTACCTCCCCTTCCTGAGGGGAATCGGTAAGATCTATTTGAAAAATCAGTCAGGGGAATCATCTGTAAACTCCAGTATGTCCCCCTATGGATTCTATTATTATCTCACAGGCCCAGGTCCATTCCCGGACTGACTGAAGAGTATTAGACGAGTTCCCACCGGTGTGGACACCAGCCAGATAGACCCAGCGACATGCGGTGGATGTGGTAGAAACAAAAAACGACATCCGCTTCTGCGAACCTAACAAGGCTGCAGAACCCTTACCTTTTCACCTTCCACAATCTGCACCGAAAGGGAAAAAAGAACGGTATCAACCGGTGAAACTGACTGCATCCCACAACCGAATGCGTCACCAACCGTTGTGAGGGAATCTAACACACGAAGTTAGACTTACCAGTGGTATCCGCCGAGATTGACTGAATGGAGGCCTCCCCAAACAGCAGTACACCGTCCCAGGGAAACACTCCAGTATCTCTCGGAATCAGCCTCAGCATCTCTTCCGCAGTCGCACGGCAGCCTGCCACCATGTTATAGAGAAGAATCAACATAAGACACATCCCCTCTCTCTTTGGGGTAATTCTATCGGATGCCTTTCCGAATATAAACACTCCCCCATGTGCATGTAATGCAAATAACTCCAAAGTAAAGAATAAAATAACACATCTTCCTGTGTACGATCCTTTGTAACAGGGCCCTGTGTCGACCAGGAGTTGACTTTCACAGTATTCTATCTGCGACGGGAAAAGAATAAATATTCAAACTCCTTGTGAGGATCTGAGACCAACTCGTCACAGCCGACCTAGAGCTTTAACAACAGAACGACCAGCACATGAGAAGGAATACTTTTACTTCAGCATTCATTAGAAATCATAATATTAATATACATAAATGTAATACACATATACACACATATCCTATATATATATATATATATATATATATATATATATATATATATATATATATATCTCATACATATAAGCGGATTGTCCGGAACCATCGAGTCCCTAATGACAATAATGTGTTCAGAATGTGTATGACCATGTACTGAATGCCCCAGTTGTGGATCTAGCAGGAAAACCTATAGTCGACAGAAAACCTAGTATTCGTTGACAGCAGGGAGTAGTACCAGGCAAAATAACATTCTTGCGACCTCGAGGGGTTCGAGGGAAGTATACATATATAATTTTTATAACACTCCCCCACAAATACTACCATGTCTGTGCTCATGCTACAGGCCCATGGAACAGTACCATACATATACATATAAAAATACATATATACAGGTTAGTTACCACATGTTAATTTTCACCCAGTAATAACAGTTGGTGCCGACAGGGTCACCCACCTATCGCTGTGTCTCCCCTACAGTGTTTACTTTGAAAAGCATACAATTACTAACCTGTTGACACTTCATTTACTGAATCAAGTATCAACAGGAGTCGGCGATGCTGACAGAGAGAATCCCATAGCTGTCTGCGACATAGCACTCACACATGTCGACACATGTGTACCAAAACGCTAAAGCGGGACTATCTGGCAGGGAAAACACTGACATATATGCACAACTCAATTGATTACATGCCCATTATCCAAGATAGTGCTATATTTCACACAATATTGCACTAATCACTGTGCCCCCCCCCCTTCATTTACACTGTACACTGTTTTGGCGGGGACATGTAGAAAATGGCGCTGAATCAAGTTGTGAGGGCTAAGCCCCGCCCCTTCTCGGCGCGCTTCAGCCATGCTAATATTTTAGCTCCTTATGCTGGCAGGGGGCCGTATACAGTGCCTATGCACTGTATACGTGTTTAACCAGGTTTAATGGAGAGTATATTGCAGCCCAGGGCGCTCCCCCCTGCGCCCTGCACCCTTGAAAAGCCGTTGGTGTGTGGGAGCAATGGCGCGCAGTACGACCGCTGCTTTATACTGGCAGGGGTATCATACACGGTGCTCGGGCACCGAATATGCAACTCTTGCCAGTGAAAAGACATTCAGTAACTTGCTGCCCAGGGCGCGTTCCCCCCCAGCACCCTGTGAGTGCCGTTGTGTGTGGGAGCATGTATCGCAGCGCGACCGCTGCGCTGTACCTCCGTTACTGAAGTCTTCTGCCGTCACTGAAGTCTTCTGATCTTCTCATACTCACCCGGCTTCTTTCTTCTGTGAGGGGGGTGACGGCGCGGCTCCGGTAACAAGCAGCTAGGCACACCAAGTGATCGAACCCTCTGGAGCTAATGGTGTCCAGTAGCCTAAGAAGCAGAGCCTTTAACTCAGAGGAAGTGGGTCTGCTTCTCTGCCCTCAGTCCCACGATTTCAGGTCTCCCTGAAAATAAAAAACCTAACAAAAGTCTTTCCAGAGAAACTCAGTAGAGCTCCCCTAGTTTGTGTCCAGTCACTCCTGGGCACAGAATCTAACTGAGGTCTGGAGGAGGGGCATAGAGGGAGGAGGCAGTTCACACCCATTCAAAGTCTTATAGTGTGCCCATGTCTCCTGCGGATCCCGTCTATAGCCCATGGTCCTTACAGAGTCCCCAGCATCCTCTAGGACGTATGAGAAATAAAAAGTCTTATATGTAATTTTGAAAGGTTTATTAGAAAAATCAACAATAAAGTATAATCAAAGAGATGTCAAGTATCAGGAAGAAAACAACTTTAATAGTGTGAGATGGGAGATGTTTTTCTATCCAGATTTCAGAAGAATCCTCCTTTAAATAGGGCAGCTGGGTACACAAAGAAGTTGGGCACACACATCTACAGGGCGTGACCAGGGGGCAGAGCTTTGCAAAGGCAGGTAGGCATGTGCAGCAGCTCCATCCATGGACATTTCCCCATCTCGATCACTATCTTCTCACACCTCTTCAGAGCGGTAAATGCTGCCCAATCGGAACTAAGCCCTGATCACGGCAGACAGGCTAAGAGTAAATCATCCGGCGGTGGTGGGGGCGCGTTCCATTGTTTTTAAAAAACGAAATATGGTCCGCAAAAGTATGCACTGTGGGCAGCATGTGGCCCACGAGTTTGACATGTCTGAACTACTTAATATGACAAAAGTTAATGGCCTGGATATATCATAATATTTTGGCGTTAAAAAAAGAGTTACGTTTCACTTTTCTATTGTTTTCGCATTTTTTAAGTATCGTCTGAATGTATGTAAGTTTTTTATTTTATTTTTCAGTTTTTATTGCGGTAAGTTATACTTTTCTGGAGGGGTTTTTCGAACTTTTGCAACCTCTATTTAAAATAAATAGGAACCTTATGTATCAGTGGATTATCGTGAAAATTGTCTGAAACTTTTCATATCTTTTTTTCGCCAGCTTTTACTGGTGATTTTTCTTATAGGCTGTTCTTGTAGTTCCACCTCTAAATTTAGTTGTTTTGTTTTTTTAAAGAATATGCTAAAAATATCTCTCTTATACTTATATATATTGACTTAGTCTAAAAATGTACTAATATTTTAAATATGTTGCTTACTTTAAATTTATATAATATACACATTAAAACTATCTCATATATGTATATACATATATATACAGTATATATATATATATATATATATAGAGAGAGAGAGAGAGAGAGATAGAGAGAGAGAGAGACTGTACATGTTTGTTTGTGAGACTCTTAATAGTTCTGTTAACAGTAAACAGCACACACTACTAAAGGCCAATGGAATTTCATTTTAATAACATGTTTATAACAATTATTAGACTAACCAATCTAATTGTCTTTCTAAAAGTTGCCTCCCCTTTCAGTTTACTTTTTTTTAAACAATGCTTTTTATTGAAGAAAAAACATTTGTGTCATATAAATGGAGGTATAGAAAGAACCCTTTCAGTTTTCTGCTGTAGCTCAGGTATGTGCAATACTTATTGTTGTTTTTATATTAATATACCGTAATATTCTACAAATAAATTAGACCAAGTTATTTTAATGAATGCATTTATGAAAGTATATATAATTTAACATATATAAATTTCTTAAATTAGTGCCACTTGCTGTAGATTTTTTAACCCTTCCTAACCACAGTAATGCTCTGCTGCATGATTTAGTGAGTTTACAACACCAGTCCAGCATATTGCTGGGTTGGTGACGTCAGCGGTGATGCATGCGAGGGCATTTGTGTGAACGGGAAACGAGTTGCATCGACCCGGCAACCCATTCACACCGCACATCTACCAGGGTTGAAACCTGCTGGTTCTATTGGTGATTGTGGATGTGCCCTCCCTCAGCGCAGGGACTGTCCACCTGCATAGATATGGTTCTCCATTGACAGAATTGTAGTGGAGGTATTTAAAAAAAAAGATGATGGTAACTGAAAAGACCCCATTGATGCACATGCATCATAGGATGCAGATTTGGCATGTCAGGATGGTCTACTGCTCCACTTTCTAAATCTGCAAATAATGCATTTGTGGAGTTTGATGAGTGTCTTAATTTCTATTTTGTAGCTGTGGGGTTAAAGGATTACTGATAGATAGATAGATAGATAGATAGATAGATAGATAGATAGATAGATAGATAGATAGATAGATAGATCTTATCAGTAATCAACCCCATAGCTACGAAGTAGAAATTGGAACACTCATCAAATTGGTGATCATAATAATAATAATTGTAGATTATGAGCCAGGACTTGCAGGGACAAAGGGTCCAAAAGGAGCCTGTCCCTGTGATGTGCCGGGTGTGCCAAGGGGTTCCCTGTGCATGCATTCCCAGGTTACTGCTGTGCTCAGAGAGATTTTTAGGTCCCGGAAGGTGTAGTTCATAGACTAATATGGCCTACCACATTCTGGAGTTAGCTGTAGGAGGCAATACTGCAAATGCTTTGCAGTCTTTATTTTCTAACATCTGCATTTACATCTACAATAACTTACAAAGAATCGATTTTAGACAAACAATATATTGCAAATGAATTCATTGTCAGCTTGCCAGATGAATATTATCTTTGAATTCATGCGCATTGCCATGCGACTCTTGATTTCAGGCAGTGTGCAGGCTCAACCTATAAATGTCATCTCCAGAAGTAGGAGAAGAGGAGAGTTAGGAAGTTTGCATATCGCAAAACCCTGCATGGCATGAGTGAGGAGGACATTATTCGCTTATATAGGCTTCCCAAGCATGCTATCTTGGAACTCTGAAAAAAATCAAATATAAAATTGTACCAGAGACAAACAGAACACGTGCCATACCTGAGCTCACGAAGCTGCTTGCAACCTTACATTTTTTGGCATCAGGATCTTTCCAATTGACGGTGTCTTCAGTTGGCAGAATGTCCCAACCTGCTTTCAGTCTTTTTTTTTTTTTAAAGTAGTAGATGCCCTTTTATGCCATGTTAATGAGTATATTAAATTACCAACATAGGACAGTGAATGGACATTGATAAAGGAAGGTTTCTATGACATTGCAAGATTTCCTTATGTGATGGGGGCCATTGACTGTACTCATATTCTTATTTTCCCCGCTGAAGATCTTGAAGAGGCTTGTCGGAACAGAAAGAGCACCAACACTATAAACATTCAGGTTGTGTGTGATTCGAAGTATTGGATACTTAATGTATTTGCAGGTTATCCAGGATCAAGTCACGACTCCTATATACTAAGGAATTCAACAATTGACAAAAAAAAATTGAAGATTTAACTTTTAGTGGTGGCTGGTCAATAGGTAATACATTTATTTTTACAGTTATTCTAGAATTTTGTAAATAATTTAATGTGTTGATTTTGATTAATTTTAAAATAATTAAAGTTTTTAACTTTATAATTACTCATTAAATATTAATATTTCTTCTTAAGGTGAAAGCGGATATCTTGCAAAACCTTGGCTGTTAACTAACTTTTCAAAGCCACATGGAAGATATCAAAAGCATTATAATAGAGCCTACATTGCAAGTCGTGGCATTATCGAACGCACATTTTGGGTTCTGAAAAGTAGGTTTAGGTGCCTGTCCAAATCTGGGGGAGAATTGCAGTACTCAGCCTCTAAAGTGTGTAAAATTACTACTGTATGCTGCATAATATATGCATTAATAATAATATTCCAATGGATGTACTTCCAAACTTACCCCAAGATCCTGAAATTGAGCCAACTGTGGAAGACAATTCCACAATGTTTGGAAATGAAGTTATTTATTTATTTAACAGTTTCTTATATAGCGCAGCAAATTCCGTTGCGCTTTACAATTTGAAATAACAGTAACAAACTGGGTGATAACAAACAGTCATAGAGGTAGGAAGGCCCTGCTCGCAAGCTTACAATCTATAGGGAAATAGGCATGTGTACACAAGGAAAGGTGCTATCTATTGCATAGAATGAGAAGACATGTGAGGATATGTGTGTACTGTACAGAGTGGATGCAATTCGATAGGAAGGTTTACGAAAGTTATGTGGGCGGTTCTGGAATTTGATATGCTTGCCTAAAGAGGTGAGTTTTCAGGGATAGCTTGAAGGTTTGGAGACTAGAGGAGAGTCTTATTGTGCGTGGTAGGGCATTCCACAGAGTGGGTGCAGCCCGATGAAAGTCCTGCAATCGTGAGTGGGAGCGAGTAATGAGTGTGGATGAGAGACGCAGGTCTTGTGAAGAGCGAAGAGGTCGGGTTGGGAGATATTTTGAGATAAGCGAAGTGATGTACTTTGGTTAATGGCCTTGTGTGTGAGTAAAAGTATTTTATATTGAATGCGGTAGAGTACAGGTAACCAATGGAGGGACTGACAGAGTGGATCTGCAGACGATGAACGTCTAGTTAGAGCCAAGCTAATCGAGGCTTTCTTCTTTTGTAAGTATTTAATTAATTTTAATGCTGCATGTAAAACATTAATATTTTTAAAACAAAATTAGTGCATATTCATTTTGGATATACTAGGTGATGTTTGCAATGAAGATCAATTTATCATTAGTACTGTTTTCTCTGTCAAATGCCACAGAGAGGGGTCTATTTACTAAGCTTTGGACAAGACGTTGCTACGCGCAATACACAAAGGGATCACAGCATGTATCGTACCTTATGGCTGCGTTTACTTCTACATACATTATTGCATTAAATATTACAATTTAAAGATATTCCTTTCAAAAGTGTTATTTTCTTGAGCAATAACTGGAAATTATTGTTAATTGGCCCAAACAAATAATCTCCTGATTATACTTACAAACTGGAAATAGTAACATATTCAAACGGAAACAATATTTAATTAAGACAAATACAAACAAACTTGTAAAGATATCCTGTTGTTCAATCCTCTAAATCAGATTTATCTACAGATCCAATACAAAGTGTTATCTATGTTTTCAACCATTTTAATAATGAGATAAGCATTACGAACAAAAGTCCAGACATGGTATATTATAACCTAGTTGATCTGCCTACAGAAGAGAGTTTCAACACCTGTAATAAGAGCTAGGCCCTTTCTCAAATAAGTGTAGAAAAAGATTAGAAGAAATATACTGTAAACCTGGTTTAACTCGTACAGCAGTACTGTGTTATAGATTAACACTCAACAATGTATTCAAGTGCCCTCATCGGTGATTACACCATTTGAGAATGTACTATCAGATGGTCCAAAGTAAACTCATCATGTGAAAAACTTCTTACATTGTCATTGTAATTTTTTTTTAAATCAGTCCGCATCCTCAGCAAGGCCTGACTTTGATTGAGGCGTTTATTGATATTGCTAAATATTTGTTGCAGTAATTCAAATTGCTGCTCATAAACCCTGTTCAAAATAAATTAGCTTTTTGCATCTCTTGTAGTATGCTAACTATCATTTTCAGACATCATTATCATTTTGTTTTCAAATTTTTTAGTTTTAACATAAGGAAAGCTTAATTCTCTTGACTGTGAACATTTTGTTTTCAAAAGAATCATCTACCTCAACTTGTGATTTATTTATTTTAATGCAGGAGAACATTCTACTTTGATAGGGATAAGCTCAACATATAGGAGCTATTCTGTTTCAGTGGTGTGAGAAACCTTTTTTTGGACTGCCGTCATCTATGCTGTTCAGAAGCAATGTACTCTCATCCTCAATATTCTCCTCATTAAAGACCTTTTGAAATGATTGAATTAAGAATGTATACATATATAACAGAAAAATATTTAACAAGTTCATTTAAAATAGTAGTTGATTGAAATTTTAAAGCTAAATTGGATTACAAAGTACCATTTTTAAATTTCACTTCAATTACAATGTTACTATTGTAAAAAAAAATATCATGAATAGTAATTTGTAGACCCTATTTTAATCTTAAACCTGCTTATTTCTTGCTGGTGGTTTCAAAAATCACTTTGTATGTGACTGGGTTTCTGAAGTTTTATTTAGAGATGTCTCCTTGACTTTTTCCTTGAGGATTTTCTGATGCTCCCTCTACACTTGATAATATCTGCTTGAAATTTTATTTTCCAAGCACCTGTAAACTCTTCATAATGTCATATTGAGTTGATGAGATAAAAAAAACTATGTATCTGATACTTTTTCAAAAGATTCAGCCATATGTGAGATTATTTTATGAGCTTCTATTAACATCATCGAGTGTTGGGATGTTATTTCTGTCTTGACTATAGTCTACAGTGTAACGTTGCTGCATATTAATTACAGTAACTTCCGTTTTCTTCGATGCAATACTCAAGTTATCTTCATTATGGTTTGAAAGATTACCATTTATTGATTCATAAAATTTCTTGTGATTTTCATCCTGATTTTTTATTTTTTTTTGTGACGACCCTTCCCCCTAGTGCAGAGGGTCACCGCTGGTGAGTATGATCACCATCGGGGAGTGGGGGCACATCTCAGCCAAGGGGGTAATCACATCAGCAATGGCAGCATCGATGTTGATGGTGGCAGAAAACACTCATACACACACTCAGAGTATTTTTCACAATAAATAGCACAATAGTGCTATGGAAGCTCTCAAGCTCTGTCCCTGCATCTGATAACTGATATATCCTTGCGATGTATACAATTATTGCAGTAAGAATTGGGTCAAAATTATCACCTCACATACACATCAATATCATTTGATATTAAAGAGCAGCTGTCCAGTCATAGACGGATCCGTCATAAGTTAGAGATGCACCTAATGTGTTAAAGACGTCCTTAATATGACAGGATAGTTTTTAGTTGCCGTCTAAAGTACAGCAGGTATATTTTCCCTTTGAAGGAACAGCCGTCTATTACAGGACAGACCCGCTCCTCCCTGATAGGTTCAGAGAGATCACGTGATTGCAACCCGGGGATTTAGAATGCTCCATATATCTAAAGAGTATATATTGCAGAGTATCTATATTTTGATAATAGTAAAGATAGAATGAGAAGGTATGTAGGATGTGATAGAATATGCAATTGTAAAAGCTTTTTTCCAAATCTGAAGGAATTTAGTTCGCATACAGATGAAGGTTGAAAGGTCATGTGATCATATAGGAAAGGTCCGTTTTATATTTAAAAAAAATTGGATGTGATATATTATTGGATGTTTAATGATGTTTTGCAATGATTTTTTGTAGAAGTGGAGTCACGCGATTGTGGATATTTAATGAGTGAGTACGTCCAATGGGCAGAGAGGTATTTTAAGGTTAAACTATATTACCAAGTGAAATTGCAGAACTCCCTCAAAAAAAAATCAACTTGAATATAAAAATGTACAATATATATGTGTTTTGGAACCTGATATAATCTGACTAATGCAGGTGTAGTATAATGAGGATGGCGTTAACGATCGGGTGAGATCCGGTATAAAATCCCGGACATATGAGAGGAACAGCACTTCTTGACAAAGGGGAGAGGACTCCCTGAAACGCGTTGAAGCTGTTCTATTCGTTTTTGCACATCTCCTGAGGTCTGGTGATATAGAAGGACTTGAGTGCTTCGGATGCCATACATCTGCCTGTCTGCAGCCGGTATTTGTGGAAGCAACACCTGTAATGCTTACCTTTTTTTGTTGAGACTTGCATGGAGATTGTGTTGTTATTGTGATTTTTAATAAAAGCACATTATTCTGGACACTGGCCTGTTGAATCTGCTTAACTGAAATCTGACCGGGAGCAGGAGAAAGACCCTTTTATGGGAATGCGTGACAGAATATTAATGTAAGTGTCCCGTCAAAAGGTTACATATGGCTGAAACATTCACCTGTTAAAAAGATACCTTGATGTGCATGCGGGTCAGAACCAACCTGTAAGTGTTTGTCTAAAAGAAAGTTTCCTAGACTGCCTCCAGTTGTGCCATCTATTTAAGTCAAGTAGCCTGTAAATAGCATTGCAGCAACAGTCACTACTGCCTGGTCCTGTGACTATTTTGATCTACAGTAGTTGTTTCAAAGTAAATTAATCCTACTGTCAACTGCTTACATTTGAATCAACTAATTGCTCAATTGAAAACATTTTCTAAATTTAATAAAGTGTATATAAGATCATTGAAAAACTGAAAAAGACTCGAGTCACCTCTACATGTCAAAAGAGTCTGACTGCTGCTATATGCAACACGGCCCCAGGCTTTGCGTCTGCCTCTGTTACATGTGGTGGCAGGGGGAGGGGTGGGTAATAGATCATGATCCATCTCCCATCTGTGGGGACTCTGGGAGAGGGCAGACCCATTCTTTCCTGAGTGCTGTGTGAGTTACATGAAGCTGTGTACTGAAAGGATGATGATTTAGTGTGACACAGGGAGCCTGGTACACATGGGAGGGCTCCGAGAGGGAGGTACAATGATCCAGAAAAAGTATTCAGGAAGTTTATGGCTAATGGGAGCTCCTGATGTGGGTGTTAAATGTGATCAATGGGCTTCAGCCGCCTACCGTACAATGGTGATGTAACTTAAAGTAGGTGGACCATTGGGAAGGAACTTGGAGCCCCGTTACCCAGTTTGACCCTACTTTACATATACATAATGCAACATCACCATGATTTGTTTCATTATTTTAGAAATAAAAATATTTTTATTTTGAACAATGGTTTTCCAAATTAAACAATCAGAAAGGTGCTTAGAACACAAAAATTGTGATTTTCTCAATCCTGCTTCTACTAAAAAAAACACGTGAAGAGACGTCCGGAAAAGTAAAAGGTGCCCACCAATGCATTTGCAAATTTGCAATACATACGTAGAATCCGAGAATCATTGACAATACCAGTTGACCCATGCCTAAGCAATTTTTGCGATTGGATTGCGTTTTGTGATCCAACCTGAAAAGGGCCCACAGTAGTAGTGCCCCTTAGACACATAGGGGGTGATTCAGACCTGATCGCTGCTGTGCATTTTCGCACAGCGAGCGATCAGAAATAGACTGTGCATGCGTATGCACTGGAATGAGAACGCGCGTCGTCCAAAAATGGGCATCACCGGTCAGCGACAGGATGGTGCGAAAATTTCATTCGCACAGGCGTTCGCAAGGTGACTGACAGGAAGAGGCTGTTTGTGGGTGGTAACTGACCGTTAACTGGAAGTGTCCGGAAAAACGCACGCGTTACCAAGCTTTTTCAAGGAGGGTGTCTGACGTTAGCTCCGGCCACAATGAACCTGTTCTCGTCGCACTGTACGAGTAAGTCCTGGGCTCAGACTGCACACACTGGTAAAAACTTTTGATGTCGAGTGTGGTGTGAACGGATTTGCAGCTGTCCGTGGACTGAAGTATATTTGTAGCACGGCGTACACATGCAATCGCACACTTGCACGGGCGAATATATATTCCCCTTTGGTGGCGACTATCTGAACACAGGACAGCAAAATTAGCAGCCCAGCGATCAGGTCTGAATCACCCCCTAGGTTTGCTTTTTACAAGAAGTCTATCCCACCTTGCTGCGGATCTTGCAGAAAATCATTTATCCATTAGACTCCACTCCACTGGGTTAGTAGCGCATGACCTGGGTAGACTGACTTGGAATCCATAACCTTAGTTGTGTGTGATAACCACATACTTCTTTACTTTATGAACATCATCCCTGTATATATTATAAAAAGATAGAATCTAGAATAATCCACTAACTTTTTGTAACAGTAAGACTAGCATGAACAGAAAAATGTAATCAGTTATGGTTACATTTGTTTTGCTGCAGACCGTGGTTATTACATGGGAATTATTATAACTTATGGCAATGTGTTGTGGACCTGGTTTCAGTGGTTGAAACACAATGAAAAAAACTGTAGGTGGTATATATTTTATGGGGCAGGAAACTTTTTTGTTCCATTTTTTATGCTTTTATTGAGAAATATCACTGTTGAAAGGTAGCTGTTTCATATAGGCGGGTTACAGAACCCTGATGTATGCCAGATGAAGTAAAATGCCTGATTAAAATGTGCAACTCTAAGGCAGAACATAAAGAGGGCAAAGGCATTTTAAACTTATTAGGGAAACAGGATACCACTCAATGAACAGAGTGAATATTTGGCTATAGCTGTGCGAATCCCTTTGATTTTCTGTAAAATAAGCACAAATAAACTGACTTGTCTGGTGGAGACAGGGTGATAAGCAAAGACTACATTAATGTAAGCAGTTTAACTAGACAATATTTAAAGGGATTTCAAATTAAGTCCATGACAGAAACAGTTTCAGCCATATACAGGCTACTTTTATGCTGCACTGTAAAACGTGCCTTTGTTCACATGCAGTATGTAGAATTAATTGAATTCTCAATATTACTTATTCTTGTATAGCTGTGTAGCATGTGTTCTATACAGTACAGATGTGTCCTCTTACATCATTGCTCCGTGCGATACAAGTCATATTACACATATAACGTGTGAGTGCTGTGACTCACAGCACAGAGACTTTTTTGCATTTTTTCCCTACAAAATGCTTCGTAGTAAAAGCAGCTCTCAACTAAGCTTTCATCTAGTCACACACTCCAGAAGCCTTCCTGATCTAGAACTCATCACAGTATAAGAGATTTGTACTTTCTCCATCAAGCTCTATTAAAGAAAAAACTGCATTTGTTGACCAACACCCTTATCAACCAGCTACCATGGATTGTGACAACTTTACATTGAAATAGGCAGATTTCTATTAATGGAAAAAAAACAAAATGTAGACCATATTAGGCACTCTTTGCTAACAGTTCAGGTGAAACATAGAAGCATTTTTCTGCAGCATATGTATCACTTTTTCAGATGCTGCTTCTCCATTTGTTAGCAGTTGTATAAATTTCAGACACAGTCCTCAAGCATTAAATAAACATAAATTAATCCTCAAAAAGTCATTGTGGTGCTGCTAAGGCATACCTCATTGTAAAGAAGAGGAAATGCACTGACACATTAATAAATAAGCATCATGCTGTAAAGCGGGGAAAAAACGTGCATCAAAATATTGAAGTCATGAAGCTCATATTCAATGTGGTAAAACGTCTTGGGAAGTAAAGCTTGCCATTTTGTTCAAATGACACTAATGAATCAGCAGCAGAAAGAAAGAAGTAATAATGCCACTGTATAGGTCATTGGTACGACCTCATCTAGAATACTGTGTTCAATTCTGGAGGCCATATCTTCAAAGGATATTAATACATTAGAGACTGTACAAAGAAGGGCAACTAAAATGGTCTACATCAGAAAACATACCCAGAAAGACAAAAAAAAAAAAAATCTCAATATGTACAGTTTGGAGCAGAGAAGGGAAAGGTGGGACATGACAGATACTTTCAAATATATCAAGGGTTTTAACAAAGTCCAGGAGGGAAACATTCTTCAAATAAAGAGAAGTATTAGAACACAAGGACATGCACTGAAACTGGAGGGAGGTAGGTTCAGGGGAAATTTGAGGAAAAATTACTTCACCGAAAGGGTAGTGGGCAAGTGGAATAGCCTCCCATCAAAGGTGGTAGAGGCTAAGACAGTGGAGCAATTTTAACATGTATGGGAGAGACATAAGGATATCCTTACAAATAAATAATGATCAAATAAGGTTTGAGGTAAAAATATGGTAAAAAAGGGTCAGACTATATAGGCCAAGTGGTTCTTATCTGCCGTCAAATTCTATGTTTCTATGTTACTCTACAATCTTAATAGTGAGATTAACAATGTCAATTTTTTAGAAATAATCTTACTGTTATCCCATTATGATGTCCTGTTAAAAAAATCACCTTGAAAAATGTATTCAAGAGAGTGAAAAAGGAAAATATTTAAGAAAGAGGAAAAGCTGAAAAATAAACAGTTGGTAGCGGAAGGCTAGTGACGTTATTATTCTACAAAACAGTAACTAAAGTGGTTATGGCAACTGTTCATATTATTAAGGAATTCAGTTTCTGAAATTGGTGCAAAAAGATTTAAACTGATTCCGCATAAGATGCAAGACCAAACAACAATTGTCCTTAGGTATATGAAAAAAAGAAGAGACCCAAGGACAACTCTATTTTCTTCCAGTTACAGATGCAACATGACAATGATTCGGTATCCGGATGATAGATAGACAATGTCTTGTTAGACGGTCAATAGATAGACACCATATGTTAGACAGACATTAGGTCGACAGGGTCAAAAGGTCGACATGAAAAAATAAGAATTTACTCACCGGTAATTCTTTTTCTCGTAGTCCGTAGTGGATGCTGGGTACTCCGTAAGGACCATGGGGAATAGACGGGCTCCGCAGGAGACTGGGCACTCTTAAAAGAAAGATTAGGTACTATATCTGGTGTGCACTGGCTCCTCCCTCTATGCCCCTCCTCCAGACCTCAGTTAGGGAAACTGTGCCCGGAAGAGCTGACATTACTAGGAAAGGATTTGGAATCCAGGGTAAGACTCATACCAGCCACACCAATCACACCGTACAACTTGTGATAACTATACCCAGTTAACAGTATGAAAAACAACTGAGCCTCATTCAACAGATGGCTCATAACAATAACCCTATAGTTAAGCAATAACTATAAACATGTATTGCAGAAAGTCCGCACTTGGGACGGGCTCCCAGCATCCACTACGGACTACGAGAAATAGAATTACCGGTGAGTAAATTCTTATTTTCTCTGACGTCCTAGTGGATGCTGGGTACTCCGTAAGGACCATGGGGATTATACCAAAGCTCCCAAACGGGTGGGAGAGTGCGGATGACTCTGCAGCACCGAATGAGCAAACTCAAGGTCCTCCTCAGCCAGGGTATCAAACTTGTAGAATTTTGCAAAAGTGTTTGATCCCGACCAAGTAGCAGCTCGGCAAAGTTGTAAAGCCGAGACCCCTCGGGCAGCCGCCCAAGAAGAGCCCACCTTCCTCGTGGAATGGGCTTTTACTGATTTAGGATGCGGCAGTCCAGCCGCAGAATGTGCAAGTTGAATCGTGCTACAGATCCAGCGAGCAATAGTCTGCTTTGAAGCAGGAGCACCCAGCTTGTTGGGTGCATGCAGGATAAACACCGAGTCAGTTTTTCTGACTCTAGCCGTCCTGGAAACATAGATTTTCAGGGCCCGGACTACGTCCAGCAACTTTGAATCCTCCAAGTCCCGAGTAGCCGCAGGCACCACAATAGGTTGGTTCAAATGAAACGCTGATACCACCTTTGGGAGAAATTGGGGACGAGTCCTCAATTCTGCCCTGTCCATATGGAAAATCAGATATGGGCTTTTACAGGACAAAGCCGCCAATTCTGACACACGCCTAGCTGAGGCCAAGGCCAACAGCATGACTACCTTCCACGTGAGATACTTCAACTCCACGGTCTGAAGTGGCTCAAACCAATGTGATTTTAGGAAATCCAACACAACGTTGAGATCCCAAGGTGCCACTGGAGGCACAAAAGGGGGCTGAATATGCAGCACTCCCTTAACAAACGTCTGAACTTCAGGCAGTGAAGCCAGTTCTTTTTGAAAGAAAATAGACAGGGCCGAAATCTGGACTTTAAAGGATCCCAATTTTAGGCCCATAGTCACTCCTGACTGTAGGAAGTGCAGAAATCGACCCAGCTGAAATTCCTCTGTTGGGGCCTTCCTGGCCTCACACCAAGCAACATATTTTCGCCATATGCGGTGATAATGTTTTGCTGTCACATCCTTCCTAGCTTTTATCAGCGTAGGAATGACTTCATCTGGAATGCCCTTTTCCATTAGGATCCGGCGTTCAACCGCCATGACGTCAAACGCAGCCGCGGTAAGTCTTGGAACAGACAGGGCCCCTGCTGTAGCAGGTCCTGTCGGAGCGGCAGAGGCCAAGGGTCCTCTGAGATCATTTCTTGTAGTTCCGGGTACCAAGTTCTTCTTGGCCAATCCGGAACGATGAGTATAGTTCTTACTCCTCTCTTTCTTATTATCCTCAGTACCTTTGGTATGAGAGGAAGAGGAGGGAACACATAAACCGACTGGTACACCCACGGTGTCACTAGAGCGTCCACAGCTATCGCCTGAGGGTCCCTTGACCTGGCGCAATATCTTTTTAGCTTTTTGTTGAGGCGGGACGCCATCATGTCCACCTGTGGCCTTTCCCAACGATTTACAATCAGCTTGAAGACTTCTGGATGAAGTCCCCACTCTCCCGGGTGGAGGTCGTGCCTGCTGAGGAAGTCTGCTTCCCAGTTGTCCACTCCCGGAATGAACACCGCTGACAGTGCTAGCACGTGATTCTCCGCCCATCGAAGAATCCTTGTGGCTTCTGCCATCGCCATCCTGCTTCTTGTGCCGCCCTGTCGGTTAACATGGGCGACCGCCGTTATGTTGTCTGACTGAATCAGCACCGGTTGGTTTTGAAGCAGGGGTTCTGCTTGACTCAGGGCATTGTAAATGGCCCTTAGTTCCAGAATATTTATGTGTAGGGAAGTCTCCTGACTCGACCACTGTCCTTGGAAGTTTCTTCCCTGAGTGACTGCCCCCCAACCTCGGAGGCTTGCATCCGTGGTCACCAGGACCCAGTCCTGAATGCCGAATCTGCGGCCCTCGAGAAGATGAGCACTCTGCAGCAACCACAGCAGAGACACCCTGGCCCTCGGGGAGAGGGTGATCAACCGATGCATCTGAAGATGCGATCCGGACCACTTGTCTAACAGATCCCACTGAAAGATCCTTGCATGGAACCTGCCGAAGGGAATTGCTTCGTAAGAAGCTACCATCTTTCCCAGGACTCGCGTGCAGTGATGCACCGACACCTGTTTTGGTTTCAGGAGGTCCCTGACCAGAGATGACAATTCCTGGGCCTTCTCCTCCGGGAGAAACACCTTCTTCTGTTCTGTGTCCAGAATCATGCCCAAGAACAGCAGACGCGTCGTAGGAATCAGCTGCGACTTTGGGATATTCAGAATCCAGCCGTGCTGTTGTAGCACTTCCCAAAATAGTGCTACTCCGACTAACAACTGCTCCTTGGACCGTGCCTTTATAAGGAGATCGTCCAAGTACGGGATAATTATAACTCCCTTCTTTCGAAGGAGTATCATCATTTCGGCCATTACCTTGGTAAATACCCTCGGTGCCTTGGACAGACCAAACGGCAACGTCTGGAATTGGTAATGACAGTCCTGTACCACAAACCTGAGGTACTCCTGGTGAGGTGGGTAAATGGGGACATGTAGGTAAGCATCCTTGATGTCCAGTGACACCATAAAATCCCCCTCTTCCAGGCTTGCAATAACCGCCCTGAGCGATTCCATTTTGAACTTGAACTTCCTTATATAAGTGTTCAAGGATTTCAAATTTAGAATGGGTCTCACCGAACCGTCTGGTTTCGGTACCACAAACATTGTGGAATAGTAACCCCGTCCCTGTTGAAGGAGGGGAACTTTGATTATCACCTGCTGAAGGTACAGCTTGTGAATTGCCGCCAGTACTACCTCCCTTTCCTTGGGAGCAGCTGGCAAGGCTGATTTGAGGTTACGGCGAGGGGGATACGCCTTGAACTCCAGCTTGTATCCCTGAGATACCACTTGTAGAACCCAGAGATCCACCTGTGAGCGAACCCACTGGTCGCTGAAGTTCCGGAGACGCGCCCCCACCGCACCTGGCTCCACCTGTGGAGCTCCAGCGTCATGCGGTGGACTTAGTGGAAGCAGGGGAGCATTTTTGTTCCTGGGAACTGGCTGTCTGGCGCAGCTTTTTCCCTCTACCCCTGCCTCTGGGCAGAAAGGACGCACCTCTGACCCGCTTGCCTTTCTGAGGCCGAAAGGACTGTACTTGATAATACGGTGCTTTCTTAGGCTGTGAGGGAACCTGAGGTAAAAAAGTCGACTTCCCAGCTGTTGCTGTGGATACGAAGTCCGAGAGACCGTCCCCAAACAATTCCTCACCCTTATAAGGCAAAACCTCCATGTGCCTTTTAGAATCAGCATCACCTGTCCACTGCCGAGTCCATAATACTCTCCTGGCAGAAATGGATATTGCATTAATTCTAAATGCCAGCCGGCAAATGTCCCTCTGTGCATCCCTCACATATAAGACGACGTCTTTAATATGCTCTATGGTTAGCAAAATAGTATCCCTGTCAAGGGAATCAATGTTATCTGACAGGGTATCAGACCAAGCAGCTGCAGCACTACACATCCATATTGAAGCAATTGCAGGTCTCAGTATAGTACCTGAGTGTGTATACACAGACTTCAGGATAGCCTCTTGCTTTCTATCTGCAGGCTCCTTTAAGGCGGCCGTATCCTGAGATGGCAGTGCCACCTTTTTTGATAAGCGTGTGAGCGCCTTGTCCACCCTAGGGGATGTTTCCCAACGTAATCTGTCCGTTGGCGGGAAAGGGTACACCATTAGTAACCTCTTAGAAATCACTAATTTCTTATCTGGGGAACACCACGCTTCTTCACACAATTCATTTAACTCATCAGGTGGGGGAAAAGTCACTGGCTGCTTTTTCTCCCCAAACATAATACCCTTTTTAGTGGTAACCGGGTTAATGTCAGAAATGTGCAACACATTTTTCATTGCCGTAATCATGCATCGGATGGCCCTTGTGGACTGTACATTTGTCTCATCCTCGTCTACACTGGAGTCAGACTCCGTGTCGACATCTGTGTCTGCCATCTGAGGTAGCGGGCGTTTTTGAGCCCCTGATGGCCTCTGAGACGCCTGGGCAGGCGTGGGCTGAGATGCCGGCTGTCCCAAAGCTGTTACGTCATCGAACCTTTTATGCAAGGAGTTGACACTGTCGGTTAATACCTTCCACATATCCATCCACTCTGGTGTCGGCCCCGCAGGGGGCGACATCACACTTATCGGCTCTTGCTCCGCCTCCACGTAAGCGTCCTCATCAAACATGTCGACACAGCCGTACCGACACACCGCACACACACAGGGAATGCTCTGACTGAGGACAGGACCCCACAAAGTCCTTTGGGGAGACAGAAAGAGAGAGTATGCCAGCACACAGCAGAGCGCTATATAACAGAGGGATTTACACTAACACAAAGTTAATTTTCCCCCAATAGCTGCTTATATCACCTTTTGCGCCTAAATTTATGTGCCCCCCTCTCTTTTTTACCCTTCTTGTAGTGTATACTGCAGGGGAGAGCATGGGGAGCGTCCTTCCAGCGGAGCTGTGAAGAGAAAATGGCGCCGGTGTGCTGAGGGAGATAGTCCCGCCCCCTCCGCAGCGGGCTTCTCCCGCTTTTTTAATAATGTTAATGGCGGGGGATTAGGCACATATACAGTTTATAACTGTATTATGTGCACATTTGCCAAAAGGTATACTTATTGCAGCCCAGGGCGCCCTCCCCAGCGCCCTGCACCCACCAGTGACCGAAGCGTGTGGTGTGCTGTGGGAGCAATGGCGCACAGCTGCAGTGCTGTGCGCTACCTTATTGAAGACCGGAGTCTTCAGCCGCCGATTTTCTCCTGGTTCTTCCGTCTTCTGGCTCTGCAAGGGGGACGGCGGCGCGGCTCCGGGAACGGACGATCGAGGTCGGGCCCTGTGTTCGATCCCTCTGGAGCTAATGGTGTCCAGTAGCCTTAGAAGCACAAGCTAGCTGCAAGCAGGTAGGTTTGCTTCTCTCCCCTCAGTCCCTCGTAGCAGTGAGTCTGTTGCCAGCAGATCTCACTGAAAATAAAAAACCTAACAAATACTTTCTTTTCTAGTAAGCTCAGGAGAGCCCACTAGGAGCATCCAGCTCTGGCCGGGCACAGGTTCTAACTGAGGTCTGGAGGAGGGGCATAGAGGGAGGAGCCAGTGCACACCAGATATAGTACCTAATCTTTCTTTTAAGAGTGCCCAGTCTCCTGCGGAGCCCGTCTATTCCCCATGGTCCTTACGGAGTACCCAGCATCCACTAGGACGTCAGAGAAAAGGTACAGTACAACATGTCGACAGGGTCAAAAGGTCAAAATGAAAATGGTCTACATAAAAAAGTAGACACAGGTTTTTTTTTCAATTTTACATATATTTGGACTTTTTCATACTTTCTCTATCCATATCGGCATAGAGTTGGTTATAAACCTTTTGGCGAACGCAGCGAACCACCAAGCCCGAAGTGTGGCAAGCAAAGCTAGCCACGCAAGGGATGCCTTTCTACAATTGGGGGTCCTAAATGACAAAACTATTCACACAAAAATGCAAAAAAAGTCTACTTTTTTATGTCGACCATTTTTTTGTTGACCTTTTGACCCTGTCTACCTTTTGTACTGTCTACTTTTTTCATGTCTACCTTTTGACCCTGTCGACATTCTGACCCTGTCGACCCTTTGACTGTCTAACATGTAGTGTCTATTTATTGGCTGTCTAACTAACTAGACACTGTATGGGCTTTATGCATCATCGCTTGGAAAGTGATAAAATGTAGAGTGAAAAAGTACCAGCCAATCAGCTTCTAACTGACATTTTTCAAACACAGCCTGTGACATGGTAGTTAGGACCTGATTGGCTGGTGCTTTTTCACTCTCCTTTTTATCACTTTCCAAGCGATGACGCATCTAGCCGTATATCTGTTATACCACACCCCCAAGATTCAGTGAGCTATTGGGGCTGATTTTGAAGTGCTTGGGCTTGACTACCAAAACATTTTTGGTAATATATAAGGAGTTCATACGGTATGTAGGTTTACGAACACAGATTGCTAAAGAAGTGCCATATTCTATCTGCATCTGGTGCTATGATCACATCTTTACACTATGCATCTCTGATTGTTGTGATGTACTTGAAGCAAAAATCTTCTTTGGCCTTTCAAATCATAAATGAATGAACATATGGACAGAACAATTTTGTAAAATACAGAGGCAAGAAAAGTTTTTACAATTGCAGATACTTGGCGTGACAAGATGTGGTAAAAGGAGAAGAGCCTTAATTGGTCATTTGGTGAGATGCAAACTCTGTTAGGATGCCACTGAGGTTTTTATTTTCATACTTATTCAAGGTCCACTTCTGAGGCTATAATGTATGAAAATGAAAAAATAATATAATATGTAGTGATGAAAATATTTCTACAGTATACTGGAGATTGAAACTGAGCTTCAATGAGTAGTTATCTGAAAGAAACAAATGGCAGATGTGAGCTCAGATAATGACCATCCAACTGATGAAATTAAATGTTTCAGTTAAGAAGACTACAGACCAATTCTTGATCAAATTGTAGCAATTCTCAATTTTCAGAAAATGAGCAGTTGGTGACTGACAGTTTTTGTAGCCTCGATTTTTTTTTTTAAATATTCAAAATGAACCACCAATATTTGAAGAGAGATCTCTTAAAAGGCTTTTGGAATTGGCAAAAGTTAATAAAGGGGGAGATTCAAATGTTTGAAAAGTCGGTTGGGTGTCTGTTTTTTCCTGTCTAGTAGATAGGACAAAACAGACTCCCAACTCACTTCTCAAACATTTGAATCTCCCCCAAAGAGTCTTTTAGCAGTGACCCTACTAACTTTGTAAACTTCTTTCCTAAATTGACAGGGGACTTGCATGAATTTATAAGACAAGATATACTACCAGAAGTGGATGGTGAGGCTGAAGATGAATAGGTTGCATCAGCTGAAATAGAGGACGAACAAAACTCTTGCATTACCTGCTTCCGCTGCTGTCACAAAAAAATTGCTTGTGAAGTACGATTTATATTCAGCTGCTTATGAAAAATCTGTTGTATATGAATATCTACTGACTCTATCGTCCACCCAAACTGGATACGGTTGTGCGACCGGCGGTCAGGAGACTGCCGGTCACAAAACCGCCGCCGGCATCCCAAACACTCACTAGTCCGCCGGTCGGCATGCTGACCAACTGGGACTATTCCCATTCGTGGGTGTCCATGACACCCATAGAGTGGGAATAGAACATGTGCCGAGCTCATCGAGCCACCAAGCCCGCAAGGGGCTTCATTGCGCTCGCCCTCCCGCCCACCCCCATCTGGCAGACGGGATCCCGGCGTCGGTATGGTGACCGGCGGTCTTCCAAACGCTTGTCACCCAATACCAACCCCACCCAAATGGCATGTGAAATAGCTTTTAGCAAACTGAAATTCATAAAGCCAAACTGCATATTGCAATGGGGACAACACCTGCTTGAGGCACTTATGATATTATCCGTCGAATTAAATCTTTTGGAGGTTGTTCAATTTGATGATGTGCTGGAAATTGGCTGCAAAATGTTACCACTGATGAGATCATTGTTAACTGTTTGACTGACCTTCAGTGTTTTAAGACATTTAATTTAGAAAGTTTCTGCCTTATTCTTTTATTTTATGTAAAAGCACAATAGTTCACATCTTTACATAATATTCAGCATTATGCGCAGTTAAAGAAAATGTATACATTATTTTTCCCATTGTATTATTTTATAGTACCAAGAAATATCATTACACCAAAGTCAAGGTTGCTAACTATCCTTGTTGTGAACTGTCATTTATGTTACTTCTTTGCTGATCTTTATTCCCTACTTGCTGACAGCAGAGGTGGAAGAACATAGGGGGTCATTCAGATCTGATTGCTGGGCTGCGTTTTTTGCTGCCCTGCGATCAGATAGTCGCCGCTTACAGGGGAAGGATAAAATTGCTGTGCAAGTGTTATGATCACATGTGTTGTAGAGCTGCACAAAAATCAGTTTGTGCAGTCTCTGCACAGCCCAGCACTTACTCGTCCAGTGCGATTGAATCCTGCTGATCAGGGTAGGAGCTGACGTCAGACACCCTCCCTGAAAACGCTTGAGTCCGCCTGCGTTTTTTCCAGACACTCCCTGAGAACAGTCAGTTGCCACCCACAAATGGCCTTTTCCTGTCAATCACCTTGTGAACGCCTGTGCGAATGGATCGTAGCCGTGCATTGCGGTGCATACGCAGGCGCAGTTCGGATCTGCTCGCCCACTGTGCAAAAACGCACAGCAGCAATCAGATCTGAATGACCCCCCTAGTGTGGCACAACATTCGTGGAACAACCCTCCTGGCTGTCAAGCAACAAGATTATTAATAAGTAAAAATTCCAGTGACACAGCTGCTGCTAATGGACGGATAACTACAGGCTAGATGTGCAGCATGAAAGTGGAAGGAAGAGTGGCAGGAGAGTCAGCAATGCAGACAATGCTGCTGTCTGAGCAGCAAACTGTATTATTATAACAAATAAATATATTTTCAAACTGAACTTAGTTTAGAAATGTGGTCATTAAAAGTGTGCATAGTGAGGTCATTGTTATATTTAACAAGTTTGTTAGTGAACATATTCTTCACTTCTACTGAAAATTAATAATTGTATTTTTTGTTAACCCCTGGAGGATGAATGGGGTTTGTCATCTGCATGCATATACCAAAAAACTGCAGATAACGAGTCCCACTCGTCATCCATCGCAAAGTGTCCCACACTAACCTTCTCCCCACTGACACTAATCACCAGTGGGGAGTCCTGAGGATCAGGGGACCATACTTTAATTTTCCACAGAAGGGGGGGATCTAAAGAACTTATCTCCCCCATCTTATGCCAAATAAAGTGATCGCTCATTTAATGAAGTAGGATACATAGAAACATAGAATTTGATGGCAGATAAGAACCACTTGGCCTATATAGTCTGCCCCTTTTTTACCATATTTTTTATCTTAAACCTTATTTGATCCTTATGTCTTTGTAAGGATATCCTTATGTCTCTCCCATACATGTTTACATTGCTCTACTGTCTTAGCCTCTACCACCTTTGATGGGAGGCTATTCCACTTGTCCACTACCCTTTCTGTGAAGTCATTTTTCCTCAAATTTCCCCTGAACCTCCCTTCCTCCAGTTTCAGTGCATGTCCTCGTGTTCTAATACTGTACTTCTCTTTATTTGAAGAATGTTTCGCTCCTGGACTTTGTTAAAACCCTTGATATATTTGAAAGTTTCTATCATCCCCTTTCCCTTCTCTGGTCCAAACTATACATATTGAGAATTATTTTTTTTGTCTTTCTGGGTATGTTTTGTGATATAGTTGCTCTTCTTT
This sequence comes from Pseudophryne corroboree, assembly GCF_028390025.1. Classification (NCBI taxonomy): domain Eukaryota; kingdom Metazoa; phylum Chordata; class Amphibia; order Anura; family Myobatrachidae; genus Pseudophryne; species Pseudophryne corroboree. The sequence goes on from NC_086444.1 coordinate 475,513,599, forward strand.
GTACAGTCTCTAATGTATTAATATCCTTCTGAAGATATCAGATGCGACCATGCCTGCAAGTGCTTTATCTGACCTGGTCGCACAGGATGCGACCAGTCAGATAAACAGTGTTAGCAGCGGCAGGGAAGGAAGAGAAACTTCCCTCCACTGCTGCTGTCAGAGGGACTGGAATGTCCCTCTGTCTTCCAGCACCCAGTGTTGCCGTGCTGCCGATCACTACTGATCGATCAGCGCGGCAGGACCCCTTATCCCCAGCAGCTGCTGGTAAGTGTAAATCATCGACCCAAGCCCCCCCGTGTACCTGCCAGCTGTCTGGGCTCTAAAAACTAAAGGCGCGATGTTACCGATATTCATGATGTTCCCGATCGATGTTCAAAAACAATTTTTAAATCAAAAACAATATTTTTTCTTTTTCTTTTTTGCTAAAATCATTTTGGATAGGGTTAATTTAATGTTCTTCATCTAATTAACTCATCAAAAAGACAATTTCTGAGTGGTTTTTGGTGAAAAAAATCATCAGTTAAGTGGTTATTTCTAGGACTTGAATGGATCCAGAGATCCTCATAGTAAGAATCTTTTCCGAATGGACTAATTTCCATCTATACGGTGCACCCGGAAAATATTCACAGCGCTGCACTTTTTCCAGATTGTGTTATGATACAGCCTAAGAAACTAAGAAATCACATATACATAAGCATTCACAGCCTTTGCTCAATACTTTGCTGATGCACCTTTGGCAGCAATTACAGACTCAGACTTTTGAATATGATGCCACAAGCTTGGCACACCTATCTTTGGGCAGTTTCGACAATTTCTATTTGCAGCACCTCCCAAGCTCCATCAGGTTGTATGGGAAGCGTTGCTGCACAGCCATTTTATTTATTATTATTTATTACCAGTTATTTATATAGCGCACACCTATTCTGCAGCGCTTTACAGAAAATATTTGACCATTCACATCAGTCCCTGCCCCAGTGGAGCTTACAATCTATATTCCCTACCACATGTACACGCACACACATTTACACTAGGGTTAATTTTTGTTGGGAGCCGATTAACCTAACAGTATATCTTTGGAATGTGGGAGGAAACTGGAGTACCCGGAGGAAACCCACGCAAGCACGGGGAGAATATACAAACTCCGCACAGTTAGGGCCGTGGTGGGAATCGAACCCATGACCACAGTGCTGTGAGGCAGTAATGCTAACCATTACACCATCTATACTGCCCTATCAGATATCTCCAGAGATGTTCAATTGGATTCAAGTCTGGGCTCTGGCTGGGCCACTCAAGAACATTCACAGAATTGTCCTGAAGCCACTCCTTTGATATCTTGGCTGTGTGCTTAGGGTCATTGTCCTGCTGAAAGATGAGCCATCGCTCCAGTCTGAGGTCAAGAGCGCTCTGGAGCAGGTTTTCATCCAGGATATCTGTACATTGCTGCATTCATTCCCTCTATCCTGACTAGTCTCCCAGTTCCTGCCGCCGAAAAACATCCCCACAGCATGATGCTTCCGCCCCCATGCTTCACTGTAGGGATGATATTGGCCTGGTGATGAGCGGTGTCTGGTTTCCTCCAAACATGACGCCTGGCATTCACGCCAAAGAGTTCAAACTTTGTCTCATCAGACCAGAGTATTTTGTTTCTCATGGTCTGAGAGTCCTTCGGTGCATTTTGGCAAACTCCAGGCGGGCTTCCATGCGTTTTTTTACTAAGGAGTGGCTTCCGTCTGGCCACTCTAACATACAGGCCTGATTGGTGGATTTCTGCAGAGGTGTTTGTCCTTCTGGAAGGTTCTCCGCTCTCCACAGAGGAATGCTATAGCTCTGACAGTGACCATCGGGTTCTTGATCACCTCTCCCTGACTAGGGCCCTTCTCCCCTGATCGCTCAATATAGACGGCCGGCCAGCTCTAGGAAGAGTTCTGGTGGTTCCGAACTTATTCCATTTACAGATGATGGAGGCTACTGTGCTCATTGGGACTTTCAAAGCAGCAGATGTTTTTCTGTACCCTTCCCTAGGTCTACAGACAATTCCTTTGACTTCATTCTTGGTTTGTGCTCAGACATGCACTGTCAAGTGTGGGACCTTATATGGATATAGACAGGTGTGTGCCTTTCCAAATCATGTCCAATGTCCAATCAACTGAATTTACCACAGGTGGACTCCAATTAAGCTGTAGGAACATCTCAACAATGATCAGTGGAAACAGGGTGCACCTCAGCTCAATTTTGAGCTTCATGGCAAAGGCTGTGAATACTTATGTAAATGTGATTTCTTCGTTTTTTATTTTTAATAAATTTGCAAAAATCACAAAAAAAACTTTTTTTCATGTTGTCATTATGGGGTATTGTGTGTAGTTTTGAGGGAAAAATTAATGTATTCCATTTTGGAACAAGACTGTAACATAATAAAATGTGGAAAAAGTGAAGCGCTGTGAATACTTTCTGGAAGCACTGTATACTATAGCATCTAAACAAGAGGATTCCTTGGTGTAAGAATCCATTACATTAAAGACTAGATCGAAACATAAAACGTTTGGCGCCTGATACTCATACAGACCTTATTAACAAATGCTCCCACACATTTTGGTGCCTTGCAGACATTGCTGAATATATATGTTGATTTAAATCTGTTTCTGGCTTGATATCTGATTGGAGGAACAGCCTGTTGTATACAATATTTGTATTGCACCACATAAGATTTTATAGAACAGTGCATCTCTTAATCTATCTATCTATCTATCTATCTATCTATCTATCTATCTATCTATCTATCTATCTATCTATCTATGATACATTTATATAGGTGAAGTCTAGCACTTTTGAGAAAAAAACCAATATGCCAGTGTGTTCTCCTAGTTTAGAACAATCTTATATAGGTATCCTGAAGAAAGGTAGAGGCTGCACTCCCTGGACTTTTAAATTAGCGTAAATTTGTATTAAGTTACCAATGTTTCAAGACTTCTATATATCTTTTCCTTAGGCATTCAACAGAAATAACCGAGCAACATAATTTGAAGCACAGCCAATCTTTTCAAGAAGATGAGGAAAAGAGATCTAGTCCACTTGATAGTAGTGATAATGAGAATCAGCAATTTACAGAACATGGTGGATCTTCAATGAGTACAGTTAATGAACACCAATATCATGCTCTAGCTAGACTGGGTGAATGCCAATCAGCAGATTCTGCAAAGTGGTTTCCACAGTGGATTATTGACTAACACAAGAGACATGTCAAAACAAATGTGAGTCTGACGAATATGACAAGTGCTCATGCTACTACAAACCTCAGTGCAAATCAAGAAGATATTATCGTTTCTGTAAAAAAAAACCATGTATTATGGATGCTGATCTAATGGTGAAATCCTTCACAGAAAACAAATGTCATAAAATGCTTCAAAGGGATGAATTTACTGTACACTGAAGGTATGTAAAAAAAGAAAAGTTCTCACTTGCTGATGGATTATCACACTGGAAAAAAAACACAACAGAAAAAAAAATGATTAAACTTTTAGCAGATGGTTTGCTTTCCGCGGGAGTGATGAGAATATTGGTTCAAAATACAATGGACATTTTCTTGGGATCATAGAATTGATAGCACATTTTGGGGCAGATGTATTATCCAGGAGAAGGCATAAGGAAGTGATAAACCAGTGATATGTGCAAGGTGATAAAGGCACCAGCCAATCAGCTCCAATATGTAAATTAACAGTTAGGATCTGATTGGCTGGTGCCTTTATCACCTTGCACATATCACTGGTTTATCACTTCCTTATGCCTTCTCCAGGTCAATACATCTGCCCCTTTGATCTTTTTCTGACAAAACATATATCCAAGACTTTGGAAATAGTGGCCACGGCAAGACAGCCTATCTATCATCAACAATTGTTGAAGAATTTATTGAACTCATAGCAAAGAAAGTGACATATATTGTGAAAGATATTTCACTTTCTAAGTATTTCTCACTGTCGGTTGATTTAACAGCAGATGAGACCCATGCTGATAAGCTCAGTTTTACTTTATGGCATGTGTTGAATGGCATACCAGTTGAACATTTCCTCACATTTTTAAGGATTCAGTTAAAAGGCTGCAGACCTCACAGAAGACTTGATGGAATATTTGAAGCCTGAAAACATTGATATCATGGATTGCCATGGACAGACCTATGACAATGCAAGGAACATGGCTGGAAAACACTCTGTCATGCAAGCAAGAGTGAAGGAATATAATAATCTAGCTGTGTTTGTTCCATGCACAGTACATTCCTTAAACATTGTTGTATCAAATGTTGTTGATTGCTGTGTAGAAGCTATAAGGTTCTACACAGCAAAAGTTAGAAAAGTTAGAAAAGTTTACCAATTATTTTCTGCTTCCACCCTTCATTGGTTTGTATTAATGAAACATCTACGAAAGAAGGGACTCAGTTTAGAATCTCTCAGAAACAAGATGGTCTGATTTTAAAGATGCAACTGCTGTCTAAGTGAAGGAAATAAAATCATTCAAGATGGCTTTGATGAAATAGTTGATGATAAATAACAAAATCCAGCTACAAGACACAAAGCAGACACCTTGTCTACGACAATGAATTCGCTGGAAATCTAATTCCTCTGACACTTGAACACCATTTTGTCCACATTTAATACAACAAGCAAAATACTGCAATCCACAACTATTGAGCTAAAGGTTACTGTAGATTTACTAGAATCTCTTGGTCACTATGTGAAAGTTTTAATAACTTTGAGAGGAAAGCACAAGCAGCATGTGGTACATCAGACTGTAAATAACTTTTGCACAAAGGAAAGAAAGGAATGTGGATACAGTAGTGTGGAGTCAGACGAAACCATATTTTTAGCAAGGTTTCATGTGGAGACATACTTGCACATACTTGATTGCTTCAACAAGGCAGTGAATAGCATTGTTGCCTATTCTGTTATATCATCTCAAGGTAGTGCTAAGCTCTTGGAGAATGACAGATGGAGACATAATTATAGAGGCTACTAAATTAGTTGCAAATTTTGCACTAGATTTACAAAGAAGTGTATCCTCAAGAAAGGCTTCAGTTTGCCAAAGGAAGGAGCTGCCACGCACCTACATCTCAAGAAAAGTTATTGTATGAACGAAAGAGGATGTTTTTCCTAATGTAGCTGTCTCTCTGAGAATCTACCTTCAATGTATGTTCATAAAATGCATAGGAGAGCGTTTACCAGATTAACACTTATAAAAAAATTAACTGCGATCTACAAAGTGGGATAAGTGCCTAAAGGCATTAACTCTTCTAAGTATTGAAAGTGAACTGATTCAAGGAATCTGCTTTGAAAACATTATTAAAACTTTGCCCATTTTAAAGCAAGAAGACATACATTTTAATAATATAGCATTTCCAATGGTTGCTGCATTTGTGTAAAATGCTGTTCAGTTCTATTTCCTGCAAGTGTGAAGCAAAATACAGTACCAGTCACTCATTTCATATCTGTTAACATTTTGCAGTGTTTTGAAATGCTTTCTTATTTGCACTGTTTTGTTTAGCAGCTATTATATAGTCCAGGCATGTCCAAACTGCGGCCCTCCAGCTACTGTGAAACTACACATCCCAGCATGCCCTGACACAGCTTTATGTCCTAGTCTTGGTTTGTGGCAACATTTTTTTAATGATAATCAATAAAAGTTATATTTTATGTAATATCTTTCAATGAGTGCCCCCAAAAAAAACGAGAGTCTCTTTTTCTTCTTTTTTGGTACACTATTGCTTACTCTCAGGGGTGCACCTCCACATGAGTTATTGTTATAGTACCCTTCAGTGAAGGACGTAATTTCAAACTATTGTGATTTTTCCAATTCATTCAGCGGTATATTATATCTCACCACCAGTGCTCAAGTTTCCCCCATCCCTTTCCTCCCCCCATATTACAGCTTTAGCATTCTCTGACTGCAAAACTGTGTCAGGGCATGCTGGGATATGTAGTTTCACAACAGCGTGAGGGCCGCAGTTTGGACATGCCTGATATAGTCTAAAAAGGTTGTATTGTTACTTTTCAAAACTCTATTAAAAAACCTCCATTAAAAATTGTATTTTATTATTATTTATATTATTATTTTTGTGTAAAATATTTAATAATAAATATTCCTTTGAAGATGGAATTGGTCTGAAAAAACTTTACTATTTACCACCTAATTGTATTAGAACAGAAGCAGCTCTGTTCAGTTAATGCCAATTAACAATTGTGCCCAGTAGGATGACCATAAGTATTAATATCAACAATATAAATGTTATAGATGCTTGTTAGTTATCCAAACCATAGTAGCCACAATACCACCTTATCTTCTGATAACTGTCTCCATCAGCCACATGTAGACTTGAACCTGTCACCCGTAACATGGCAATTCTCATCAGTGTTTTCCAACTGGTCACCAAGAGGAGTCAATAAGAAGTTGGTAGGTGTCCTTACCTGAAACCAAGTTTCAATATGTAATCACAATGCCAGACTTCTCTGCCCACTTCTTCCTTTGATGCTGGCAAGTAAGCAAGAAAGTAAAACATTGTAGTAAAAAACAAAATGTAACAAAAAATCATCTACACAACACAACAATATCTCATCAGTTTCCTTGGCGGCTATGTCAATCTGTAAAAAGTCCCATTTCTTCTTTAGTAATTTCTTGGTCTAGTTTCATCTCTCTGAGTTCTGAAAATCATTAAAGGTAATATTATTGTTACAAACAGCATAAAAATGGCTAACCTCATTTTATGTTGGTTTCTTTTTTTTTGCAGAATACTTACTATTTGATAGCAATTCAACATGCAGTAGTGAAAAAAACTGTTGGCAATGGACAAATCAACATACCTTGGCAGCACGCACCATCACTGTCAACAATCTCTGTATTCGTGGATGAAGGCAACAGCACCAGCGAGTGGTAGAAAATGGCAGAAAGTAAAGCAGCAAACAAATCATCATGTGTTACCAAAGATAAAGGTCCAGAAACCCAGTGCTGTGGCTCACATTTCCAACTTCAGGAGTCTAATAAGCTTTTCCACAGATTTGGGAAAAGAAAAGCTGCTTCCATTCAAAGACACATTTTTAAAGACAAAGGTCTTTAAAAATTGTAAACAGTTATAGATCTACAAATAATCCATTACAAGTCCAGTAAACACCTTCCTCCAAAAAATCTGAAGACTACCGGAAATCAAAATAACATAAGATTTCCTTAGAGCCACTACCCCAAAACCAACCAGTTTTCTGGAGCTGGAGGTATCTTTACCAATACCACCAGAGAAGAGGGAACATATAGAGACACTGAAATGGAAGGCCCAGAGGGAGAGAGAGGAAGAGGCATACAAATACACCAGCAAGAAAGGGCCAAGGGTTTAAAATAAGGGAATACAAAACCATCAGACTTCCTGTTTCTATGGCTATGTATTTGATTAATTTATGATTTTGATAGATAATCAAGTTTTGTTTGCAGATATCCTTTTAAACTAGGTAACTATTTTAATTCAATGTAAAGTTTTTTCTTTATATAAATAGCTGCAACATCATACTGTACTCTATGTTCTTTCCATACTGTTTATCTTTGGTCGGGACTTCTGATTATTCTGCAGCAGTAGTATATTTCCTATAATAACACTGGAATTACTACTGATATAATAACAACGGGAACTGCAGTGTAGTGCCCACCAGTCACAAGACATTAGCAGGAAATCAAAGTCTCAGAAAGATCTATAGGACAATCAGTCGCCAGGACAATAAATGAACAACAGTATGCTGGTTTCCAGATGCTTGTCAGTCTATTGTGGATTAGACTGATAGATTGCTAAAGGGGCTATGGAGAACTCTATGGTACTAATGTAGAGATATGTCCTGTGTCACAGGGCACATCAGAAGTGCAGCGGCGGGTGTCCGGTGCAGGGATCAGACTTTTCCCTGCACCAGACTGGCAGCGGCGTCGGGCAGTGGCGCAGCAGCAGCGCTTTAAACTTAGCGCCAATTTGGCCGCCAATTAGAAGCGCCGCCCGCAAGATTTCAAATCCAGCGTCATCTGCGAGCCAATCACGGCTCGTGGGGCGCCGGCCAATTACGGCGAGCCAATCAGCACTCACCGCGTCGTAGGTCCCGGCCTGTGAGGTCAGATGCCGGGGCGGGAGCTGAAGACGGAAGACGCCGCCGAGAGGACGGAGGCCGCGCCGAAGAGCGGTGAAGAAGCGGGCAGCGCTGAGCAGAAGAGGACGCAGTGGGAAGAGCTCCGGTGGCCGCGGAAGAGGCCGGAAGACACTGCGGCCAGTGGGATTCAGAAGAGCTAACAAAGCTCCCACCGGTACAGGTAGGCCCCCGGTGAGGGCACCTATCACCCCCTTCTCTCCTCCCTAGACTACCAGGGATCGGCATTAGGCCCGTGGGCACAGTCAGGCCACAGGCCTGTTAATAACAGGCATTAGGCCTGAGCACATTAGAGGGCATTAGGCCCTAGTTCATTAGCGGCCGCTAGGGATATAAGGTGGCCCTGGTCACCCAATGGGTCCCAAGTTAGGCGGGCGCTAGGAACGAGGGTAAAGTCAGGCCTCGGGCCTGTGGATAGATAGGGGGTACTAGGCACAGCAAATAGAGGGTTACTCCCCCCCCCCCAAGGTGAATAAAGGTTGCACTGGGCACTATGCCCAGGCCACCCCGAGGTGTATAGGTAGGAAGGCCCGCTTGGCCTGAGCCCCATATAAGTACGTGTACAGGAGGTGGGGAGGCTGTACGGCGCCCCCCCGCCCAGAGAGCAGGTAGGGATTTAAAGAGACAGCACCATTTAACTTTGTACTGTGATATTTGTGGTGTTTGTTGTTTCCGTGCAGGGCCAAGGTTGTCTATCGTTTGTTTAGTTTTGTCGCACCACACACACAGAGCTAGTTTGAGGGCTCTGCCGTTGTAGTTAGTGTAGTGGTGTTACATCAGGATAGAGTTAGGCCCTGCACGGCTGTTGTTTGGTTGCCTCCTTACAGGGACCTGTAAGTGAGAGGAAGATTGCAGTGCAAGACTGACAACGGTGAGTAACACCTTCGTCCGTGTGTCCCTTTCGATGTGTGTTTGTCCTTATGTCTCCTTTCCTTCAGGGCGAACGGTGAACCTTGCACGCAGGTGCAAGGTTGAATTTACACCTGGTGCGAGAGTACCGATATGTGAAATTCAGGCTCTGAGGCCGTGCGCCCAGGATGACCTTCTCCTAGCCCGAAAGCTCTATTTTTCTCGGTTTCAGAGGGCGTTTCGGTCCACAGTTAGGAGGAACGGCACTCAGCAATCTCCTTCCCCCTAGGTCATCATGTATGGGTCCAATCCGAAGGTTCCAGGTCCGTTGAAGACTCCAGGACCTGAAGGTGAGAGAGTGCGGTACCTGGTAAGTGGTGAATCTACACCTGCACGGCAGCAGGCACTACACCGCACCGCCACCCTCTTACATTTTGGCGTAGTCGGCAGGATCACGGACTGCGGACACGATGTGGAACGTCCCCAAGAAGACACCCCTGCAGACCCACCCTTGGACATGTGCGGACCAGAGCGACTGGGTGACGGTGACTGGGGCAGACCTCCTGAAGATGGTGCAGCAGTCAGTCCAGCAAGGAAGGGAAGAGCGCCGGGAAAAAGGGCGCAAGAAGGCCGCTGTGACGCCCTGCAAGAAAGGGCCAAGCGAAGAAAGAGTCCAGGTGTTTGCTCTGCGGAAACTACGGGCATGAGCATAACAGTTGTCCCTGGGACGAAGAGTGGAGCCAAGACAACGTCGATTTCCGGTGTGAAAGCTGTGGAGATCCCCAGCATCGGCTCCTGGAGTGTCCATGGACTGAGGACAGGACAGATTACAAGGCCACTGTGAAGCAGCTGATGGAGTCTCGTCAGGAACTTTGGAACCGGGTGGCTACAGAGCCCGTGTGTACGCTCTGCGAGGCTAGGGGACTTGAGCTTCCCGATTGTCCATGGTATGAAAACCGGATGATTACGGATGGTCGTGCCCAGAGATGGGAGGAAGAAACCAGAGAAATGGAGCGGAAGAGCCTGCTTTAAGTTTGTTCGCAGGAGCCCATATCATCTGAGCTGGAACCAATGGGTGAAGATCCCTCAGTGAAGGAGGTGGCCATGGAACCCGTCTTGGAGAAGGTGGCAGTAACACTCCCTTGTTGGAAGTGTCGGCGACAAGGACATTCGGCCAATCAGTGTCCCTGGGAAGATGCCCCGGACCTACTCTGCCCCAAGGAAGCGACCCCAGTAAAAAAGGATCCTTTCCCGCATAAGGCGGAGGTGGATGACTGGGAGGAGAAGAAACCATGCTGCGAGGCAAAGCGTGAAGAACCAGTGACGGGGACATCCGGAATCTCCCCCGTGTTGGAACTGTCCACGACCAGGACGTATGGAACAGGTGTGTCCTGAGTACCAAGAGATGCCAGCGGAAGAGAAGAAGTACGCTGAGGAAGTAGAGATGCCAGCGGAAGAAAAGAAGTATGCTGAGGAAGTAGAGATGCAAGTGGAAGAGACTAAGTACGCTGAGGAAGAAAATAGTCCCCTAGTCCAGGTATCGGTAGAAGAGGACACGGACTACTGTGAGATGTCTGCCGTGTCTGACGACGAATATCTCCAAGAAAAGATGGAGGAAGACTCGGGCATCGGGAGTGCCGACGAGTGTGACTGGCAGGATCGGGTAGAGACGTGCTCACAGTTGATTGCCCTCCGTGAAGAGGAGGAGATAGTCCTGGAGCAAGAATACCTGCCGAAAGTACTAAGTTGGACAGACATGCGGGAAGAGGATTGTGATGCCGTGGGAGGACCCGTTCCAGAGGAAGACATGGGACCGTTGGAGATGCCCCACGAGGAAATACAACAGATGGTGGTTGTTGCCCGGGAGAAAACGGATGACCCGGAGGATTCCACTGTTGGGTGGTGGTCGGTCCCACCCCCTGAAGACAGTGATGATGCCCCAGACGATATGGGATGCCAAGAGTGGGTGACTGTTGCTCCCGTGGAAGAAGATTCCCCTTGGTGGCCCACGTCGAATGACCGTGAGGAGATGCCACTCACCCAGAGGATCCACCAATTGAGGTCAGGAGGTATGAAGAAGAGGAACCCGGAGCCGGCGGAGGAAGGATGTGGGGTCACAGTCTGTCCGGGCTGGGCCCACGAACACACCCTTGCCGGAAGGACCTGGGAATTCCCTGACCCGCGGACAATGGACTTCATTGAGACGTTTGTAGGGACTACAAAAGAAAAAGGAGGGGGAAATGTAGAGATGTGCCCTGTGTCACAGGGCGGCGCAGAGCAGAAAAGGACGCCACGGGAAGAGCTCCGGTGGCCATGGAAGAGGCCAGAAGACGCTGCGGCCGGGGAAGAAGATGTCCAGTGGCAGCTGGACACTGAGAAGATTCGGCGGCGCAGCCAGGATGGGTCAGCGGCAGAAGAGCGCAGCGAAGAACCCGGAGAGGCCACAAGAGGAGGGATGCAGAAGAGCTAACAAAGCTCCCCCCTGGTGCCTCTCCCACCAGTACAGGTAGGCCCTCGGTGAGGGCCCCTGTCAGCCCCCCACCTTCTCTCCTCCCTAGACCACCAGGGATCGGGAATAAGGCCCATGGGCACAGTTAGGCCCGTGGGTAATAACAGGCATTAGGCCTGAGCACATTAGAGGGCATTAGGCCCTAGTTCATTAGCGGGCGCTAGGGATATAAGGTGGCCCTGGGCATTAGGCCCAGGTCACCCAACGGGCCCCAAGTTAGGCGGGCGCTAGGCCCGAGGGTAAAGTCAGGCCTTGGGCCTGTGTATAGATAGGGGGCACTAGGCCCAGCAAATAGAGTGTTACTTCCCCCCCCCCCCCCCCAAGGTGAATAAAGGTTGCACTGGGCACTATGCCCAGGCCACCCCGAGGTGTATAGGTAGGAAGGCCCGCTTGGCCTGAGCCCCATATAAGTAAGTGTACAGGAGGTGGGGAGGCTGTACAGCGTCGTCGTCCCCCCCCCCCCCCCCCGCCCAGAGAGCAGGTAGGGATTTAAAGGGACAGCACCATTTATCCTTGTACTGTGATATTTGTGATGTATGTTGTTTTCGTGCAGGGCCAAGGTTGTCTATAGTTTGTTTAGTTTTGTCGCACCACACACACAGAGCTAGTTTGAGGGCTCTGCCGTTGTAGTTAGTGTAGTGGTGTTACATCAGGATAGAGTTAGGCCCTGCACGGCTGTTGTTTGGTTGCCTCCTTACAGGGACCTGTAAGTGAGAGGAAGATTGCAGTGCAAGACTGACAACGGTGAGTAACACATCCGTCCGTGTGTCCCTTTCGATGTGTGTTTGTCCCTATCTGTTTCCCTTCCTTCAGGGCGAACGGTGAACCTTGCACGCAGGTGCAAGGTTGAATTTACACCTGGTGCGAGAGTACCGATAGGTGAAATACGGGCTCTGAGGCCGTGCGCCCAGGATGACCTTCACCTAGCCCAAAAGCTCTATTTTTCTCGGTTTCGGAGGGCGTTTCGGTCCACAGTTAGGAGGAACTCCTTCCCCCTAGGTCAACGTGTCCGGGTCCAATCCAAAGGTTCCAGGTGTATCGAAGACTCCGTGACCTGAAGGTGAGAGAGTGCGGCGCCTGGTAAGTGGTGAATCTACACCTGCACGGCAGCAGGCACTACACCCCACTGCCACCCTCATACACTAATACAAAAGAGATCAACAAAATGTAGCCCCATATGCATCTCGATTGCATCTGCACTTGAAACTGAAAAGTGTCACCTGGGTAGTAACTGGACATTCACATGGTCAGCGAGAGCACATCACCTCTACCTATAGCATAGGATAAGTGCACCTCTGTACTGATGATAGTAACTAGTAGAAAACCAAGTGTACACATATGGGGTGGGCTTTACTGCAAGATATGTAGAACTCGGTATACAGGTGAATATAATTTCTGTGCATGCAGTTTGAGAGTCACATACAATCAATTTCCATCCAACTCTACATGATATCTAAATGTACAAAGTTATGAAGTATGCTTCAGAAAGCAATGCTCACCTGGTGGTCCAGTGGAGATATGGGGTATTCCTACAGTGTCAGACTGCCATGCTTCTTGTCCTCAATCTGAGAACAGTGGCAGTATCAGAGTCACTTCAGACATTCTGGCAGCATTCTTGTTAAGACGATATATAAACTGTGCTACCTAATCAAATGCTCCGACATAATGGAAAGCTAATAAGTTTTAGGACTGCCAGGTGATAGAAAGCTGAGTAGTTGTACAACGTCAGGCAGTACCTAATTAAGGGGTATCCGGACTCCAAGTCGACACCACGTAGGTCAACACCAATTGGTCGACACACCTTAGGTCGACACCTGAAATACTGTAGGTTGACATGTACAAAAGGTCGATATGAACAACGTCGACATGCAAAAAGGTCGGCATGAGTTTTTCACATTTTTTACAACTTTTTTTATACTTTACGATCCACGTGGACTACAATTGGGAACGGTAACCTTGCCCGAAGCTGCGAGGGGACACGGTGCACTAATTGGGGTTCCTGGTCACATTATGGAGAAAACGACACAAAAAAACATAAAAACTCATGTCGACCTTTTTCCATGTCGACCTAAGTGGTGTCGACCTTGAATCCCATACCCATTAATATTAAGGGCGTTGCTCTGATGTTATTATAATTTGTTTGTTTACATTAGCACTGAGGGTGTTTACATTGTTGTCATAGGAACCGGGCATTCAGGGGCATTCAGTACAGCCAGTGTCATTACATTGTGCATCGGACGCAGACGAAGGTTGTCTCTACCCAGAAGTGTGGCTGTGATCCACCTCCGGTGTTACACTGTTTGGAACCTCGGACGGTGCATTGGGGAAGTGACCATGCGGAGGGATGGGAAAGCTATTCAAACTCCACTGTACACTGGGGGTCATTCCGAGTTGATCGTAGCTGTGCTAAATTTAGCACAGCTACGATCATCTTCCCTGACATGCGGGGGGACGCCCAGCACAGGGCTAGTCCGCCCTGCATGTCAGTCCCCCCCCCCCCCCCCCCCTGCACATGGAACACAAGAGAATTGCACAGCGGTGATGCCTTTGTATTTGAGGAGTAACTCCTGGCCAGCGCAGCTCCTGCGGCTTGAAACGTCACGCAGCCGCCGCGGCCCACCTTCCCCAACGGTCCGTCCACATTCCTGACGCACGGCTGAACGCAGGAAGATTGACATGAAGTGGGCATTTCTGGGTGTCAACTGACCGCTTTCAGGGAGTGCTTAAACGCAGGCGTGGCAGAAAAAACCCAGGCGTTCGCTGGGCAGGTGTGTGACATCAAAAGCCGTCCCTCCGTCGTTAGAATCAACGCACACGAAGAGTAACTACAGGGCTGGTCTTGTTTTGCACAAAAAGATTTTGCAGGTGCTCTGTTGCACAAGCGTAAATACACTCCCCGGTGGGCGGTGACAATGCGTTTGTACGGCTGCTAAAAACTGCTAGCGAGCGATCAACTCGAAATGACCCCCTATATCTCAGTGTCTTCCTATCATTTACTCTTAACCTTATTCATCTTTATTGCCTAGTTTTTGTCCCTAGCGTCAACCTGTCTCACTCTACATGTCACCACAGATTCATTGTCACCCACTTCAATTCCTCTTTGGTCTCCATCTTACCCTCTTCATGTCCCTAGTTTCTTAATTTTATGAATCCTATCTTTCTACTCCTACCTATGCCTCTGTCATCTATTGCCACTTCTCAGTGTCACTGTGACAACATATACACGTCACCCAATTTTATCCACTACTTATTTTATGCCTCATTAAGGGGGACATTTACTAAGCAGTGAAAAATAAGATTTTAAACCTACCGGTAAATCTTTTTCTCCTAGTCCGTAGAGGATGCTGGAGACTCCGTAAGGACCATGGGGAATAGACGGGCTCCACAGGAGACATGGGCACTAAAAAAGAACTTTAGGTATGGGTGTGCACTGGCTCCTCCCTCTATGCCCCTCCTCCAGACCTCAGTTAGAGAAACTGTGCCCAGAGGAGACGTACAGTACGAGGAAAGGATTTTGGAAATCCAAGGGCAAGATTCATACCAGCCACACCATTCACACCGTATAACATGGGATATACGAACCAGTCAACAGTATGAAACAAAACAGTATCAGTCAAAGACTGATCCAAACTGAAACATAACCCTTATGTAAGCAACAACTATATACAAGTCTTGCAGGATGTTGTCCGCACTGGGACGGGCGCCCAGCATCCTCTACGGACTAGAAGAAAAAGATTTACCGGTAGGTTTAAAATCTTATTTTCTCTTACGTCCTAGAGGATGCTGGGGACTCCGTAAGGACCATGGGGATTATACCAAAGCTCCAAAACGGGCGGGTGAGTGCGGATGACTCTGCAGCACCGAATGAGCAAACATGAGGTCCTCCTCAGCCAAGGTATCAAACTTGTAGAATTTTGCAAAAGTGTTTGAACCTGACCAAGTCGCCGCTCTGCAAAGTTGTAATGCCAAGACGCCTCGGGCAGCCGCCCAAGAAGAGCCCACCTTCCTAGTGGAATGGGCCTTTGCCGAATTCGGCAACGGCAATCCAGCCGTAGAATGAGCCTGCTGAATCGTGTTACAGATCCAGCGAGCAATAGTCTGCTTAGAAGCAGGAGCGCCAACTTTGTTGGCTGCATACAGGATAAACAGGGCCTCTGTTTTCCTAACCCGAGCCGTTCTGGCCACATACATTTTCAATGCCCTGACCACATCCAGGGACTTGGAATCCTCTACGTCCCTTGTAGCCACAGGCGCCACAATAGGTTGGTTCATATGAAAAGAAGAAACCACCTTAGGCAAAAATTGAGGACGAGTCCGCAACTCAGCTCTATCCACATGGAAAATCAGATAAGGGCTTTTGTGAGACAAAGCCGCCAACTCCGACACTCGCCGCGCCGAAGCCAAGGACAACAACATGACCACCTTCCAAGTGAGATACTTCAATTAAACTGTTTGAAGAGGTTCAAACCTGTGAGACTTAAGAAACCGTAACACCACGTTAAGGTCCCATGATGCCACTGGAGGCACAAAAGGAGGCTGGATATGCAGCACCCCTTTCACGAAAGTCTGGACTTCTGGAAGAGAAGCCAATTCCTTTTGAAAGAAAATGGATAGGGACGAAATCTGAACCTTAATGGAGCCTAACTTTAGGCCCAAATTCACTCCAGTTTGCAGGAAGTGGAGAAAACGGCCCAGATGGAATTCTTCCGGAGGAGCAGTCTTGGCTTCGCACCAAGACACATACTTCCTCCAGATACGGTGATAATGTTTCGATGTCACCTCCTTCCTAGCCTTTATCAGAGTAGGAATGACCTCATCTGGAATGCCCTTCTCCGCTAGGATCCTGCGTTCAACCGCCATGCCGTCAAACGCAGTCGCGGTAAGTCCTGGAACAGACAAGGCCCTTGTTGTAACAGGTCTTCCCTGAGAGGAAGAGGCCACGGATCTTTTGTGAGCATTTCCTGCAGATCCGGATACCAGGCCCTTCGAGGCCAATTTCTTCGTCTTATGATTCTCAGTATCTTTGAGATGAGAGGAAGGAACACATATACAGACTGAAACACCCACGGTGTCACCAGTGCATCCACTGCAACCGCCTGAGGGTCCCTTGACCTGGCGCAATATCTCGGAAGTTTCTTGTTGAGGCGTGAAGCCATCATGTCAATTTGAGGCAGTCCCCACTGACTTGCAATCTCTGCGAAGACTTCCTGATTAAGTCACCACTCTCCTCGATGCAGATCGTGTCTGCTTATTAAGTCTGCTTCCCAGTTGTCCACTCCCGGAATGAAGACTGCTGTCAGAGCGCTTACATGACTCTCCGCCCATCGAAGAATCTTTGAGGCTTCTGCCATTGCCACTCTGCTCCTTGTGCCGCCTTGGCGGTTTACATGAGCCACTGCTGTGATGTTGTCTGACTGAATCAGAACCGTCAGACCTCGAAGAAAGTCTCCGCTTGACGAAGGCCGTTGTATATGGCCCTTAATTCCAGTACGTTGATGTGTAGACAAGCCTCCTGGCTTGACCACGACCTTGGAAGTTTCTTCCCTGTGTGACTGCTCCCCATCCTCGGAGGCTCGCGTTCGTGGTTACCAGAACCCAGTCCTGAATGCTGAACCTGCGACCCTCTAGAAGGTGAGCACTCTGCAGCCACCACAGGAGAGATACCCTGGCCCTGGGGGACAGGCGGATCATCTGATGAAGCTTTAGATGTGACCCGGACCACTTGTCCAGAAGGTCCCACTGAAAAGTCCTTGCATGGAACCTGCCGAATGGAATGGCTTCGTAAGACGCCACCATTTTTCCCAGAACTCGAGTGCAGTGATGTACAGACACCCTGTCTGGCTTTAACAGGTCTCTGACCAAGCTCTGAAGTTCCTGGGCCTTTTCCATCGAGAGAAAGACCTTTTTTTGTTCCGTGTCCAGAATCATACCTAAGAAAGGCAATCGGGTCGTTGGAACTAACTGTGACTTCGGTAGATTGAGAATCCAGCCGTGTTGTTGCAATACCCTCAGGGAGAGTGATACGTTGTCCAGCAACTGTTCTCTCGATCTCACTTTTATCAGGAGATCGTCCAAGTATAGGATAATTGTGACCCCCTGCTTGCGCAGGAGCACCATCATTTCCACCATTAATTTGGTAAAAATCCTCGGGGCCGTGGAAAACCCAAACGGCAACGTCTGAAATTGGTAATGATAATCCTGCACAAAAAATCTCAGGAACGCCTGATGAGGCGGATATATGGGGACATGAAGGTATGCATCCTTTATGTCCAGGGACACCATATAATCTCCCCCTTCCAGGCTTGCGATGACCGCTCTGAGCAATTCCATCTTGAACTTGAACCTCTTTAAGTATAGGTTTAAGGATTTTAAATTCAGAATGGGCCTGACCGAACCGCCCGGTTTCGGGACCACAAACAGGGTTGAGTAATAGCCCATCCCCCACTGCAGCAGGGGAACTTCGACCACCACTTGTTGAAGGCACAACTTTTGAATTGCTGCCAAAACTACCTCCCTCTCTGGGGAAGAAGTCGGTAGTGCCGATTTGAAAAACCGGTGAGGAGGCACCTCTTCGAATTCCAGCTTGTACCCCTGGGAAACAATGTCTATTGCCCAGGGATCCACCTGAGAGTGAACCCAGACTTGGCTGAAAAGACGAAGACGTGCCCCCACTGGAGCGGACTCCCCCAGCGGAGCCCCAGCGTCAAGCGGTGGATTTAGTAGAAGCCGGGGAGGACTTCTGTTCCTGGGAACTGGCTGTAGCTTTTTCCCCTTGCCCTTACCTCTGGCAAGAAAGGAAGATCCCCGAGCTCTCTTGGATTTATGCGACCGAAAGGACTGCATCTGATAATGTGGTGCTTTCTTAGCCTGTGAGGAAACATAAGGTAAAAAAGCTGATTTACCTGCCGTAGCCGTGGAAACTAGGTCCGTGAGGCCTTCCCCAAACAGTTCCTCACCCTTGTAAGGCAAAACCTCCATATGCCGTTTCGAGTCGGCATCACCCGTCCACTGTCGGGTCCACAGTGCTCGCCTGGCAGAAATCGCCATAGCGTTCGCTCTGGATCCCAGTATGCCCACATCCCTCTGAGCCTCTCTCATATAAAGGACCGCATCCTTAATATGGCCCAGGGTTAACAAAATAGTTTCCTTATCCATCGTATCAATATCAGCAGATAAGGTATCGGTCCACGCTATTACAGCGCTACAAACCCTAAGCCGACGCTATTGCCGGCCTGAGTAATGTACCAGTATGTGTGTAAATTGACTTCAAGGTAGTCTCCTGCTTGCGATCAGCAGGATCCATGAGGGTTGCGGTATCCTGAGACGGCTGAGACGGCAGCACCACCTTTTTGGAAAGGCGCGTCAACGCTTTGTCCACCCTTGGGGTGGATTCCCACCGTATCCTGTCCTTGATCGGGAAAGGATATGCCATAAGAATCCTTTTGGGAATCTGCAGTTTCTTGTCTGAAGTTTCCCAAGCACTTTCAAATAATAAGAATTTACTTACCGATAATTCTATTTCTCGGAGTCCGTAGTGGATGCTGGGGTTCCTGAAAGGACCATGGGGGATAGCGGCTCCGCAGGAGACAGGGCACAAAAAAGTAAAGCTTTTACCAGATCAGGTGGTGTGCACTGGCTCCTCCCCCTATGACCCTCCTCCAGACTCCAGTTAGGTACTGTGCCCGGACGAGCGTACACAATAAGGGAGGCAATTTGAATCCCGGGTAAGACTCATACCAGCCACACCAATCACACCGTACAACTTGTGATCTAAACCCAGTTAACAGTATGATAACAGAAAGAGCCTCTTAAAGATGGCTCCTTAACAATATAACCCGAATTTGTTAACAATAACTATGTACAGTATTGCAGATAATCCGCACTTGGGATGGGCGCCCAGCATCCACTACGGACTCCGAGAAATAGAATTATCGGTAAGTAAATTCTTATTTTCTCTATCGTCCTAAGTGGATGCTGGGGTTCCTGAAAGGACCATGGGGATTATACCAAAGCTCCCAAACGGGCGGGAGAGTGCGGATGACTCTGCAGCACCGAATGAGAGAATTCCAAGTCCTCTTTTGCCAGGGTATCAAATTTGTAGAATTTTACAAACGTGTTTTCCCCCGACCACGTAGCTGCTCGACAGAATTGTAATGCCGAGACCCCTCGGGCAGCCGCCCAAGATGAGCCCACCTTCCTTGTGGAATGGGCCTTAACAGATTTAGGCTGTGGCAGGCCTGCCACAGAATGAGCAAGTTGAATTGTGTTACAAATCCAACGAGCAATCGTCTGCTTAGAAGCAGGGGCACCCAACTTGTTGGGTGCATATAGTTTTAAGGCTCTGACAACGTCCAACAACTTGGAGTCCTCCAAGTCGCCAGTGGCCGCAGGCACCACAATAGGTTGGTTCAGGTGAAACGCTGATACCACCTTAGGGAGAAAATGCGGACGAGTCCTCAGTTCTGCCCTATCCGAATGGAAGATTAGATAAGGGCTTTTATAAGATAAAGCCGCCAATTTAGATACTCTCCTGGCGGAAGCCAGGGCCAGTAACATAGTCACTTTCCATGTGAGATATTTAAAATCCACCTTTTTCAATGGTTCAAACCAATGGGATTTGAGGAAATCTAAAACTACATTTAGATCCCACGGTGCCACCGGAGGCACCACAGGAGGCTGTATATGCAGTACTCCTTTAACAAAAGTCTGTACCTCAGGAACTGAGGCCAATTCTTTTTGGAAGAATATTGACAGGGCCGAAATTTGAACCTTAATAGATCTCAATTTGAGACCCATAGACAATCCTGATTGTAGGAAATGTAGGAAACGACCCAGTTGAAATTCCTCCGTCGGAACACTCCGATCCTCGCACCACGCGACATATTTTCGCCAAATGCGGTGATAATGTTTCGCGGTGACTTCCTTCCTTGCCTTAATCAAGGTAGGAATGACTTCTTCTGGAATGCCTTTCCCTTTTAGGATCTGGCGTTCAACCGCCATGCCGTCAAACGCAGCCGCGGTAAGTCTTGAAAGAGACAGGGACCCTGTTGTAGCAGGTCCCTTCTCAGAAGTAGAGGGCACGGGTCGTCCGTGACCAACTCTTGAAGTTCCGGGTACCAAGTCCTTCTTGGCCAATCCGGAGCCACTAGTATTGTTCTTACTCCTCCTCACCGTATAATCTTCAATACCTTTGGTATGAGAGGCAGAGGAGGAAACACATATACTGATTTGTACACCCAAGGTGTTACCAGTGCGTCCACAGCTATTGCCTGTGGATCTCTTGACCTGGCGCAATACTTGTCCAGTTTCTTGTTGAGGCGAGACGCCATCATGTCTACCATTGGTCTTTCCCAACAGTTTATTAGCATGTGGAAGACTTCTGGATGAAGACCCCCCTCTCCCGGGTGAATATCGTGTCTGCTGAGGAAGTCTGCTTCCCAGTTGTCCACGCCCGGGAAGAACACTGCTGACAGTGCTATTACGTGATTCTCCGCCCAGCGAAGAATCTTGGCAGCTTCTGCCATTGCACTCCTGCTTCTTGTGCCGCCCTGTCTGTTTACATGGGCGACCGCCGTGATGTTGTCCGACTGAATCAACACCGGTTTTCCTTGCAGGAGTGGTTCCGCCTGGCTTAGAGCATTTTAGATTGCTCTTAGTACCAGAATGTTTATGTGAAGAGACTTTTCCAGGTTCGTCCATACCCCCTGGAAGTTTCTTCCTTGTGTGACTGCTCCCCAACCTCTCAGGCTGGCGTCCGAGGTCACCAGGATCAAATCCTGTATGCCGAATCTGCGGCCCTCCAATAGATGAGCCTTTTGCAACCACCACAGAAGATATACCCTTGTCCTTGGCGACAGGGTTATTCGCAGGTGCATCTGAGGATGCGACCCTGACCATTTGTCCAACAGATCCCTTTGGAAAATTCTTGCATGGAATCTGCCGAATGGAATTGCTTCGTAAAAAGCCACCATTTTTCCCAGGACTCTTGTGCATTGATGTACAGACACCTTTCCTGGTTTTAGGAGGTTCCTGACAGGTCGGATAACTCCTTGGCTTTTTCCTCGGGAAGAAAAACCTTTTTCTGAACCGTGTCCAGAATCATCCCTAGGAACAGCAGACGTATCGTCGGAAAACAGCTGCGATTCTTGGAATATTTAGAATCCAGTCGTGCCGTCGAAGAACTACTTTAGATAGTGCTCTTCCGACCTCCAACTGTTCTCTGGAACTTGCCCTTTTTAGGTCGTGCAAGTAAGGGATAATTTAGATGCCTTTTTTCTTTGAAGAAACATCTTTTCGGCCATTACCTTGGTAAAAAGGCCCGGGGTGCCGTGGATAATTCAAACGGCATCGTCTGAAACTGATATTGACAGTTCTGTACCACGAACCAGAGGTACCCTTGATGAGAAGGACAAAATTTGGACATGGAGGTAATCCTTGATGTCCAGGGACACCATATAGTCCCCTTTTTTCCGGTTCGCTATCACTGCTCTGAGTGACTTTATCTCGATTTGAACCTTTTATGTAAGTGTTCAAAACATTTTAGATTTAGACTATGTGTCACCAAGCCGTCTGGCTTCAGTACCACAATATAGTGTGGAAAAATAATACCCTTTTCCTTGTCGTAGGAGGGGTACTTTGATTATCACCTGCTGGATATACAGCTTGTGAATTGTTTCCAATGCTGCCTCCCTGTCGGAGGGAGCCGTTGGTAAAGCAGACTTCAGGAACCTGCGAGGAGAAGATGTCTCGACTCTCCAATCTTTACCCCTGGGATAATACTCGTACGATCTAGGGGTCAACTTGCGAGTGATCCCACTGCGCCCTGAGACTCTTGAGACTACCCCCCCACCTTGAGTCCGCTTGCACGGCCCCAGCGTCATGCTGAGGACTTGGCAGACGCGGTGGAGGGCTTCTTTTCCTGGGAAAGGGCTGCCTGCTGCAGTCTACTTCCCTTACCTCTATGTCTGGGCAGATATGACTGGCCTTTTGCCTGCATGCCCTCATGGGAAAGGAAAGATTGAGGCTGAAAAGACGGTGTCTTTTTTAGCTGAGATGTAACTTGGGGTAAAAAAGGTTGGATTTCCCAGCTGTTGCTGTGGTCCCCAGGTCCGATGGACCGACCCCCAAATAACTCCTTCCCTTTATACAGCAATACTTCCATCTGCCGTATGGGATCTGTATCACCTGACCACTGTCGTGTCCCTGACATCTTCTGGGAGATATGGACAACGCACTTATCTTGATGCCAGAGAGCAAATATCCCTCTGTGCATCTCACATACATATATATAGAATGCATCCTATTAAATGCTCTACATGAATAAAATATTTTCAGTCAGGGAATCCGACCAAGCCAACCCAGCACTGCATCTCCAGGCTGATGGCGATCGCTGGTCGCAGTATAACCACCGTATGTGTGTATATACTTTTTAGGATATTTTTCCAGCTTCCTATCAGCTGGCTCCTTGAGGGCGGCCGTATCTGGAGACGGTAACGCCACTTGATAAGCGTGTGAGCGCCTTATCACCCTAAGGGGTGTTTCCCAACGTACCCTAATTTCTGGCGGGAAAGGGTATAACGCCAATATTTGCTATCGGGGTAACCCTACGCATCATCACACACTTCATTTTATTTTATCTGATTCAGGAAAAACTACAGGTAGTTTTTTCCACTCCCACATAATACCCTTTCTTGTGGTACTTGTAGTATCAGAAACACGTAACACCTCCTTCATTGCCCTTAACGTGTGGCCCTAATGAGAAATACGTTTGTTTATTCACCGTCGACACTGTATTCAGTGTCCGTGTCTGTGTCTGTGTCGACCGACTGAGGTAAATGGGCGTTTTTAAAACCCCTGACGGTGTTTCTGAGACGCCTGGACCGGTCCTAATAGATTGTCGGCCGTCTCATGTCGTCAACCGACCTTGCAGCGTGTTGACATTCTCACGTAATTCTCTAAATAAGCCATCCATTCCGGTGTCGACTCCCTAGAGAGTGACATCACCATTACAGGCAATTTCTCCGCCTCCTCACCAACATCGTCCTCATACATGTCGACACACACGTGCCGACACACAGCACACACACCGGGAATGCTCTGACAGAGGACAGGACCCACTAGCCCTTTGGGGAGACAGAGGGAGAGTCTGCCAGCACACACCAAAAACGCTATAATTATATAGGGACAACCTTATATAAGTGTTTCTCCCTTATAGCATCTTTTATATATATACAATATCGCCAAAATCAGTGCCCCCCCTCTCTGTTTTAACCCTGTTTCTGTAGTGCAGTGCAGGGGAGAGCCTGGGAGCCTTCTCTCCAGCTTTTCTGTGAGAGAAAATGGCGCTGTGTGCTGAGGAGATAGGCCCCGCCCCTTTTACGGCGGGCTCGTCTCCCGCTATTTTTGAAGTTAGGCAGGGGTTAAATATCTCCATATAGCCTCTGTGGGCTATATGTGAGGTATTTTTTGCCTCTAATAAGGTTTTTATTTGCCTCTCAGAGCGCCCCCCCCAGCGCTCTGCACCCTCAGTGACTGTTGTGTGAAGTGTGCTGAGAGGAAAATGGCGCACAGCTGCAGTGCTGTGCGCTACCTTTATGAAGACTCAGGAGTCTTCAGCCGCCGATTTTGGACCTCTTCTCTCTTCAGCGTCTGCAAGGGGGCCGGCGGCGCGGCTCCGGTGACCATCCAGGCTGTACCTGTGATCGTCCCTCTGGAGCTAGTGTCCAGTAGCCAAGCAGCAAATCCACTCTGCACGCAGGTGAGTTCACTACTTCTCCCCTAAGTCCCTCGTTGCAGTGATCCTGTTGCCAGCAGGACTCACTGTAAAGTAAAAAACCTAAGCTAAACTTTCTCTAAGCAGCTCTTTAGGAGAGCCACCTAGATTGCACCCTTCTCGTTCGGGCACAAAATCTAACTGGAGTCTGGAGGAGGGTCATAGGGGGAGGAGCCAGTGCACACCACCTGATCTGGTAAAAGCTTTACTTTTTTGTGCCCTGTCTCCTGCGGAGCCGCTATCCCCCATGGTCCTTTCAGGAACCCCAGCATCCACTTAGGACGATAGAGAAAACTCATTTAATTCAAAAGAAGGTGGAAAAGTAACCTCAGACTTCTTTTCTTTAAACACGTGGACCCTTGGATTAGGTACAGCGGGGTCATCTATAATATGCAGCACATCCTTTATAGCAATAATCATATAATGAATACTCTTTGCCAATTTTGGCTGCAACCTCGCATCATCATAATCGACACTTGATTCAGAATCCGTGTCGGTATCTGTGTCTACTACTGGAGAAAGTGGACGTTTTTGATACCCAGAAGGCCCCTGTGACATAGGGAAAGGCAGGGCATGA
The DNA here is from genome assembly GCF_028390025.1 of Pseudophryne corroboree. Taxonomy (NCBI): domain Eukaryota; kingdom Metazoa; phylum Chordata; class Amphibia; order Anura; family Myobatrachidae; genus Pseudophryne; species Pseudophryne corroboree. Next base: position 475,538,459 of record NC_086444.1, read on the forward strand.
CCCCCTGTACAATCCCTGGACTCTGCTTTGTCCAAACGTTTGTGCAATAAATTTACATTTGCATTTAAAACATTCCACATATACAACCAGTCCTGTGTCGGCGGTGCCGACTGAGACACCACACTCATGCGCTCCACCTCATCCCTAGGAGAGCCTTCCGCTTCAGACATGCCGACACGCACGTACCGACACTGCACACACTCAGGGAAATCTCTAATCTGGAGATAGATCCCCCACAAGGCCCTTTGGAGAGTTAAAGAGAGAGTATGCCAGCACACACCCAGCGCCAATAACCCTGGAAAAAATTACCCAGATATAGCGCTCTTTTATATATATACTGCGCCAATTATGTGCCCCCCCCCCTTCTTTAAAACCCTCTGTCACCGGTGATCAGCAGGGGAAGAGTCCGGGGAGCCAGCTTCTCAGCGTGTGCTGTGGAGAAAATGGCGCTGTGAGTGCTGAGGAACAAGCTCCGCCCCCTCAGTGGCGGGCTTCGGTCCCGCTCTTTTAAACAAACTGGCGGAGAATTCTCATAAATAACACCAAATAAAGTGTATATATCTATATAGCCAGTCCTAGAGGTATAACATTGCTGCCCATGTCTCCTGTGGAGCCCGTCTATTCCCCATGGTCCTTACGGAGTCCCCAGCATCCTCTAGGACGTAAGAGAAAGAGTGGAGAAGTGAGCCAGTGGAGAAGTTGCCCCATCAACCAATCAGCAGCTCTGTATAATTTTTAAGTATGCAAGTTATAGATGTTACTTCAGTGCTGATTGGTTGCCATGGGCACTTCTCCACTGTCTCACTTCTCCGCTCTTATCACTGCTTAGTAAATGTACACCTATGTCTGTTATCCTTCTCCATCAACTTCAGCATTATTAGCTATCTGTCACTCTGTACATATACTTATTGTCCATTTGTGTTGCTCCCTAGTATAGTTCACTTTCTGGGGTAAATGTATTACACTTGCTGTATTATACCTGCTTCCTGTTCTGCCTCTTTACCGAGGCGAAGCAGAAAGCATCAGCACCGAGATGTATTAACATCTCAGATATTGAAGTGGGGGAGTAATAAATCCCCCCTCCGGCGATGCCTGTCAGTGCACGCTGCGTATCAGCCTGGTAAGTGGCATAAGTTCATCACAGTCACCTGGAGGCAAGATGGACTTTGGTGCTCCTCCCTCCTCAAAAAAAAAGGAAGAAAAACATATGTGGTGTGTAACTGTGTGTATGTAAACACACATGACTTACATATTATTTAATTATTCAGATAGCGCTCTCAGCTAGTCTACAGGGACCAGAACCCGCAGATAATTGGCACAACTACTACAGGATTCAGCTATCTGCAGCATGCAGAATCAGCTTCACCAGTGGGTCTCACAGTCCAGCAGCAGTGTGCACTGTCACTTACTGCAGCACAGGCTGAGCAGTACCAGGCAGGGTCTATCCTGTACCCTATTGCAGGTGTTAGCATGGCTCCTGGGACAGAGCAGATTAAATATGCACCAGCAGCAGTGGGAGCACCACAAAGCTCCATCAGAAGAGTAGCAGTCACACTTAGATCCCACTGTCAACCACCCAGGCGCTGCTGTACATGCAGGTGCCCCTTCAGGGCTTGGAGCCCGGAGGCAGGTGTCTCCATTGCCTCTGGGAGTTACACCCCTGAACCTGGTGCTGATGAGCGGTATCCTACATCTCCTATGCAGGCTGGAGCCAGCAGGCACGACAGCAGGGGTCAGAGCAGTCAAAGCTGTGGTTTATGGGTAACTACAACTGCAGCTGTCAAAATCGATAGCTGCAGGTGTCGGGACGGTCAGTGCTACTGACCGTTCTAACATTGTCCTGCTTTTAGAATGCTGTGTTGATATACAGGGCTACATAGTGCCCCTGTCATACAGCACACCCCTCCACATAACATGTGCTGATACAACTTCTCCCCCCTTATTGTTGAATCATACATCTACCCTGTATGTTATATTTAGAGGGGTAACGCTACAACAAAGTTATATCTGTATTTTTTCACACATTACTTGTGCTAACCTCCATCATATTCATTCTGATCTCCCGTATAAGGATGGATAAGGATGGACCTCAGCTTACCTATCCTCAATCTGTAGTTATACACACTAAATAGGTTGTGTCACTGATGTCACCGTAAAATTATTTTACATCTTTCACTAGGTTCTAGAATTATTAGGTAAATGTATGAAGGGGCGAAGCATCTTGTCTGCCGAAGCGGGGGAGCAGAAGCTACCCCCTCCGGCTATGTCCCCCTGAGCACACAGCGCTTCAGCTTTGTGCCGACGCGCTGTTTCTTCCTGCCCGGTCGGCTCCTGTGTACATGTGCAGGATCTCACTACTCATGCGAGATCCCCTGCGCACTAGGAGCCGGCACCCGCCACAGCCAGGGACAGCTCTGTCCCCGATGTGATGTACGGGCATCGCCACCTGCACCTGCTATCAGTGTCATCCACCGCATCCAAATGTTGGCAGTCGCAGGAATGACTACAGTCAATTTTAAATACCAATATTTAAAAAATGTATTACTTTCATTTTCCTCACAAGGGTGACCGTTTGGATACAGTTATTTTTATATCTCTATATATGAGAGAAAGAACATAAAATTCTTCAGAAGATATATAGACAATTTAATACTGATTTGGGAAAACTATGGGCGAATAATAGAAGATTTTATGACCTATATAAATGAGATGATTACCTTGATCTTAAACTAGAAGGGCTACCCTCTGGTGAAATCAGAAGTTCCACCCATTAAAAAAAAAAACGACACGAACAGCTACATTCCAGCTGAAAGCTGTCATCTGCCCAGCTGGGAAAAATGGGGCAGATGTATTAACCTGTAGAAGGCATAAGGAAGTGATAAACCAGTGATATGTGCAAGGTGAATCAGCTCCAATATGTAAATTAACAGTTAGGAGCTGATTGGCTGGTGCCTTTATCACCTTGCACATATCACTGGTTTATCACTTCCTTATGCCTTCTACAGGTTAATACAACTGCCCCAATGTGCCATATGCACAGTTCCTGAGAATAAGAAAAAACTGCAGCCAAGATGAAGATTACCTTATTCAATCAAATTTACGTGTAGATAGATTCATTGCGACAGGGTATGATGCAACCAGAATGGAATACAATAGAAGTCGGGTATTTGAAAAAAAGAAAAGCCTCACTAATAGTGTCAGAAAGTATAAAGAATAGCTAACAAACCAGAGGAAAACCCTTTATAACACAATTTAACAAAAAGAATGTGAAAATTAAGAGAATCCTTGACAAACATTGGAGAATACTCTTAAAAGATCAATTGTTGGGCACCCACCTTCCTCAAAAATCCTTTGTTGTTTACTGGAAAGCCCCTAATTTGAAGAGTATTCTAGCTCCGAGTACACTTCGGAAGATCAAAAAAATGGACAAACAAGTTAATAACTTTCTCAGCAAAAAAACAGGATGATATCCCTGTAACAAGTGTAAATGCTGCAAACACATGGAAAAGAACCCATTGATTGTGGATAAAGGAAATGGAAAACTACATAAACTAAAGGAATGTCTGAACTGCAACTCCACTTTTGTAATCTACAGAATAACCTAGATGTGGTATTATATACATAGGGAAGACTAAACGAAATCTAAAACTGTGTACATTGGAACACATGAGGAATATAAAGAACAAAGTGTTAACACATACTCTCCCAAGACACTTCGACGAGACACATACTGTAACTTGGACAATAGGGTGCTGAAAGTTACGATATTGGAACATGTGAAAGAAGACCCTAGGGGAGGAGATAGGGAACTACAATTATCAAAGAAAGAATCCCATTTGATCTTTACCATTAACTCTTTTATCACAAATCGGCCTAAACGAAGGGATAGATATAATATCATTCTTTTAGATACGCCATTTCTAGAGATTGATAAAGAGTAACAGCCCACAGAAAAAATCTGTAAGGTAATTGGGTGGAAATAGACCCTTGCAATTAAATCCTAATAGTATAAAGTCATATTTATATAGAAGTAAGTCTCTATCTAACAACTATTTAAAATAAAATAACATACTTTTGACTATTAAAAAAAGTTATTTTCTTATGACTATGGAAATTTATGAGGTTTAGCCAAACTGATTGTACTTCTAGTAGGGATCTAAAGCTATTGGCACTATATAAGGACAACTTGCCCCTTTTACTCCCTTCCCCTATCCAAACAATAGTCACGGTCGCACTTAAACTGTCACTAAGACAAATAGAATGGCCACATACTAAAACACCATATCACTGTCATTATGAGTCCATTACTAAGGAATATAGGTCCTAACAGTATTGTATAGTACCATATCTCATAAGTTATTAATATACTGAAAACATTGAATCTAAATACACATAATGTAATCTAGCACTTATCAATTATATCTATTAACTTTCACATATACAACTAATCCTTTTATTGTCACATAACGGCTTATATAGCTAAACAAACAACCCAGTAAAGTTGTCACATTCACTTAATCACATTCCTATACTCATTAGTTAAAAGATTCATTATTGATAATGTTAAAAAACAGAAAGTATCAATAAACATATCAATAGAACAAGGTTCGGAGGTCACTGCATTGGACAGTCACCTCCAAACACCAGCTAATATGCTAGATCGGCTAGGGTACCAGTACGCACGCGCTAGAAGTGGAACACAACCAGGAAGCAGTCTTGAACCACACCTGGCAACACTAAAGACAATATTCTCACATTGAGCACAGAAGAGTTTTAACAACAGACATTAGACCATTGTCCGGAGGTCACTACACTTAAAAATTACCATTAATCCCCAGCTGCTATGTCATAGCGGTACACAACCCCAGCGTGCAAGCGGGAGAGGTGGAACACAACCAGAAAGTGGCCTTGAACCGCACCTGGCAATACCAGCAGGTTTAGAGCACATGCACCGGTAGACCACCAGGAGATATGGAATGCAATAAAGAAGCGGCCATTGCCGCAGATGGAAAGCAAAACCAGATATGAAGCCCGTTTTGTCAGTTTTATACTTTCCACTGAACCACAAATAAAACCGAATGTTAACAGATAAGCATACTGTAGATAGAGACTTGAAAGAAGGACATTAATATTGTGTATGCACAGAATTTAAGTTATATCAAATACTCCAATCAACAGGAAGTGACATGTCACAAAATGAGGTATAAATAGAGCAACCTGAGTCCCAGATAGCATTGTCTATTTGACTGCAGGACAAGAGAGACCAAGAAAGAGAATTCTCCACTAAGGTAGGACCAATTGAGCATTCCAGCCCCACATCATTTTAAGCATTATCCTAATGATAATATTCATTACCCATTAGGACTTTAATTGGGAGTCACCTAGGTGGACCATTACAAGCTTCAAACTATTTAATAAGAATACAAGTACAGTAAGTGATCTATTTAATTTAATTTAATCTAACCAAATTATAATATATTAAATGTTTATTAACCCACCTATTATCATCTAATAGGACCAACAATCATCTGATTGAGGATCTATACTTGGAGCAGAAGCTTTAAATCCATTAATTAATGGTCAATTTCAAAACGTAAGTATTCTACTAATATACAAACCTGAACATGTTTATACATGTTTATAATGTTTTTAATTATTAATAAACACTATCCGTTAGGTTTAAAACCCGTAATATCAGGCCCATTAAGATGGTCCAACAGAAAAGACATGCTGAAATTGGAATATCCTTCTATTTGAAGTAAGTAACTAAAAATATAGTTCCTGTATCTTTACCACACTACTCTTTTACAACTTAAATATGGGTGTGTACCATCACTCAGTGAGACTATCAATTATATTTACCTTTATCACCGATCTATATTACGTTGGCTACATCCATTACCATTTTTATTGTATTATATGTTGGCTATGGAGGTCGTTCAGACCTGATCGCTGCTGTGCGTTTTTGCACAGCGGGCGATCAATTCCTAACTGCACAAGTGTATGCACCGCAATGCACATATGTGTCGGACAACAACAACGGGAATTGTCGGTCAGCGACGGGATGGTGCGATAAATCCGATCACACGGGCGTTCGCAGGGTGATTGACAGGTGGAGGCCGTTAGTGGGTGGTAACTGACCGTTTACAGAGAATGTTAGGAAAAACACAGGCGTGACCAAGCGTTATCAGGGAGGATGTGTGACGTCAGCACCGGCCCCGATCAGCCTGTTCTCATCGCACTATAAGAGTAAGTCCTGGGCTGCGCACAGACTGCACAAAGTGTTTTTTTGCAGCTCTGCGTACACATTGTATTGCACACTTTCATGGCAAATTTACACTCCCCCTGGAGGTGGCGACTATCTGACTGCAAGACAGCAAAGTTTGTAGCGCAGCGATCAGGTCTGAATCACCCCCTATATTCATTACCATCCGGTTCCATCATTAATCATCACCGAAACAGTATATAAGTAATCTGATGTGTAGTTTATTTAAATGAATTGCGTGATGTACAACGTTTTAAAATTTACTATTGAACAGAATAATTGATGCATAGAAACTTCCCCGAGTTCTTGAATTCTGTGATATACACAATTTTTAATATTTAAATTCTTTAAATGTTTTTCTTCTTTGTCAATGTTTTTATTCTGCATCAAGCTACTTTAAACAGGCTGTGCCATCCTTATTCAAAAAGTATCATTCTATTGAGATGCTTCTTCTAAAAGTTGTTTTCTTTGCTAAAGATGTTTTTCTTTGGACCAATGTACTCCTGTGAACAATAAAATGTAAAAAAAATTGTCTGTATGAATTTATCGAGACAACCCTTTCTTTGTTCTTTCTAAAGACACCGCTAATGAAGTCGTTACTAACAAAACGCGCTAGCAAAAAAGCTTTGCTCCAATCAGGGAGTTCTTATAGATTAAAGAAAGCTCATACCCCTTTCACACCGCAGCTTTAACACGGTAAATTGCCGATGTTTAAGACTTCCAAAACGGTTCTAGCTGCGGTGTGAAAGGGCCACCTTGAATTTACCATTTTCAAAATACCGGTATTTTGAAACGGTTAAAAAGCAGGCTCCTACCCGGTTCAGACCCGTTTCATTGTGCAGTGTGAAAGGCTCAGAAACGGTATTTCCAAGCCACAGAAGGTGATAGGCTGTCTCCATGTGCGATGTCACCAGGCAGAAGCAGCAAACTGGTGGAAAAACACATGAGAGTGAGTTTAGAAGCGTTTTATTACTCAAAATATATTATACAATGGCAACTTGGAGTGATGAAGAGGTGAGGGAGCTGCTAAGGATCAGAGGGGATGAGGAAATCTGCAGACAAATAACTGGGACAGTCAAGGATGCACTCATATATAAAAACATGGTTAAAATGCTTCAAGCTGCTGGGTTCCAGCGTACAACAGGGCAAATTATTAATAAGTTGAAGGCCCTTAGGCGTAACTTTCATAAAATCCAGGACCATAACGGGAACAGGAGTGGAGCTGGCCGCATTGAGTGGCAGTACTACGACCAGTGTTGCAGCGTATTTGGCCACACAGCGCTTGCCACTCCGGTGAGCTTGTCATCAAGCATCGCAACAGCTGAAACGCGGCAGGTACCAGTGGCAGAAACAAGCCAGGTCTGTGCTGCAGAATCCATTCCAGATCCTGTGCCACTATCTCAGTCCCCACCATCGTCATTGCTCTTACTTGATGAGTACACACAACAGACGGAAACCATGGTGACTGAGGCAACCGTCGTGCCTGAGACAAGTAGTGAAGGCTTCACAACAACACCCAATGTTGCAGCGGAAGAAACGCAGGCTGGTCCCAGTCAACGCCGGATTCCAGGAACGACGCCCTTACGTGGAAACAGTAAGTACAACTCTCCAAAATACATAAATAATTAACATAACCTACTAACGAAAAACAACTACTAATGTAAACTAGAATCTCAACTATAAACATAACTACATTTAATATTAACAGTAACTTAACATATGACAACTATAAATGAATAATCTGTCAGAGTGTAGTGTACGCAGTGTGTAGGTGGGAGGATGCCACAAACACGTTTTCAAACTCTGCTGCTTTTGTAATGTATTCTTGAACAATAAGTTTTTTTTTTGTTTACATTTTTGTCCACAGTATATAATGTGCCCGCAAGGAGACGCCGTCCCAACAAAACGGAACAAGCATCTCGAATAATGACGACTATCTTAGCAGAGAAACTTGAGCAGATGGACGCTGCCATGGCAGCTCAAGAGGATGCCCGCCTCGAGCGCTTCCTGCAGGCTCAGCAGGACATGAATAATACCCTCATGGCCCACATTAGTATGGATACAAGGGAATGCATGAGTGAAATGCAGTCATTTCAAACCTCATTATTCGAAAGATTTTTGCCATGAGGGAACGTCCACACACAATGGCACCTCAGCAACCACCTAGAAACATCCCTCAACACTATCCACACTATGGCCCTTCCTCCTATGACCAAACCCAACCTCAACACACACTACCTCAATATACCCCTCCTCAATATACCCATCCTCCACAAACCTACCCTCAATATACCCAGCCGCCACAAACCCACCCTCAACACACCCCACCTGAATCTGACCATCCTCCACATACACAACCACCTCCTGAAATGGAGACAACTCCTGACTCTCCTGTTTACAGGATGTTACCTTGAGAGGTTATTGTTTATATTGTTTATTTCATTTAATATTTTATAATGCAAGTGTATTGCAAACAATGTTGATGCAAACGTTTTTGATACCAAGGTTTTATATTATAAAAAATTTATAAGGTCTATGACCGGTTGTTAAGCCTGTGTCCATGTCTATAATTTCAAATTGGGACAACACACAAACATTAACCAGGTTTAATTGAACTGAACACACAAATGTCATGAATAAACAACAAACTGAAATAATTTAAGCCAATAATGAGGAAAGGTTGGGCATTAGAGCAGCCCTCATCTGTTCTGCACTTCCAGAATGTTCGCTCATATAGGTAGTGGATTCAGGTGCAGGGTGCTCAGCTGAGTCCTTAACGGCCCACTCTGGCAGAAATTCCTCCCTCTGAAATTCACACAGGTTGTGAAGAATACAGCAAGCAGCAACAATGTTCGGCATGTTTGCAAGGTCCACATCATTGCGCTTCACAAGGCAGCGCCAACGTCCCTTTAAGCGTCCAAATGCGTCTTCCACAACCATTCTTGCGGAGCTCAGGGTGTGCGTGAAGGCAACTTGATTAGGTGTCAGTCTAACATGTTGGGTGTACCCCTTCATCAGCCATCTTCGTAAGGGGTAGGCTGCATCACCGATTATGTGGACTTGAATTTCCACTCCATACACAAATTTAGATTTCTAGTATAAAAATAGAAAAAGATTCAAATTAGCAAAGATGAATTGGTATATGCACATCATCACATGGGTGGTCTTCAGGTTGCCGACTGTCGGGATCCCGGCGCACAGTATACCGGCGCCGGAATCCCGACAGCCGGCCTACCGACAGTTTTTCTCCCACGTGGGGGTCCACGACCCCCTTGGAGGGAGACTAAATAGCGTGGCGAGCGCAGCGAGCCCGCAAGAGGCTCATTTGAACTTGCCACGCTGTCGGTATGCCGGCGGTCGGGCTTCCAGCGCCGGTATGCTGGTCGCCGGGAGCCCAGCCGCCAGCATACCATACTACACCACATCACATTCCTGCATCAGAGTCAATGGTCGATGAATGACATTACATATCTCATGGGACTGGATCCTCTGCTGTCCAACTGACTGACTAGGAACTACACATCCCACCATGCCCTACTACATTTCTGATATTAGACAATGCTATATCTGGGCCACAGCATACTGACAAATGTATTACCAAACTAGCTGGAAAGGCAACGTTGTACAGGCATAATCTAAGCATTACTCATTCGTATATACCACTCCAAATGACCCATCCCATTTGGGTCCAAATGCTCGGCTACTGGGCTTTCCTCAATGTATGATTGCCGTCACCTGTGTATAAACACCATTATTACTTAAACACGGGTGATGGCAGTCATACAGGGGGAAAGTCCTTAGCAGTTTATGTTGGTATGTATTACTGACACTATGGCAATTTATAATAAAGTACATGAACACCAGGCCCTGCAATTCCAAATTGTAATGATTATACTGTATATTTTGACATACCTCTCTTGGAAAAAGCCATCCACCTTGCTTGTCCACTGCTACATGGTATAGATCTGAATTTGCAAGCACACGTGCATCATGAGAACGACCCGGCCATCCAATAAAAACATCTGTGAAGCTAAATATATATATAGATAGATATATTTACTTTTTATAGTTGGTTCCAAAAATACACTTCAATAAAAAACACAGAATGGACAGAACATTCTTACCAATACTTATGATCGACCACAGCTTGCAAAACAATTGAATGCCAACCTTTTCTGTTATGATAATCCGCTGGATTGTCCTCAGGAGCAAATATAGGGATGTGGGTTTAATCTATTGCGCCAGTGCACTGCGGATATCCTTTTGAAGCAAACCCCTGAATGGTCTCGTCTAAACGTGGGCCTTGCGGCAGACAAATAAATCTATGGTATAGATTGTCCACCAAAGCGCGGGTGACTTCATGAACAGTGTTGCAGACAGTAGAAATTCCAACTCCAAATAGACAAGCAATTGTGCGATATTCGCCAGGAGTGGCGTACCACAACAAAGCAATGGCAAGCCTCCTGCTTGGCTCTAATGGTCGACGGAAGTTTGTAATTTGTCTACTGAGTGCTGGGGTTAATAGATCTAAAAGGTAGTGGAATGTCTCACGTGACATTCTAAAGTGAGTCTTCCACTGCACGTCCTGAAAGTTAAGGACACTCTGTATGAATACATCACCACTCGGACGATCTCTAGCCCACAATCTTCGCTGTGTCGACAGATTTAAGGCTAGAATGGTGTTCATGGAGCAGATATGAAAGACCTCCTCCTGCGCAGGTACTGTCGCCTTAAAAGGGCTCTCTCTCGCACGACATTGCGCATACTCCTCCCATACTCTGACAAACACTGCAGTCTTCTACTACTCCTCCTAAAACAGTCGATTACCAAGCTACATACTGTGAGAATAGCAAATATCCTCTCATAAGCAGAATCCAGAAGTAGTACAGCTGAAACAATGACAAAGTCGCTGGAGACATATGCTCTGTCTGCCATGATTGCTGCACTGATCAAAGCACTCCCCACCACCTCCCCCTCCTTTATTGTGTAAAAACATCATATGTGTGGGCCAGAAAAGTCCATTTATAATGACAACCACTGTTTTCTATGGGTGAAACGGGTTCAGCGTGAAAGGTACCAAAACGGTAATGAAACGGTAATATACCGGTTACAACATGCGATGTGAAGGGGGTTTAACTGCTCAGACCCGTTTTAAGAACCATTTAAAAAGCAGGGTTTGCGATGTGAAAGCAGCATAAGTGAATGTGCTTATTTTAATGTCTTAATGTTATCAATATTTTAAAGATATTGTTTTAAGAATCTAAACAGGTTCTATGGTTGTACTCCACAAATGGTTACATAATGGTTTATCTATCATCTAGGCTACACAAAAGTTGAATACTTATTGGAAGGATTAGGAAGTTATCAATAATCGTAAGTTAAAAACTAAAATTATAGGCGCCCCCGAAGATACACCAACTACATTTCTGTTCTAAAAGGTCCACTCTGGCAGAAGACCAACTTTAGGTGTTTGGTTGCCATACGTACAGCATATAGAAAAAATTATCCAGCTAGCACTATAACATAACAAACTGGTAAACAATACAGAAGCGCAGTACCAGTAACAAAAACTTTCATATATATATATATATATTTTCTTGCCCAGAAATACCACTCCCTTTCGAGCACTTAGTGATTGATATCACTAAGCTAATTGAGCATCTACCAATATATATATATATATATATATATATATATAAATTGTGACAGGAACACTGGAATAGTGTTTGAGGGCAGGTATGTTTGCCCCAGGTTCTTGACCTACATGTTTTACAAAAAAAAACTTCCAGGAAAATGTTTGTTTTGTTAGTAGCTTTTCAGTCTGTTGGTAACGCTGGATAAGGGTCCTGGGAGAGAGAGAGGGGGCAAGTTCCAGCCATTGGGCCCAGTTCGGGTCTTTGGCCTCACAGAGGGCTAATCAGGGCTTTCAGCTGTGTAAGAGTGTTATAGGGCTGCTAGCCTGATCAGTGTGTGCAGACTGCCTGGGAAAAAACCTGTGTCCTTATACAAGTGAGCCACACAGTACTTACTGGAAAAACTCTGTGTTTTGTTTAGAGACAGTCAGGTACATCTTGTGTATAGTTAGTGTCGGACAGGCAAGGCATTTTCTTTTGATGTCTATTTTTTATTTTCTGCTTAATAAAACTGGTTGCGGCCAGTTGCACCACAAAACTGGACTTGTATGATCTCTCAGCTGCTGCACACTGCTGTCTACCCCAGGAGACGGCGCCTGTTCCCCTACAGTGTTACAAGTTATGTAAAAACAAAAACATTTCTAACTCTGGGATAGATGCATTATAGCAGCACAGATTGTGTCGCAACAGTACTTTTTCCGTCTGCCAACTAATCAGGTGCCAGAATTTTTCAAGGATATATCTTTCTTTTGGAGTGTAAAATCCCCCTCCCGATGTTGTCCGCCTGAGCACACAGGGCATCAGCCTATTGCAGATGCTTTGTGTTTCCTTGCCCAGCAGGCTATAGAGTGCATGTGTGGCTTTTTGATAATCAAGTATGATCTCACATGCAGACGGAGCTGGTTGATACCAGGTTGCGTCCTGTAATCGTGTTGTATTTATACGGTCAAAGTTACCTGCAGCAATTTAAATTGACATGCTGCAGGGGTCATTATTCTGTGCGCAGTTCTGTACCTGGCTGTTAGATCTGACAATCGCGGAGCGTGTGGTATATTTTTTATAGTAGCATATCGCGAGATGTTACTACTCCTCCAAGCATTTAGATAGCAGTGTTAATATTATCAAGGGGGCAATACGCCCCTGCCATTTAGCTTGCTCCCCCACTGCCTTATATGGGTGGAGTGGTAACAGAGCATATACCGTGTGCTGATTTTGCTTCCACCACCAAAATGTCATCCACTTGTTAATCCATTATTCTACTTTAAGGTGGAGAAGTATCTGCACATAGTATGTGTACTTATACCACTTCTGCTTGTGTGTATAGTGACAAATATAATTTGATAATTTACTTATTTCAAAACATCTTGTTTTTTTGTTCTAGAAAATTACTGGAAAATCATATGGCGTTAAACTTTGACAATCATTTCCTCTTGTTGAGTAAGAGTTCAGGCAAGATGATCTTCTTTGTAGAGTATATTCGTTTAAATCTCTCTCAAGACCTGGCCAGGGCAAGTGTCGGTTCTGTAGTTCTGTAGAACAGCGAAAAATAAAGAAAAAAAACCCAACAAATATGTTCCAGGAAGATTTGTGTATTTCCTCAGAGACTGATAATGTCAGATTTATCTGATGAAAAAATATTTTGAAGATATCGCTTGTCCAGAACCGGTATAACAATGTTATTCAACCTAATAAAGGGTGATCTGGAGCCAAAAACTAGGAGATCAATACCAGTGCCCGGAATAACCAAACTCTTGGCCAGTTTACATTTCTTAGCCTCTGAGACTATAGTGGCAAATACAGACAAATTCATTTATTGGCTCAAAACAGATCCAGATTGGGTTAAAGTGAAGCAAGATTTCTATAGGATCGCTGGTTTTGAAAAAGGTCCTTGGGGTCATTGACTGCACCCATATTCCTTATAGTCCTACTGTGGATTTGGAAGAGGTATCCCGTAGTCTAAAGGGTTTTCACTCCATGAACATGCAGGTTGTATGCGATGCAACTGGTCGCATTATGAATGTGTGTGCCTCTTTCTTCGAACAACACACGATTTGTATATTTTACGGAATTCGTCAGTATCCTCCGATTTTGAAAGTTTCAGCGTCTCCATAGACAGAACAAACAATAATTGGAGAAAATAAAAAAGTATGAGGCCAAATCATTTGTTTTACTACCCGCCGTCTCTAAAGTCCACTCCTTGGCAGCAATTCAAATGTTCAGCCATTTTGCCGCAAACGGCAGCCAAGGAAGATACATATTTCCGCACATCCCCCTGAGGTGTGTGAAAAAAGTGTGCAAACTCAGAACTATGGTCCTCATTCCGAGTTGATCGCTCGCTGGCTAGTTTTAACAGCCGTGCAAACGCTATGCCGCCCACTGCAGAAGTGCGAACGCATGTGCAGCCGGGCTCTGCAAAAACAGTTTGTGCAGTTTCAGAGTAGCTCTGAACTTACTCAGCGCTTGCGATCACTTCAGCCTATTCGTGTCCGGATTTGACGTCATACACCTGCCCAGCGAACGCCCAGCCACGCCTGCATTTTTCCAGACACGCCTGCGTTTTTGCAAACACTCCCTGAAAACGGTCAGTTGACACCCAGAAACGCCCCCTTCTTGTCAATCTTCTTGCGGCCATCAGTGCGACTGAAAACTTTGCTAGAACCTGTGCACAACCACAAAAGCCTTTGTACCCGTACGTCGCGTGTGAGCATTGCGGTGCATACGCATGCGCAGAAATGCCGATTTTTAGCCTGATCGCTGTGCTGTGAACAACGGCAGCTAGCGCTCAACCCGGAATGACCCCCTATGGATGTCCAAACTGTACAGTTGACGGCCATTTAGACGGTATTTGTAGACAACAAAAACAATTGATTTCCCCCAAATGACTACCTTAGTTTGTAAAAAAAAACTTTCTATACAATACCACATTGTGTCCCTAAATTTAACAAAAAAAAATTATTGTAACTTACAGTAGTACCATGATGAAGTTTCCTCTTCACGGAATTTTTGCGACCTAGGTTGTTAAACGTTAGGAGTTTTGACAATAAACTTTAAAAATATTTTTTTACAACAAAAAGACTCATTACAGGCCAGCGAGACTAACGTAATGCAAAAGCACTACGATTAACATTTGGATAATGATTAAAAGATTGCAACTGCACACTGATCATTATAATATAAGGGTATAAAAAAACAGGGAACTACACTATTTAATCTCTTTATACATATTTGGGGAAATGTATGAACGATTGAAATGGAGGGGAGCGGTATCAGTGCACGTTATCTCCGCTATACCGTTTCCCCCCTTGTATAATGGCTGCAGTGCCGGATCAGTGCTAGGGGCGCTATGCCCCCAGTCCATATTAATGCTGCTATCCATTAGATAGCAGGCCGATATACTTGGGCAATGTCTACATCGCTGACCATTCCGACACTATGCTGCTGTCGATTCTAACAGCAGCATAGTGGCAAAGCCCAGATACCACAGCAGGGACAGAGCTGTACCTGGTTGTGGCAGGTGTTGGCTCTAGAGTGTGCATGAAATCTTGCGTGAGTAGTGAGATCCCACACATGTGCAGAGGAGCCAGACAGAAAGACACAGCGCGTCAGCTGTGTGCTCAAGGGGTCTTCGCCGGATGGGGGTGTTTTCGCTTCCCCGCTAAGGCAGACAAGATGTTAATACATCTTACCGATGACCCTTCCCTCTTCGCCTTGATAATGAGGCAATGCAGGAAGTGTTATAGCGGCACGATGTGTGCCGCTATAATACAGTTAGCCAAATTGGCCAAATAGTAAAAAACTTGCGGAAAAATATAAATAAATCAATGAGTCAAATTATAGATAAATAGTCATGATTTGTGTTTAAAACAAAAACTAAAGAAAAAAAAAACACATAATGGGGAAATTGTTTTAAAGAGACACGAATCGTGCCACTATAACACTTCCTGCTTTGCCTCAATACTGAGGCAAAGGAGAATTGACAAGATGTAGACTGCTTGACTTGCAAAACCTTTATGAGCACACAGCATGTTAGCTTAGTGCTGATGGTCCCCTGTTCAGTTCCCGAGCCGGCACTCACCACAGGCCGTGTCTGCTCTGACCCTGATGTGGTCTGACCCTGATGTGGAGATAGGGCATCGTCACCTGCGGCTTTTAAGTCGACAGCTGCAGTTGTTGGAACGGTCTGCAATGCTGACCCTTTCTGCATTGTCACCTCATATCACCATGCTATCTTTTAGATAGCTCTGACAAAATGGACAGGGGCACAGGGCATCCCTTTCACGGAGCTGGCACTGTCGCTCCCAAGTGCTGGGTGATCTTGCTTGTCTAGCGATATCCTGCTGATGCGCAGTGTTCTTAGGACAACTTTGCCGGGAGGAGGGAGGTTTCACTACCACACTTCAACAAACAAGATGTTAAAAAATATAGCCTAGGTCCCTTCCTGCTTCTCCAGATTAATGCGGCCAAGCAAGAACTAATATAGAGTCACGATGCGTGCTGTAAAAATCAATTAGCCCCCCCCCCCCCCCCCCCCCCAACATTAAAAACCCACAATTAATTTTGAGGGCTGTTTTTAACATTGTTTACTCACTCATGACCGATTTCCTCTGATCAACAACAGTCCGTTTGGATAAAGACTGTGGTCCTCATTCCGAGTTGATCGCTCGCTACCGTTTTTCGCAGCGCAGCGATCAGGTTACTACTGCGCATGCACCGCAATGCGCACGCGCGTCGTATGGGTACAAGCAGCATTGTTGCTGTGCAATGCTTCGAGCGACGATTCCATTCGCACAACCGATCGCAAGAAGATTAACAGGAAGAAGGCATTTATGGGTGTCAACTGATCTTTTTCTGGGAGTGGTAGGGAAAACGCAGGCGTGTCCAGGCATTTGCAGGGAAGGTGTCTGATGTCAATTTTTGGACCGGACAGGCTATAGTAATCGCAAGGGCTGAGTAAGTTCAGACCTACTCAGAAACTGCACAAAATATTTTCGTCCCGCTCGGATGCACATACGATCGCACACTTGCAAAGCAAAAATACACTCCCCCGGGGGCGGAGACAATCTGATCGCTGCTCTGCAAAAAATAGCTAGCGAGCGATCAACTCGGAATGAGGGCCTCTATTGAGTTTATCTGTTGAATTCATTTGAATTAATATGTCTATTGAGTTTATCCGTTGAATTAATTTAGTTTAACACTTGTAAAACATTTTAACAAAAGTAATTAAAAATTATTGAAATTAACTTTAAACCAACCATTAATGTCAATCACGTTTCCAGTGTCAAGACCACCTTCTACTCCATACACTCCATACATATACTGGTGTTAATACTGTATTTCTTGGATTTCAAGCTCCCAGTGAACACATTCAAAGATGAAAGGGGGACCTCCGCCAGTTCCTTGTTTATATTTTTTCTCTTGGGACATTTTCTTCTTCACACTACTTTTGCAATCTTGATATCTTTTTCTGCAAACACGTGCATTTCTCGTACAAATTTCAAGAGAACTGACGTCTTTTGCTATCTCTCGCCATATAACATACAAAAGATGAGTTTGGGGCAATGGGGGTAATTCTGAGTTGATTGCAGCAGCAAGTTTGTTAGCAATTGGTCAAAACCATGTGCACTGCAGGTGGGGCAGTTATAACATGTGCAGAGAGTTAGATTTGGGTGGGTTATTTTGTTTCTGTGCAGGGTAAATACCGGCTGCTTTATTTTTACACTGCAATTTAGATTTCAGTTTGAATTCACCCCAGCCAAATCTAACTCTCTCTGCACATGTTATATCTGCCCCTCCTGCAGTGCACATGGTTTTGCCCAACTGCTAACAAAGTTGCTGCTGCGATCAACTCAGAATTAGGCCCAATGTTCTTTCCAAATAGTGTGCTATAATTTTTTTGAACTCCAGCAACCAGGACCTCATTATCCTCCAATGTAACCTTATATGCTCTCTGCCTGTCCTCCGGGTTACTGATACTTTTTTTGGGGGGGTTCACCCTTGAGCCAGATGAGAGATGACTTTACTAGATTCTGCAGAAACCAGAATGTTTGATTCCTCCATTATAGACTCAATGGGTGGACTTCAACTGTTTGAAAAGTTGGTTGGGTGTTTGTTTTTTCCTGTCTATTAGATGGGAAAAA
Source organism: Pseudophryne corroboree (assembly GCF_028390025.1). Classification (NCBI taxonomy): domain Eukaryota; kingdom Metazoa; phylum Chordata; class Amphibia; order Anura; family Myobatrachidae; genus Pseudophryne; species Pseudophryne corroboree. The sequence goes on from NC_086444.1 coordinate 475,556,494, forward strand.
AACAGACTTCCAACTGCCTTTTCAAACAAATGAATAACCCCCATTATGTGTGGAAATTATTTTTTTTTTACAATACTATTCCTGCCCTAAAGGGGAACAACAGTTGCTGGAGCCGCTCCCCCACCTTGTATTATTACAGCAGGGGGACGCCCAAGGTGACAGGAACGGCATGCGACCCTGTCCTTTTCTGCACAGATATAAAAGCAAGCACGCCCATATGCTGGAGCATCGTATGATCCTATACCTGCGGCTAAACATTACCAGACAAAAGTAGCGAGTTCCTACATAGGCACAGTGGAGCTGACCAGCCAAGGAGACACAGGGGATGTGCTATGTGCTGATGCACTGTGGTCTCTAGTGTGGATTGCCAGAGGGAGCAGTTAATAATCCACCACTTAGGGCCAGGCAGACCTGAGGTACATACTGTACATCCTCTCGGTGTGGCTTACCCCCATAGGGCACCACCACCTGCAGCTGTTGAAATCGACAGCTGCAGGTGTGCATAGCATCCAAACATAGCACATACAGGGATAAATGTATGAATGGGCAAAATGGGGGAGTAGGGGTATCAGCGACATTATGACTGTCCACGCTCCCTTCATACATATATATTGACATCTGGGACTCTGAAACACAATAAACAAAAGAAAAAGGTATGAGAATTTATACTTTAGACATCTAGACAGTGGACTTTATATACACATAAATAAGTTGAAAATTACTTGTTGGGAAGTATATAAGTTATTGTAGGGTGTTTTTTGCACAGAGGGCAAAAAAAAGGACTGTTTAATTGTCTCTCTGGGGCACACTTTATGTAAATCAATTTATGTAAATCACTCCTCCCAGCGAAACGCGCGTCACTTCCAGTCCGGCGCCCGACTTCCGGGATCTCCGTAACGGAGCCCCGGCGGGCGGACTCTTCATCCATCACACACGCTGCTTGCTTAAGGTATCTAAACCCGCTCCCCATTGCTCCCATCAGCTCTCCCTGCAGGCTCCTTACCCCCAGCTTCCAAACAAGATCACATCACGGCAGCGGGGAGAATCTCTCACTCTCTCTGCATGCTGCACAGACAGCGATTCCCCATCTCAGCAAATAGCCCCTGCAATTTTAGCACCTGCTGTATATCTTTCTATTTTTGAGTGCATGTATACATTTAGAATTCTGTGCATTTAATCTTTTATCAGGTGCTAACATTTTCATTCAGCTATGCTAAGGAGCCAATTAGCTGATATGAATCCCTGCATATGGAGAGCTTGCTGAGTTAATAACAATATATGTGGATTTATCTCGACATTTGTCTATTCTCACAGATTGTCACAAGGAGAATTATATCCCCTTGCTAGAGACAGACACTAATCAATCTTGACAGCAATAGGGTATACCCAATAAGCAGTGTGACACTATTTTTATGAAACTGCATTCTTGGATGTTTTAAAACAATTAGCATATGGTATTACTGTTATTTGTATAGCAACTAATTATTACCATTATCCCTATCTTTTCTGGTAACAGCTATGTGTAATTTCCACCCTAGCAATATCTCACCAGACTAATTTTTGTCCGTGGTTCTGTTACACGCCTGTTCCTCCAACGGGGAAAATAATTTTTTTTCGCATTTGTTGCGTGTCCCCAGTACAGTATTGGTTCTTTGATAATTCATGTGATTTCTTCCATGCTTTATTGTTTCCATGCTCCTTGGGTTACAAAGGGACAGCAATAGATAACAATGTGATTGATTTATTTTAGTACCACTGCATCAGCATGTACATTCAGGGTTCTTAATTGGTTACCTGATAACGACTTGTTTCAGCACCTAATTATCTCCGGCTATTATCTATGCTTTTTTCATGTTTCAGAGATATCTCGTGCATCTCAGTTTATGCAATATTTGTATCGACTATTAATGCTATACACTGCCAGGATAGACTGAGGGAAATAGATTTATCATTCCCTCAAAACCTTGTCTGCCTCTCATGTATGTACTAATTTAAAGATTCATTCCAGTACTTCTCCTTCCATTGGGCAGTTACATACACTCATGATTGTTCAACCAATTGTGTACAGTCATACCATGCTGGACATGCCCGATCTCGTCTGATCTTGGAAGCCAAGCAGCATTGGGCTTGGTCAGTACCAGAAGGGGTGACCCTCTGGGAATACCGGGTACTGTAGTTTTAAGGAACTCACCATTTACACCTTCGGTTCATGCACCCAGGAATTATCAGCCACTCTTAATTCCAAATCACAGTACATGTGCTCACGCTTACTCGTTTCGAAAGAGTCCGTAGTTGGGAATGCCGGATCCCTTGCTTCTCTCCTATGAATGCTCTTATGTATAATAAATTCATAAGCTGATCGAGCAAACAAGGGATAACAAATTTTCGCTTTGACGAACATCCAATATTAATACTCACTTATGATATCGTGGGTGGACAGATAAACTCTCTGCCACCCACCCCACATAAAAAGTGAGTGACATTCTGTTACATTGTTATTTAATACTATTTTAAGCTATTGTTGTGGATTTACACAATGAAATCTACATAGATATATATATATATATATATATTCTTTTTTCGTCTGTCTTTATTAATAAAAGTTAAGTTTTATACTCACACCCCAAGTGTACTCCATATTATAACCCTATCAGCAATTGATTTACATAAAGTGTGCCCCAGAGAGACAATTAAACAGTCCTTTTTTTTTTGCCCTCTGTGCAAAAAACACCCTACAATAGTTTGCTCTGAACTAATGTCCGGGAGCACCGCCAACCCAGCTCTACCTCAAAAGCCTTATAGGCAAAGTTGGTAGCCCTATGTTGGTTACTATTTATACCATTATGAGATAAAAATTATTTGTCATTACTTACAATCCAGTCCAGTGCAGATTCCAAAACCCCAAACCCTTTAAAGTATATAAGTTAGTTAGTGAGGGTGGATCTGGTATTGTGTGTAGGGCATGAAGTAATTAAAACGTGTAGTTAAAGAGGAGAAAATCATGACGGAAAAGATGAAAAATAAAAAACTTGCTTCAGACAACAGGAATTTAGGGGAAAATGGATTCTTATAAAAAAAGAGGCAGTATCAGCGCACGTTATGTGCACTTATAACGCCTCTCCCCCATGTATGACTGCTGCGAGGTAGCTCCGTAACAGAGGCGCTACCTATCCATATAGGCGCTGCTATCTGAAATATAGCAAGCCAATATGAGGGGACAATAAATGAACGGTCAGCATCGCTGTTGATTTCTAAAGCTCTAGGTAATAATGCCCATACACCACAGCAGGGACAGAGCTGTCTCTGACTGCGGTGGGCGCCAGCTCCTGACTGCACAGGGGACATTGCGTGAGTAGCATCCCCAGGGCTGGGAGCTTTCATATCCCACCTCGGCAGACAGTAATGGAGCAAAACAGGAGGTGTTATAATTGCATGACACGTGCCGCTATAATACATTTACACCAACGGGTTGTCCCTACAAGAGAGACAGAAGGCTTAAAAAAACTCATGTAAAAGCCAATATTGTGTAGAGATGTGGCAAAGTCAAAATGATTCAGGGGCAGAATGCTGTGGTGAGGGGGAGTAACTGGGGAGGCACACAAATAACAGACAACAAGCACATACAGGAGGCTAGCAGGCAGGCTGGTGTGCTGGTGTCATAAAAAAATATATATTATTTTGTTTAATTTTTTTAAGAAAAACACACAATATCTAAAGAATATATAGAGTATCTTAAACATCCCAGAAAAATATAAATAGAAAAACATAGGCACATAGTTGAGTGTACATAAATAAATCTATCTATCTATCTATCTATCTATCTATCTATCTATCTATCTATCTATCTATCTATCTCTATCTACACAGTATGTATATATATATATATATATATATAGAGAGAGAGAGAGAGAGAGAGATGAACCTCTATATAGCTATGACAAATATATACAGTATATATGTATGTATGTATATATATATATATATATATATATAAACACACACACATATATATAAATACAAAAAGGTGTAAAACCTGCGCTCCAACTCAATGGTGCTGCAACAGCTGCCGGGGTGTTCACCTCCACCCCAAAATGTCCAATATAAATACAAAATGGCAGATGAAATGTTCGTTTAATAAACTGTATTGCACTATTATTCCAATTTTTGCTATATTTGAGGAAAATCAATATGGGGAAAGCTTTAGCCTAAAGAAGAGCGAGACAACTTCAAACGCTGATGGGTGGGCTACTGAGGACACCCCACTAAATTTGGAAAAGGAGGAAGGTAGAACATCAGCCTAAAGAAGATTGAACCTACAAACATACGCTGAAGGGTGGGCATCTATTGACACCCCACTCTATCCGGTACGCACACTCCATTCTTAATTTGTTGTGGATTTCACGTCTTGGCATCGTATTTAAATGAATCAAGGGATCAGTATCTATGATGGATTTCAACTAGACATTGGTTCATGGGGCAGCATATCAGAAATTGAACTGTACTATCATTTTCTATTATTTGTTGGAATAGAGACTAATGAACAAGGGACTTCTGAACTTAAAGAAAGTTTTGGACATTTGTATTGAAGGACTGTAGAACAACATATAGTGTCCAATAATTATATGTATCCTAGAAGGGGCGCACATCTGACATTTTGTATTTATCTCTCACACACACACACACACACACACACACACACACACACACACACACACACACACACACACATATATAGACAATGCAGTATAGAAGGCACTCAGAGACTGTTCAGTAGTAAAGGTTATTCAATGTATTGGAAACAGCCAAACGTTTTCGAGGCCTAAGCCCCGTCCTCAGGCCAATACAAACATCTACAGCCTGAGGACGGGGCTTAGGCCTCGAAAACGTTTGGCTGTTTCCAATACATTGAATAACCTTTACTACTGAACAGTCTCTGAGTGCCTTCGGAGTGGCACCGGAGCAGCTGATTTTCTTTGCCTGAGTGCCGGCAGACTGGGGATCTTTTTATATATATATATATATATATATATATATATATATATATATATATATATATATATTTATATACATATATACTTATGAAACCTACATTATAATAAACAAGCCACTTACAAAATTAGTACAAACACCTTTAGGGAAGAGGACACTGCGGGATAATCTGGATACAGTTTAGCAAAACTTGCCTCAGCATCCCACAAATTACTACATGCATGAGCAAGCCAGGGAACTGCAAGGTCCACTGGGAGGAAGAAAGTCAGCACATGCGCATAAGGAATCTCATGGAATCAATTTTCCAATTTTACGATAGGTTCATCTAGTCTCTAAAGTAATAATTTCACAACACTGTCAACTTTTGAAAATTTTTTATGACTGTCATTAATACAATATCTGTATTAAATGTATTAGTGCTCTAGCACTTTGCTGTCTTTTATCTTTGAATAAAAAAAAATTAAAGTCTGAGTGATTTCTCAATCAATTTTAAAATAGGTCACATATTTTCTAATGATTTTTTCCTCCAGTTCTCTGATTAAAATTCATACTCTGTGGATGTTTACTTCCATAAATGTGTTTATCATATGATATACACCTTTTAAACTTTGATTTCTGTAGATGATACTTTAACGTATAAACTTCATGTTTTTTTTTTTTTATGAATTTGCAGTAATATATTCAAATCATTTTTTAATAATCCTTGTTTTTACATTTTGAGCAACCATTATTTGGGCACTTGAATAAATATGTTACAATTGTTATACGGTTAATACTTATATTTGTAAAGAACTAGGGGCGGGGACGTGCAGTTAGGTAAATGGCTGATGAGGCACTGGCTAGTACCAGAGCCAAATTTACACATAATATATGAGCCCAAGGGTTCATGGGGACATTATACACAGGTGCAGCAGTCTATACTGTTGGAAATTTGGTGAGTTCAGAGATGTGCGTAAGACAGGCACCTCACCTGGCATTGACTTTTTACTTCAGAGTTTTGACTATAAAAATTATGATAGTACAAAGAAGATATTTCCAATATATTCTTTGTATTTTTCATATACTTTATATATACAAAACTCTGGCTTATATGTTAGTATGACAGGAAAAGCTCTGCCTCACCCCACCACACGTTACTGCTAGGGGGGATGTTTAATACTGGCACTGATTGTGCTGGTATTACTCTTCCTGCTTCGCCTCTTTACCGATGTAGTTCTGACGCTCTGTGTTTCACCCCCTGGCCTGCTCCAGCACACATTCCATGAGATCTCCCGTGCACTTCAAAGAGCACGGTCTCCCGTGCACTTGCAATCGCATTAACCACTGCAGTGGCAGTAAATGGGGCAACGACACCTGCATTTGTGAGATTTGTTAGCTGCAGGTGTTGGACTGACCGTTCTTACATTACCCCGCACACTAGCGCCCTATCTTAAATATAGCTGTGCCAATAATCAATGCACCTAACTGGAAAATATTTCTAATCCAGCTTTTCCATGAGATTGCTTGAACTTTTATTAATGAAGAAGCGGTACTGGCTTAATCTGTTCTTGATACTGCTCATTTTTCCCACATAAAGTAGGTTGCAATGGCATCTCAATACATAAATGACAAACTTGCTGTTGCAATCCAGTCTGTGCTTGATCATGTATTTTTGTTATCTTGTAGACTGACAAAATGGTTGCCGGTTGAAAGAAAGTAGCATTGGAGCATCCTGTAAAATGGAATACACTAAAATTGCAGCTTAGCCATTCTTTTTTAATTGTTCTTTTTGAGAATTCAGTTACCGCAAGAAGATCCTTTAGGTTAGCACAGCACTTGTAGGCGATTGTGGGTGCTTTGCCAGTTGTAGTGGCAAACACAGGATCACTGGCCACAAGGTGCAAGTGCTCAAGCACCTTCTTGTGGATGAAGTGTTAGGCTGTGGAGAACATGCTCATATAATTAAATTTATCCGGTGCTGCAGTTAGAGGTATGGTGATTCTGGTTAAGAGATCAACCATCCAATTTTCTTGAATGCCTGTTTCTTTCGCGTGTATCCTCTATTAATGAACCTTTGTCCCATCTTGCCTAATGCTACTGAAATCTCATCCGGATCTGATGTTATCCTCATTACACGTAGAAGTTTTGGAAATGGTGGTCCCCTCTTCAATGGGGCCGGAGAAGCTGGAAGCAAGCAGTGGTGTGTTTTTGTCTGATTACTTATTGTAGATAGAAAAGAAAATTGTAGCAGGGATCAGTTTCTTGGGGAACACTCCATCCCATTCACAAATAATTTGATAATCTCATAGCTTGATTATTGAGTACATATTCTCAATATCCACATGGAATGTTCCTAACTTGTGTTCAACCTGTGATATTATTATGGCCTAGTTATTGGCCATACTGAAGCGAAATATTTAAAAAAAAATATAGAAATAGAAAAACGTGAAGAAAAACGAAGAATCTTTATTAGACAGATTTCTGTCTTGTGTAAAATAAAATGTTTTAAAACCAAATCGTGTGCCGCCTATTATCTCTTATATATTCAATATACTCTTATGATGAGTACAAATGTTTATAGCCCCAACTTGTCATAAATTTTATGTATAAACTGTAACTGCACTTATACCTGAATAGTATTCCACATATAACATGTGTTGTAGTATGTATTAATCTTACGGGTTGACCATAACAAATGGAAAGGGTAAATAAAAAATATATACAGGTTGAGTATCCCATATCCAAATATTCCGAAATACGGAATATTCCGAAATACGGACTTTTTTGAGTGAGAGTGAGATAGTGAAATCTTTGTTTTTTGATGGCTCAATGTACACAAACTTTGTTTAATACACAAAGTTATTAATAATATTGTATTAAATTACCTTCAGGCTGTGTATATAAGGTGTATATGAAACATAAATGAATTGTGTGAATGTAGACACACTTTGTTTAATGCACAAAGTTATAAAAAATATTGGCTAAAATTACTTTCAGGCTGTGTGTATAAGGTGTATATGTAACATAAATGCATTCTGTGCTTAGATTTAGGTCCCATCACCATGATATCTCATTATGGTATGCAATTATTCCAAAATACGGAAAAATCCGATATCCAAAATTCCTCTGGTCCCAAGCATTTTGGATAAGGGATACTCAACCTGTATAACAATTCAATCACAGCCTTATTGTTTATAATGTATCTATTAGCTTTCTTATGCTGGTAATAGTTATTCTCAATATGGTATTGCCTAGTGTACAGAGACTGGCGACAAGTGTTTAATAACACCTTTGATGTTTATAATGTGTCAATTAAGTCTTATCTGCAGAGAGTGGCAACAAATGTTGCTAAATGTAGTTCAATTCCAGTTCTTAGCACTCTGCCCTTATTTCTATGCTAGGGACATTGTGCAGGCATTACATATACCAGGCTTCTTAGCTGCACCTGATATTTATACCCCAAATATTTCCAATTTATGTCCCTGTTTATATAATTGCGTAATGCAGGTATATATGGTTGCACACTTGTAATTGCTAATGTTATCCCACAACCGGGGAAATATGTCCCAACTAGTGTATTAGTATGTTTGTATGAGTTACATTAAATATCCCAGTCTGTTTCCATCAACCTCTAATCTTGTGCTTTTCTGCACAACATTCTTAATTCCTCATGGATCATGTACACTCAATCACATTCATTATTGAAGGGACTGCTGTTTATTGCTGATGCACACAAGCTATAATAAGATTTGCAGGAGTCAGCAGTTCATATATATGTATTTATTGACTCTCAGTACCCTGTTTGTTACATGGACTGCTGTTTATAGCTGATTTACTAGCGGTGATACTTGTAGTCAAGGTACACCTATGATTACTATCCCACATCAGAGGAGGTATGTCCCAATTGGTATATGGTCACGTTTAGATCAGTTGTATAAATAAGTACCATATACTTCAAAACACCTCTGATCTTGTGCTTACTGGCACAGCGTTCTATAATAAGATGTGCCAAACTTAGCAATACATATACAGTTATTATTATCTCAATTTCAGAATATGCTGGCCCTGCTTACCACAGCTATCTGCTATTCAGCATAGCCATGCGTCATGAGATGATACGTGGATAACAAGCAAATTCTAAGTGTGCACGCACAGCCAGGCTTCCTTATGACTGAATCTCCTCCATATAGTAAATGGTATTTGCGTGGCAGTAAAGACAAGTATTCAGTGAGCTAAAACATTTGACATGCATCGGCGGCACACGGCTAACCAATGCGCATTTCGCTCTATGGTAGAGCTTCCTCTGGGCTCTAGCGTGCGGCGCCCGCCTCCTGCCCGCATTTTATGTAGTGGAGAGACCAATAAAATTCCTCCTCATGTGTATATGTAACTATCATTGGCGGGCGGGGGATTTTTTAATCTCCCGTCCGTTCCCCAGTTCAAAACATAGGAGATTGCTCTTACCTCCTAATGATTTCACCCGTCACAGGTGAATCCAGTAAAGCTGTCCTTCGATACTACATTACACTGTTCAGACCAGAATGCCCCAGAACATGTATTCTAATAGTTTTGGATAGTAATGGATATGCCTCCTATACTATATTCACATTCCCACGAGTCCCCATTATCCATATAAATAAAGAAAAGGAAGACAAAGGATTATGCCGATTCCTCACCATATATCAAATAAAAGATAATGATATGCACACATCTTTATGTATGAACACTATATTTTCTGAATTATTAGATAATGTCTTATATATATGTATGTTATTATTGAAAATTTCTATCCTTTTTGAAGATTTTTATGTGCTATATAAAATATAATAATAAATTCATGTGGTATTACATATACAATTAGTGTACTTTTAATGTTATCATTGTGTAATGATGTTAAATTCCTAAAAAAATCCTAACAATATGTATATATATTCTAATGAATACACATCCATTCTATATTATTTCCATCCAACATGTACTTGTGACGTATACGTGTACAATGTGCTTCTTAAAAAGTGCCCATCCTTGTCACCTATATTATGATTGTCCCACAATATTAAAACCCTTTATACTATATTAGTGCTCAAAAATACCTTCGTGTATTTATTGAAAAACATATAAAGAAATTCTTTATTATTATTTCTTGTGTGTGTGCATGATTTAAATATAATTCTATGAGTAAAACTTATGAAATGTCAGCAAGTGTACCCACTATATTAACATATGTGAATTGTGTGCAAAGATAAACGTGTCATACCCCCCCCCCCAAAAAAAAAAAAACCTGTTGAAACAAACGTGCAAATCAGCATGCCAAAACAGAAAAATGTATTGGATTATTAATAATTTCATTATTATAATTATGCGAGATATTAATCATATATCATAAATTGGTTTCCCTCATCTACTCTATATATTGTTGTCCATATTACATTTCCTCTAAATAAATATCTATGCATATTTTTAATATTCATCTTGTGCAATAAGTTGTTTTCCATTATCTATTATACATGATTTATACATGTTATATTTTATCTTTAATCACATCCATACCAGTGCATGAACTCCCTATTATCTATTCCATGGGCTACAACATACCCTGAATTTCATAATATGTACTAATCGTACCCAAATACATGCTATCCCCTTATATGTATGTCCTTCCATCTATGTCTCCTGAGAACTTTTTTATAATGTTATTAACATGTTTGATATTCCTAATTCTCTAGGGTGACTATGTCACGCATCCATGCTCAGAAACATGCCTCCCCTCTACGTGTGCTTCAATATAAATATATCACACATATAGGGGTTTTTTGCATATTAATAATTCCCTGGTTTTATAGGGTAAGTATATCACATCTACATCCCCTATATCCATAGTGTTATCATATTCATCTATCTATATCTATGTATATTTCTTGTCCATGATTATAGACCCTGTATGGGAGGTATATGCCCCGATCTTATTTATAATATAAGTACCTGGTCTAAAAATGTCCAGTTAGTTGTTCCCATTCAATTTGGTCTAGACTTAACATGGACCATATGGATTTGTTCTATATTTCCATACAGGATGGACACAATGGCTGATATTATACATTACTTCTATAAATTGCATGTAAAGATATCACAATGGTTAATTCATCATATTAATTGTATTCATTCCATGTTCATGCAACAGGTAGATGTGAAACCAAAAGTTTTTTTGTTCTTAATATGTCAAACATTATATATATCTCTTCTATGATGAGTGTCTATGTCAGGATCCTGCATTCTGATGATATTATTACCAATACAGATTGTCAATTAACAGTTCCAATAGGATAGAAAATGGATACTGCCTCTTCCTTATCTGAATAAACCAGATATAATTGTTCCAATAAAGATAATGGTTCTCATGATGTCTAGATTAAAGAAATGCCGAATATTGTATCTCTTCGTTCAATCCATATGGAGTCAGGCTATTCATGAGGAATATCTGCCTTGATTCTCTCTTGAGAAGTTCCTTCATTATATTCCCTCCTCTCAATCCCAATTCCACTCTTTCAAGGCCAAACACTTTCATCTGACTTGGATCACTAGCATGCTTTCTCATGAAGTGTCTAGCCACACTGGTAAGCTTTTTCATGTTAGAGTGGTCCCTTCTTGCATGTTTAATGTTACCCACGTGTTCTAGAATCCGTTGCTTTAATTGTCTTTTAGTCATCCCTATGTAGTTCAGTCCACAGGGACACGTAAGGCAATAAATGACTCCTTGAGTCGTGCAATTAATGTACCCTCGGATTATAACCAACTCGTTATATCTGTTGGTATAATCCTTGATTACTTTTATGTATTGACAGGCCTTACACTTGCCGCAAATGTGGCATCCCTGAATTATTGGCTCCCGTTTCTTCTTTCTAATGAAATGACTGCGGACAAGTTTGTTACGCAAATTGGGTGATTTTCTCCAACTCGTGAAGATCCTCTCACCAATCTCCTTCTGTAGATCCTCGTCAGTCTTCAATATATGATGGTGTTTCTGCAAGGCCTTGTTGATGTCTCTCCATTGCCTACAATAGGTACTGATAAATCTAGTGGGTACATCCTCCTTCTTTTTATTTTTGGGATTAAGTAGATTAGCTCTAGGGATGCTCTTGGTCTCTTTGTAGGCCTCTCGTAGCACCTTTTCACTGTAACCTCTTTTCTTCAATCGATTTTGTAATTCATTGGCTCTTTTCTTGAAGGTAACCTCATCCGAACAGTTGCGTCTTATTCTAGTATATTCCCCTTTGGGGATTCCTTTTAATGTGGCTGGGAGATGTGAGCTACTATGATGTAATATGCTATTCATCGCCGTTTGCTTACGGAACACATCAGTGGCAAGTTTGTCCTCCTTCTTTGTGATACTCAAGTCTAGGAAGGTTACTTTCTCCTGACTAATATCTGATGTCAATTTCAGGTTAAATTCATTGTCATTGAGGATAGATATGAATTCCTCTAATTCCTCCTTCCCAGATGATCAAAATATCATCTATGAACCTATGCCAACTGATAATGTGTTGTGTACTTGGCATTGGTGTCATTAAACACCCACTCCTTCTCCCACCATCCTAGGTATATATTCGCATATTTCGGAGCGCAGGTACTCCCCATAGCGGTACCCCGCACCTGGAGGAAGTACCTGTCATCAAATAAGAAAAAGTTCTTGGTCAATACAAAATTCAGAAGCTGTAAGAGGAAATCATCAAAGTCCTCATGTCTACCCATGCTCAAAAAGTACTTTACCGCTCTTATACCTATGTCATGGCTAATGCTCGTGTACAATGCCTCCACATCACACGTGCATAGCCACGTGTTTAGTTGTAAATGGATGTTTTCAAGTTTGTTTAAAACATCCATAGAATCTCGTGTGTGTATGAGGGTAATTCTAGTACAAAACGTCTCAGATTTAGGTCTATAAAGATACTGGCTTTTTCAGTCATACTATCGATACCCGATATAATGGGTCTTCCAGGTGGTCGTTCTTTACACTTGTGCACCTTGGGTAGCATGTAGTAGGTGGGTACTTTAGAGTCTTTTACCTGAAGAAATTCAGCCTCTGTTTTAGTAATGATCTCATCCTGTGATGCATTGCTGATGAGAGTATTGTATTCCTTCAAGAAATTTGCCGTAGGATTAAATATCAATCTTTTATAAGTTGAGTAATCAGAGAGTTGCCTGTAAGCTTCCTCTAAATAAAGTTCCTTACTCCAAAGGACAATATTACCCCCTTTGTCGGAGGGTTTTATAATAACATCATCCCAAGAGCTAATTTCTCTGAGGGCTTCCTGCTCCTCTTTAGTGATATTGTTAGTCCGACTGAGCCTCCCCTTCTTGAAAATTTAATCAAATTCTTTGGACACCAATTCTACAAATACATGTACCTGCGGACAAATATATGAATTGGGAAAGAATGTGGATTTCTTTTTAACTACAGGTCTAGTATCACTGATATTCTGTCTCTCAGTGGTGACATATTCTCCTGCTAGCTCTTCTAGCATAATTAGGGCCTCTTTTTCTTCTTCGCTCAAGGAGGACTAATTTCCTCTATGCCCTCATCCAGGGCATTATATTCTTTACTCCTATTGCTGTGAAATTTTCGAAGAAGTAGTTTTCTAGAGAATAAATGTAAATCCTTCTGGATCTCAAATCTATCTGCACTACGATCCGGTGAAAAGCTAAGACCTTTGGATAATATCTGTAAATGTATAGGTTCCAGTGTTCTGTTGGTAAGATTGATGATCTGTAATTCATCTGAGTTTATGTCCTCCTGTAAGGGCGCCTTATCCTTTGTGGGTATCTGTCCCACTCTCTTACATCTTTCTTTCTTCGGGTACTTTTTCCCTCCCCGTCGGATCTTCTTCCCTCTTCCGGTCCTCGATCTCCTTCCCTCACGTTGGGGCCCTGACCTAAAAAACGGGCTCGTTGCCATCTGTCTACTCCTCTACCTCCCTCTCCTTCAGAGGACTCCAATTCAGATGAACTATAATTGATTAAATTGTCATGATTCCTCCTCTGTGATCCTAGGTTCCATTTGTAAACTTTATCATGAACATAGTCGTTCTTATCTCTCACAAACTTAGATCGTTTGCGCTCCATCAATCCTTTCTCGAACCGATCCAATTCTATCTTATATTTCTCATATTTTTTTTTTTTAAATTCTTCTTCTTTCTCGTGTATCTTAAGCTTTTCACTGATCTTATCTATCTCAGTAGTGCAATGATCCAGAATTCGAGTGTCATGTTTAGTTAAAATTACCATGAGGCTCTTAGAGCATTTAAGGAGAGCCGTCTCCCACTCCTTTCTAAGATCTTCCTCTAGTTCAAAAGATGGGAACAGCTTAGGTCTCAATCCCCTGGGGGTCATATCGTACCGAATGTAATTTTCAAAGGTTGATTTACTCCAATATGCTTTCGTCTGTTTGTAAAGCATATTTTTTAATTCAATAAGATCATCCATCCAATGAATTGATTTACTGGAGCCTTGAGTGTCCCCAAACAGGGATCCTTGCTCCTCATTCCATCTCTCTCTTCTACTTCCTAAATCTTTGCTGAGGGTAAAGCTGCTCATCTTATACCACGTGGATAAGTAGATATTATATATAATCTGTATTCACAACAGATATCATATAATCATGGATTTTCTATCCTAATGTCCAGTGACGGGCGGAAAGGGTATATAGAAGAACCCTATGTACGAATTGCAAGAGAAAATCCCGCACCTGGAATTTAACTATCAATAAATTTAAATATTGTACATTCAATTAATTTGGTGGTGCAGAATTTTTTGAAAAATGACAGGGGCATGCAGGAGATGCTGTCAGTGGCCCGAAAAATTGCGGGTCACTTTTGACATTCAGCCACCTGCGTGCCACTCCTACATGAGCCAGCTGTTTGTGCCGCCCACTCTGGTTGCATAGCTTAGTCATCCAGCGACCTCATTGCACCTCTTTTCTTCTTTGCATTATGTGCTGTTTGGGGCCTAGTTTTTAAGAGTGCCATCCTGTCTGCCACTGCAGTGCCACTGCTAGATGGGCCAGGTGTTTGTGACGCACACTTGTGTCGCTTAGCATAGTCATCCAGCTACCTCATTACCCCTTTTTTTCTTCTTTGCATGATGTACTGTTTGGATCCTAGTTTTTAAAAGTGCCATCCTGTCTGACACTGCAGTGCCACTCCTAGATGGGCCAGGTGTTTGTGCCGCACACTTGTGTCGCTAAGCTTAGTCACCCAGCGACCTCGGTGCTCCTCTTTTTTTTTTTGCATTATGTGCTCTTTGGGGCCTAGTTTTTAAAAGTGCCATCCTGTCTGACACTGCAGTGCCACTCCTAGATGGGCCAGGTGTTTGTGCCGCCCACTTGTGTCGCTTAGCTTAGTCATCCAGTGACCTTGGTGCAACCTTTTGGCCTATAAACAATATTGTAAGGTGTGAGGTGTTCAGAATAGACTGGAAATGAGTGGAAATGATTGTTATTGAGGTTAATAATACCGTAGGATCAAAATTACCCCCAAAATCTGTGATTTTAGCTGTTTTTATGTTTTTTAAAGAAATCATCCAGATCCAAAACCAAAACTCGAAAGGGTGGTTTTGGCAAAACCAATCCAGATCCAAAACACGAGCGGGAATCCAAATCCAAAACCAAAACACAAAACACGAAAAATGCCCACCGCAAATCTCTAATTTTTACAATATGCATCTAATTGTAAATAAGGTGGTATATTGTAATTAAAAAGCATTCTATAAATGTAGCCATGCTCATCTTTGCTGTGATGCAGCATGCTGCAACACGGCTTGCTGCAAGGCACGCCGAGCTGCGAACGATGGCTCCATTAATTCAAATGGCGCAATTGTATATAATAATGATGTTATTAATATGTATCATACTGCCAATTTGTTTATTCCTGCATAAATAAATTATGTAGATCTTGTAGATCCTTAGGCCACTATTTACTACAATCCGCATTCAGTGGCAGAACTAGTAAGTGGTTGACACAGGTGTTAAAATACAATTTTGGCCCCCCTCCTCCACCCCAACCCAAGTTCACAATATGCCACACAGCAATGGATGACAGGGAGAGGCAGAGTGTGACAGCATAAATCAGGGGTAGTCAGAGGTTAACATAGAGAGGTAGAGGTTGACAAAGGAAAGCAAGGGGAGGCAGAGGGTGACAGCAGCAGAAAGGGAGGGGAAGACAGTGGCAGTTTGGCAGTTGTAAGTTGCCTTTAATTCATAGACAAGAGTAAATCTGAAATAATGTACAGCTGTCTATTAATTAGAGGCAGTATGTGGCTGTGATCATCAGCACTGCTAGGTGGCAAGACTCTTCCATCAGTCCGGCACACACAAGGTCAGCCCTTCCTCCCTACGGTAAGTGACAGGCCTCTCAGGAATTGGGGTCCATCCTGTTCTCTGCACTGAGCCATTCATCCGACAATACTCAAAATGGTCTGCGGTTGGGGTTGGGGGGGGGGGGGAAGGGGGGGATAACTCATTGCTGGTCTGGGCAGCAGTTGGCCCTTTAGTCCTCAGGGCCCCTGGTGCAATGCACCTGCTGCACCAATTATAGTTCTGCCTCTGTCTAAGTTTTCAAATGCATTTATAGTACGATATGTTACCTAAATTTGCATATAGAATTTAGGAAATATCACAGGACTCTATAAAGATTCACAAGCAGGGACATAGCCTGCAAGAAAGTTCTGTCCCAGAAAATGTTCTTCACACACTTCTTACTGAATTCTGCGCAAAAAATACAGTGTGAAGGTGTCTGTGCATGCGCCACAGCTGGCTTGCGCTACCGCCCCACCCCCATCCCCCCTTAACCTTATCTATCTGCTTACACTTACCTGCTCTATGATCGGCGAGCTCTCTCCTCTGGTCAGCTGTTTGCTGAGCTCCTGGTCTGTGACCCCGGTCAGCTGTTCAATATTATAAACTGAGATGCTGGTCTACAGCACAATGACTAGGGTCACAGAGCAGGAGTCCTGCGATCAGCTGATTGGAGGAGAGAGCTCACGATTACTGGGCCAAGGGCCGTTTCTAGACAACTTGGCTCAGCACCCCCAGACATTGGGACCACAGGAAAAAAAATCCTGATTCATGCCCCTTACATTATTTGTCATTTTTCTTCCTTATAGTAATGCCCCATACACATTATGCACCATACCGTAATGCTCCTTACACATTATGCACCCCACCGTAATGCCCCTTACACATTATGCACACACCAAAATGCCCCTTACACATTTTGCCACACACCATAATTCCATTTATAACATTAAGTTCCCCTTGCACCATTTTAAACCCAATGCAGTAATGCCCCTGGCACCGTTTTATACCCCACAGTTTTGCCCCTGACACTATATGATGCCTCATATAGTAATGCCCCTTACAGCATATTATGCCCCACACACTAATGCCCCTGAAACCATATTATGCCCCTCACAGTAATGCAACTAACACCATATTATGTCTCACATAGTAATGCCCCTTATAGCATATTATAGCACAAGAAAAGGAAGAAAACCAGTGCTGTTGTCTATCTTATATCCTTAATTAAAGATTAAGATATTGAAAAATTATGACATTTTATGTTGTAATAATAGTTGTAACTTAGAAGACGGATAGGTTAAAAGATTCACTAATATTATTAAAACTATAAAATAGATATGAAAGTGCTCCAATACACCGTCTCACTATTATTGTCACCACTGATGGTAATATAACATGGAAATAGGACAAGTGTAATTTCCCAAAAACTCTCAATCAGTTAATTTATACAGGATATTACCCAATCAGGATAATCTCTCTTTGCAGTCTCTTGGCAGAGATGCTGTAGTGCCGTAAAACAGGGTTTCCGCATCTAAATCAAGTGGGTATCCATAAACTGAAGTGGAGTGTGGTGGGGTAGTTCCTCAATTTAACAATAATATTGCTCATGCTTCTGAGGAAACTGGGTGTTGCTCTGCCCAGAGAAACGCGTCAAGCCTGCCTACCACCGTCTCCAGTTGCCACTTATTGAACCTATATGGCCTTATCGTTAAATTGAGTATCTACCCCACCACACTCCCCTTCAGTTTATCTATCACATCTATGGTCAGGTCTGAATTAGGCCCATAGGTGCCCCATGTACCACAGTTTTATTTGAATCCTCACTGTTCCAGACAGCATACACACATCTCAACTATCACAGAGCTGAAGTTACAATTGCTCTGACAGACTGGAGAATGTGAAATGCAGTTTACAGAAAAGTGAATATACAAAGTCCATTCATGTTTATTATGCCATGACCTACTCACATAAAAGTTTTAAAAGTTTTCCTAAGAGAATTAATGCATGGGCTAGAAACAAATCCGCATACCTCCTAACATTTACCATTTATGAAGCGGAACCTTTCTGCGTGACCGCCTGCCACAACTCCCGTTTTCATCTGTGAGCTGCGCACTGCGTCTATTCACTGCTGCTCTGCTCTGCACTAAGCAGAGCAGACAGTGAGTGACAGGAGCCTCCCACCTGCCCTCTCCCCCCACCACGTGACTTTGCGGCCCACGGGTGGGACTGCAGGACAGTCCCAAAAAAGCGGGACTGTCCCACGAAAATCGGGACAGTTGGGACGTATAAATCAGTGTTAATATATTGTATAGAAAAAATTAATTACCTGGGCTTCTCAAAGGAATCCAGGTCCAAGTGCTCCTCTCTCTTACCTGTCAGCCTGCAGCAACCTTTTTCCACAGCCCACCATGTTGCTGTGTGCTGGGCTGCAGTAGGTCCAGGTCTAGTTCTTAATGTGCATAGCACATATACATATAAATATTGGTGCTACCCACTGATCCAGAAACGTATATAGAAAAGAAAATTGTAGCAGGGATCAGTTTCTTGGGGTGCACTCCATCCCATTCACAAATAATTTGATAATCTCATAGCTTGATTATTGAGTACATATTCTCAATATCCACATGGAATGTTCCTAACTTGTGTTCCACCTGTGATATTATTATGGCCTAGTTATTGGCCATACTGAAGCGAAATATTTAAAAAAAATATAGAAATAGAAAAACGTGAAGAAAAACGAAGAATCTTTATTAGACAGATTTCTGTCTTGTGTAAAATAATAAGATTTTACTTACCGATAAATCTATTTCTCATAGTCCGTAGTGGATGCTGGGGACTCTGTCAGGACCATGGGGAATAGCGGCTCCGCAGGAGACAGGGCACAAAAGCAAGCTTTTAGGATCACATGGTGTGTACTGGCTCCTCCCCCTATGACCCTCCTCCAAGCCTCAGTTAGGTACTGTGCCCGGACGAGCGTACACAATAAGGAAGGATCTTGAATCCCGGGTAAGACTCATACCAGCCACACCAATCACACCGTACAACTTGTGATTTGAACCCAGTTAACAGTATGATAACAATGAAGTAGCCTCTAAAAAAGATGGCTCACAACAATAATAACCCGATTTTTTTGTAACAATAACTATGTACAAGTAATGCAGACAATCCGCACTTGGGATGGGCGCCCAGCATCCACTACGGACTATGAGAAATAGATTTATCGGTAAGTAAAATCTTATTTTCTCTAACGTCCTAGTGGATGCTGGGGACTCCGTCAGGACCATGGGGATTATACCAAAGCTCCCAAACGGGCGGGAGAGTGCGGATGACTCTGCAGCACCGAATGAGAGAACTCCAGGTCCTCCTCAGCCAGGGTATCAAATTTGTAGAATTTAGCAAACGTGTTTGCCCCTGACCAAGTAGCTGCTCGGCAAAGTTGTAAAGCCGAGACCCCTCGGGCAGCCGCCCAAGATGAGCCCACCTTCCTTGTGGAATGGGCATTTACAGATTTTGGCTGTGGCAGGCCTGCCACAGAATGTGCAAGCTGAATTGTACTACAAATCCAACGAGCAATAGTCTGCTTAGAAGCAGGAGCACCCAGCTTTTTGGGTGCCTACAATATAAACAGCAAGTCAGACTTTCTGACTCCAGCCGTCCTGGAATTATATATATATATATATATATATATTTTCAGGGCCCTGACAACGTCTAGCAACTTGGAGTCTTCCAAGTCCCTAGTAGCCGCAGGCACCACAATAGGTTGTTTCAGGTGAAACGCTGACACCACCTTAGGAAGAAACTGGGGACGAGTCCGCAGTTCTGCCCTGTCCGAATGGAAAATCAAATATGGGCTTTTGTAAGACAAAGCCGCCAACTTTGACAATCGCCTGGCCGAGGCCAGGGCCAACAGCATGGTCACTTTCCATGTGAGATATTTCAAATCCACAGATTTGAGTGGTTCAAACCAATATGATTTGAGGAATCCCAACACTACGTTGAGATCCCACGGTGCCACTGGAGGCACACAAGGGCTGTATATGCAATACTCCCTTGACAAACGTCTGGACTTCAGGAACTGAAGCCAATTCTTTCTGGAAGAAAATCTATAGGGCCGAAACTTGAACCTTAATGGACCCCAATTTGAGGCTCCTAGACACTCCTGTTTGCAGGAAGTGCAGAAATCGACCTAGTTGAAATTTTTTCGTGGGGCCTTCCTGGCCTCACCCACGCAACATATTTTTACCACATGTGGTGATAACGTTGTGCGGTCACTTCCTTCCTGGCTTTGACCAGGGTAGGTATGACCTCTTCCGGAATGCCTTTTTCCTTAGGATCCGGCGTTCAACCGCCATGCCGTCAAACGCAGTCGCGGTAAGTCTTGGAACAGACAAGGTCCCTGCTGGAGCAGGTCCTTTCTTAAAGGCCGATGCCACGGTTCCTCTTGGAACAGACATGGTACTTGCTGAAAGAAAATCCCTTCTTAGCTCCCGAGGCCATTAGTCCTCTGTGAGCATCTCTTGAAGTTCCGGTTACCAAGTCCCTCTTGGCCAATCCGGAGCCACGAGTATAGTTCTTACTCCTCTATGTCTTATAATTCTCAATACCTTGGTTATGAGAAGCAGAGGAGGGAACACATACACCGACTGTTACACCCACGGTGTTACCAGGACGTCCACAGCTATCGCCTGAAGGTCTCGTGACCTGGCGCAATACCTGTCCCATTTTTTGTTCGGGCGGGACGCCATCATGTCCACCTTTGGTCTTTCCCAACGGTTCACAATCATGCGGAAAACTTCCCGATGAAGTTCCCACTCTCCCGGGTGGAGGTCATGCCTGCTGCGGAAGTCTGCTTCCCAGTCGTCCACTCCCGGAATGAACACTGCTGACAGTGCTATCACATGATTTTCCGCCTAGCGAAAAATCCTTGCAGTTTTGCCACTGCCCTCCTGCTTCTTGTGCCGCCCTTTCTGTTTACGTGGGCGACTGCCGTGATGTTATCCCACTGGATCAATACCGGCTGACCTTGAAGCAGAGGTCTTGCTAAGCTTAGAGCATTATAAATTTGCTCTTAGCTCCAGTATATTTATGTGGAGAGAATTCTCCAGACTTGATCACACTCCTTGTGTGACTGCTCCCCAGCCTCTCAGGCTGGCCTCCGTGGTCACGAGCATCCAATCCTGAATGCCGAATCTGCGGCCCTCTAGAAGATGAGCACTCTGTAATCACCACAGGAGAGACACCCTTGTCCTTGGATATAGGGTTATCCGCTGATGCATCTGAAGATGCGATCCGGACCATTTGTCCAGCAGATCCCACTGAAGAGTTCTTGCGTGAAATCTGCCGAATGGA
Organism: Pseudophryne corroboree; assembly: GCF_028390025.1. NCBI lineage: Eukaryota > Metazoa > Chordata > Amphibia > Anura > Myobatrachidae > Pseudophryne > Pseudophryne corroboree. The sequence continues at coordinate 475,578,161 of NC_086444.1, forward strand.
AGCGCTTCGTAATAAGCCACCATTTTTACCAGGACTCTTGTGCAATGATGCACTGACACTTTTCCTGGTTTTAGGAGGATCCCGATTAGCTCGGATAACTCCCTGGCTTTCTCCTCTGGGAGAAACACCTTTTCCTGGACTGTGTCCAGAATCATCCCTAGGACCAGCAGACGTGTCGTCGGAACAACTGCGGTTTTGGAATATTTAGAATCCACCCGTGCTGTCGTAGAACTACTTGAGATAGTGCTACTCCGACCTCCAACTGTTCTCTGGACCTTGTTCTTATCAGGAGGTCGTCCATTTTCTTTGAAGACGAATCCTCCTTTCGGTCATTACCTTGGTAAGGACCCGGGTTGCCTTGGACAATCCAACGGCATCGTCTTGAAACTGATAGTGACAGTTCTGTACCACGAACCTGAGGTACCCTTGGTGAGAAAAGGCAAATTTTGGGACATGGAGGTAAGCATTCCTGATGTCCCGGGACACCATATAGTCCCCTTGTTCTTTGCTATCACTGCTCTGAGTGACTCCATCTGGATTTGAACCCTTGTAAGTGTTCAAATTTTTCAGATTTAGAATAGGTCTCACCTAGCCTTCAGTACCACCATATAGTGTGGAGTAATACCCCTTTCCTTGTTGTCGGAGGGGTAATTTTATTATCACCTGCTGGGAATACAGCTTGTGAATTGTTTTCAATACTGCCTCCCTGTCGGAGGGAGACATTGGTACAGCAGACTACAGGAACCTGCGAGGGGGGAAACCTCTCGACATTCCAATCTGTACCCCTTGGATACTACTTGTAGGATCCAGGGGTCCTGTACGGTCCCAGCGTCATGCTGAGAACTTGGTAGAAGCGGTGGAGGGCTTCTGTTCCTGGGAATGGGCTGCCTGCTGCAGTCTTCTTCCCTTTCCTCTATCCCTGGGCAGATATGACTCTTATAGGGACGAAAGGACTGAGGCTGAAAAGACGGTGTCTTTTTCTGCAGAGATGTGACTTAGGGTAAAAAACGGTGGATTTTCCAGCAGTTGCCCTGGCCACCAGGTCCCATGGACCGACCCCAAATAACTCCTCCCCTTTATACGGCAATACATCTTTGTGCCGTTTGGAATCTGCATCACCTGACCACTGTCGTGTCCATAAACATCTTCTTGCAGATATGGACATCGCATTTACTCTTGATGCCAGAGTGCAAATATCCCTCTGCGCATCTCGCATATATAGAAATGCATCCTTTAAATGCTCTATAGTCAATAAAATACTGTCCCTGTCAAAGGTATCAATATTTTTAGTCAGGGAATCCGACCAAGCCACCTCAGCTCTGCACATCCAGGCTGAGGCGATCGCTGGTCGCAGTATAACACCAGCATGTGTGTGTATACTTTTTAGGATATTTTTCAGCCTCCTATCAGCTGGCTCCTTAAGTACGGCCCTATCCGTAGATGGTACCGCCACTTGTTCTGATAAGCGTGTGAGCGCCTTATCCACCCTGAGGGGTGTTTCCCACCGCGCCTTAACTTCTGGCGGGAAAGGGTATACCGCCAATAATTTTCTATCGGGGGAAACCCACGCATCATCACACACTTCATTTAATTTATCTGATTCAGGAAAAACTACAGGTAGTTTTTTCACCTCACACATAATACCCTTTTTTGTGGTACTTGGAGTATCAGAAATATGTAACACCTCCTTCATTGCCCTTAACGTGTGGCCCTAAAAGAAAATACGTTTGTTTCTTCACCGTCGACACTGAAATCAGTGTCTGGGTCTGTGTCGACCGACTGAGGTAAATGGGCATTTTACAGCCCCTGACGGTGTTTGAGACGCCTGGACAGATACTAATTTGTTCGCCGGCCCGCTCATGTCGTCAACCGGCTTGCAGCGTGTTGACATTGTCACGTAATTTCCATAAATAAGCCATCCATTCCGGTGTCGACTCCCTAGAGAGTGACATCACCATTACAGGCAATTTGCTCCGCCTCCTCACCAATATTTTCCTCATACATGTCGACACACACGTACCGACATACAGCACACACATAGGGAATGCTCTGATAGAGGACAGGACCCACTAGCCCTTTGGGGAGACAGAGGGAGAGTTTGCCAGCACACACCAAAACGCTATAATTATCCAGGGACAACCTTTATATAAGTGTTCCTCCCTTATAGCATTTCAATATATATACATATCGCCAAATCAGTGCCCCCCCTCTCTGTTTTAACCCTGTTTCTGTAGTGCAGTGCAGGGGAGAGCATGGGAGCCTTCCCACCAGCCTTTCTGTGAGGGAAAATGGCGCTGTGTGCTGAGGAGAATAGGCCCCGCCCCCTTTTCGGCGGGCTTCTTCTCCGGAGTTTTAGATATCTGGCAGGGGTTAAATACATCCATATAGCCTCAAGGGCTATATGTGATGTATTTTTCGCCATACAGGTATTATACATTGCTGCCCAGGGCGCCCCCCCCCCAGCGCCCTGCACCCTCCGTGACCGCTGTGTGAAGTGTGCTGACAACAATGGCGCACAGCTGCAGTGCTGTGCGCTACCTGATGAAGACTGAGAGTCTTCTGCAGCCTGGTTCCGGACCTCTTCATCTTCAGCGTCTGCAAGGGGGGTCGGCGGCGCGGCTCCGGGACGAACCCCAGGGCGAGCCCTGTGTTCCGACTCCCTCTGGAGCTATGTCCAGTAGCCTAAGAATCCAATCCATCCTGCACGCAGGTGAGTTGAAAATCTCTCCCCTAAGTCCCTCGATGCAGTGAGCCTGTTGCCAGCAGGACTCACTGAAAATAAAGAACCTAAAAACTTTTTCTAAGTAACTCTTTAAGAGAGCCACCTAGATTGCACCCTTCTCGGCCGGGCACAAAAACCTAACTGAGGCTTGGAGGAGGGTCATAGGGGGAGGAGCCAGTACACACCATGTGATCCTAAAAGCTTGCTTTTGTGCCCTGTCTCCTGCGGAGCCGCTATTCCCCATGGTCCTGACGGAGTCCCCAGCATCCACTAGGACGTTAGAGAAAAAATGTTTTAAAACCAAATCGTGTGCCGCCTATTATTTCTTATAGATTCAATATACTCTTATGATGAGTACAAATGTTTATAGCCCCAACTTGTCATAAATTTTATGTATAATCTGTAACTGCACTTATACCTGAATAGTATTCCACATATAACATGTGTTGTGGTATGTATTAATCTTACAGGTTGACCATAACAAATGGAAAGGGTAAATAAAAAATATATATAACGATTCAATCACAGCCTTATTGTTTATAATGTATCTATTAGCTTTCTTATGCTGGTAATAGTTATTCTCAATATAGTATTGCCTAGTGTACAGAGACTGGCGACAAGTGTTTAATAACACCTTTGATGTTTATAATGTGTCAATTCAGTCTTATCTGCAGAGAGTGGCAACAAATGTTGCTAAATGTAGTTCAATTCCAGTTCTTAGCACTCTGCCCTTATTTCTATGCTAGGGACATTGTGCAGGCATTACATATACCAGGCTTCTTAGCTGCACCTGATATTTATACCCCAAATATTTCCAATTTATGTCCCTGTTTATATAATTGCGTAATGCAGGTATATATGGTTGCACACTTGTAATTGCTAATGTTATCCCACAACCGGGGAAATACGTCCCAACTAGTGTATTAGTATGTTTGTATGAGTTACATTAAATATCCCAGTGTGTTTCCATCAACCTCTAATCTTGTGCTTTTCTGCACAACATTCTTAATTCCTCATGGATCATGTACACTCAATCACATTCATTATTGTAGGGCCTGCTGTTTATTGCTGATGCACACAAGCTATAATAAGATTTGCAGGAGTCAGCAGTTCATATATATGTATTTATTGACTCTCAGTACCCTGTTTGTTACATGGACTGCTGTTTATAGCTGATTTATTAGCGGTGATACTTGTAGTCAAGGTACACCTATGATTACTATCCCACATCAGAGGAGGTATGTCCCAATTGGTATATGGTCACGTTTAGATCAGTTGTATAAATAAGTACCATATACTTCAAAACACCTCTGATCTTGTGCTTACTGGCACAGCGTAGAAGGGCTCCGCAGGAGACTGGGCACTCTAAAAGAAAGATTAGGTACTATCTGGTGTGCACTGGCTCCTCCCTCTATGCCCCTCCTCCAGACCTCAGTTAGGGAAACTGTGTCCGGAAGAGCTGACACTACAAGGAAAGGATTTGGAATCCAGGGTAAGACTCATACAAGCCACACCAATCACACCGTATAACTTGTGATAACCATACCCAGTTAACAGTATGAACAACAACTGAGCCTCAATCAACGGATGGCTCATAACAATAACCCTTTAGTAAGCAATAACTATATACACGTATTGCAGAAGAAGTCCGCACTTGGGACGGGCGCCCAGCATCCACTACGGACTACGAGAAATAGAATTACCGGTGAGTAAATTCTTATTTTCTCTGACGTCCTAGTGGATGCTGGGGACTCCGTAAGGACCATGGGGATTACACCAAAGCTCCCAAACGGGCAGGAGAGTGCGGACGACTCTGCAGCACCGAATGAGCAAACTCAAGGTCCTCCTCAGCCAGGGTATCAAACTTGTAGAACTTAGAAAATGTGTTTGAACCCGACCAAGTAGCAGCTCGGCAAAGCTGTAAAGCCGAGACCCCACGGGCAGCCGCCCAAGAAGAGCCCACCTTCCTTGTGGAATGGGCTTTTACTGATTTTGGATGCGGCAATCCAGCCGCAGAGTGAGCCAGCTGAATCGTGCTACAGATCCAGCGAGCAATAGTCTGCTTCGAAGCAGGAGCGCCAACCTTGTTGGCTGCATACAGAATAAACAGCGAGTCAGACTTTCTGACTCCCGCCGTTCTGGAAACATAAATTTTCAAAGCCCGGACTACGTCCAGCAACTTGGAATCCTCCAAGTCCCTAGTAGCCGCAGGCACCACAATACGTTGGTTCAAATGAAACGATGATACCACCTTAGGGAGAAATTGGGGACGAGTCCTCAATTCTGCCCTGTCCATATGGAAGATCAGATAAGGGCTTTTACATGACAAAGCCGCCAATTCTGACACACGCCTAGCCGAAGCTAAGGCCAATAGCATGACCACTTTCCACGTGAGATATTTTAGCTGCACGGTCTTAAGTGGCTCAAACCAGTGGGATTTCAGGAAATCCAACACAACGTTAAGATCCCAAGGTGCCACTGGTGGCACAAAAGGAGGCTGAATATGCAGCACTCCCTTTACAAACGTCTGAACCTCAGGCAGTGAAGCCAGTTCTTTTTGAAAGAAAATGGATAGGGCCGAGATCTGAACCTTTATGGACCCTAATTTGAGGCCCATAGTCACACCTGACTGTAGGAAATGCAGAAAACGACCCAACTGGAAGTCCTCTGTAGGGGCCTTCCTGGCCTCACACCAAGCAACATATTTCCGCCATATGCGGTGATAATGCTTTGCTGTCACATCCTTCCTAGCTCTTATCAGTGTAGGAATTACTTCATCCGGTATACCCTTTTCCGCTAGGATCCGGCGTTCAACCGCCATGCCGTCAAACGCAGCCGCGGTAAGTCTTGGAACAGACAGGGCCCCTGCTGCAACAGGTCCTGTCTGAGAGGCAGAGGCCATGGGTCCTCTGTGACCATCTCTTGAAGTTCTGGGTACCAAGTCCTTCTTGGCCAATCCGGAACAATGAGTATTGTTCTCACTCCTCTTTTTGTTACTATTCTCAGTACCTTGTGTATGAGAGGAAGAGGAGGAAACACATATACCGACTGGAACACCCACGGAGTTACCAGTGCGTCCACAGCTATCGCCTGAGGGTCCCTTGACCTGGCGCAATAGTTTTTTAGCTTTTTGTTTAGGCGGGACGCCATCATGTCCACCTGTGGCCGTTCCCACCGATTTGCAATCTGCTCGAAGACTTCTTGATGAAGTCCCCACTCTCCCGGAATGAACACTGCTGACAGTGCTTGTACGTGATTCTCCGCCCAATGAAGAATCCTTGTGGCTTCCGCCATCGCCACCCTGCTTCTTGTGCCGCCCTGTCGGTTTACATGGGCGACTGCCGTGATGTTGTCTGACTGAATCAGCACTGGTTGGTCTCGAAGCAGGGGCTCCGCTTGACTCAGGGCGTTGTATATGGCCCTTAATTCCAGTATGTTTATGTACAGACGAGTCTCCTGACTTGACCACAGCCCCTGGAAGTTTCTTCCCTGAGTGACAGCCCCCCATCCGCGGAGGCTTGCATCCGTGGTCACCAGGACCCAGTCCTGTATGCCGAACCTGCGGCCCTCGAGAAGATGAGCACTCTGCAGCCACCACAGAAGAGACACCCTGGCCCTCGGGGACAGGGCGATCAGCCGATGCATCTGAAGATGCGATCCGGACCACTTGTCCAACAGATCCCACTGAAAAATCCTGGCATGGAACCTGCCGAAAGGAATGGCTTCGTATGACGCTACCATCTTTCCCAGGACTCACGTGCAGTGATGCACCGACACCTGCTTTGGTTTCAGGAGATCCCTGACCATGGTCACTAAAGCCTTCTCCTCCGGGAGAAATACCTTCTTCTGTTCTGTGTCCAGAATCATGCCCAGGAAGGGCAGACGCGTCGTAGGAATCAGCTGCGACTTTGGAATATTCAGAATCCAGCCGTGCCGTAGCAACACTTCCTGAGAGTGCGCTACGCTGACCAACAACTGCTCTCTGGACCTCGCCTTTATGAGGAGATCGTCCAAGTACGGGATAACTGTAACTCCTTGCTTCCGGAGAAGTACCATCATCTCCGCCATTACCTTGGTAAAGACTCTCGGTGCCGTGGATAGACCAAACGGCAACGTCTGGAATTGTTAATGACAGTCCTGTACCACAAACCTGAGGTACTCCTGGTGAGGCGGATAAATGGGGACATGCAAGTACGCATCCTTGATGTCCAGAGATACCATAAAATCCCCCTCTTCCAGGCTGGCAATGACCGCTCTGAGCGATTCCATTTTGAACCTGAACTTTTTCATGTAAATGTTCAAGGATTTTAAATTTAGAATGGGTCTTACCGAACCGTCCGGTTTCGGTACCACAAACAGTGTGGAATAGTAACCCCTTCCCTGCTGAAGGGGGGGTACCATTATTATCACTTGCTGGAGGTACAGCTTGTGAATAGCCGTCAGGACCATCTCCCTCCCCGTGGGAGAAACTGGCAAGGCGGATTTTAGGTAACGGTGAGGGGGCGTCACTTTGAATTCCAGCTTGTATCCCTGAGATACAATTTGTGTAGCCCAAGGATCCACTTGTGAGCGAACCCACTGGTTGCAGAAATTTCGGAGACGCGCCCCCACCACTCCTGGCTCCGCCTGTGGAGCCCCAGCGTCATGCGGTGGACTTAGTGGAAGCAGGGGAGGACTTTTGTTTCTGAGAACTGGCTGCATGGTGCAGCTTCTTTCCTCTACCCCTGCCTTTGGCAAGAAAGGATGCACCTCTGACTCTTGCTTTTTTGAGAACGAAAGGACTGCATTTGGTAATACGGTGCTTTCTTAGGCTGTGAGGAAACCTGTGGCAAGAAAGTCATCTTTCCAGCTGTCGCTGTGGATACGAGGTCCGAGAGACCGTCCCCAAACAATTCCTCACCCTTATAAGGCAAAACCTCCATGTGTTTTTTAGAGTCGGCATCCCCTGTCCATTGCCGAGTCCATAAGACCCTCCTGGCAGAAATTGACATTGCATTTATTCGAGAGCCCAGCAGGCAAATGTCCCTCTGGGCATCCCGCATATATAAGACGACGTCTTTAATATGGCTAAGTGTTAGCAACACGCTATCCCTGTCCAGGGTATCCAACCCCTCTGACAGAGTATCTGTCCATGCTGCAACAGCACTGCACATCCAAGCTGAAGCAATAGCCGGTCTCAGTAGAGTACCAGAGTGTGTATACACAGACTTCAAGATACCTTCCTGCTTCCTATCCGCAGGTTCCTTTAGGGCGGCCGTATCCTGAGACGGCAGGGCCACTCTTTTAGATAAGCGCGTCAGGGCCTTGTCAACCCTAGGGGAGGATTCCCAGCGTAACCTATCCGTTGGCGGGAAAGGGTACGCCATTAGTATTCTCTTGGGAATCACCACTTTCTTATCAGGGGAAGACCACGCTTCTTCACATAACTCATTTAATTCATGTGACGGGGGAAAAGTCACTGGCTGCTTTTTCTCCCCAAACATATTTACCCTCTTGTCAGGGACAGGGTCAGCCTCTGAAATGTGTAATACATTTTTCATTGCAATAATCATGTATCGGATGGCCCCAGCGTCATGCGGTGGACTTAGTGGAAGCAGGGGAGGACTTTTGTTTCTGAGAACTGGCTGCATGGTGCAGCTTCTTTCCTCTACCCCTGCCTCTGGCACGAAAGGATGCACCTCTGACTCTCTTGCTTTTTTGAGAACGAAAGGACTGCATTTGGTAATACGGTGCTTTCTTAGGCTGTGAGGAAACCTGTGGCAAGAAAGTCATCTTTCCAGCTGTCGCTGTGGATACGAGGTCCGAGAGACCGTCCCCAAACAATTCCTCACCCTTATAAGGCAAAACCTCCATGTGTTTTTTAGAGTCGGCATCCCCTGTCCATTGCCGAGTCCATAAGACCCTCCTGGCAGAAATGGACATTGCATTTATTCGAGAGCCCAGCAGGCAAATGTCCCTCTGGGCATCCCGCATATATAAGACGACGTCTTTAATATGGCTAAGTGTTAGCAACACGGTATAGAGTCCAGGGTATCCAACCCCTCTGACAGAGTATCTGTCCATGCTGCAACAGCACTGCACATCCAAGCTGAAGCAATAGCCGGTCTCAGTAGAGTACCAGAGTGTGTATACACAGACTTCAAAATACCTTCCTGCTTCCTATCCGCAGGTTCCTTTAGGGCGGCCGCATCCTGAGACGGCAGGGCCACTCTTTTAGATAAGCGCGTCAGGGCCTTGTCAACCCTAGGGGAGGATTCCCAGCGTAACCTATCCGTTGGCGGGAAAGGGTACGCCATTAGTATTCTCTTGGGAATCACCACTTTCTTATCAGGGGAAGACCACGCTTCTTCACATAACTCATTTAATTCATGTGACGGGGGAAAAGTCACTGGCTGCTTTTTCTCCCCAAACATATTTACCCTCTTGTCAGGGACAGGGTCAGCCTCTGAAATGTGTAATACATTTTTCATTGCAATAATCATGTATCGGATGGCCTTAGTCATTTTGGGCTGTAATAGTGCCTCATCCTCGTCGACGCTCGAGTCGGACTCCGTGTCGACATCTGTGTCAACCAACTGAGATAGTGGGCGTTTTTGAGACGCTGACGGCCTCTGAGGCGCCTGGGCAGGCCCGGGTTGAGAGCCCGGCTGTCCCCCGGCAGCAACATAATCAAATCTCTTATGTAATGAGTTTACATTGTCATTTAAGACCTTCCACATATCCAACCAATTAGGTGTCGGCACCGACGGGGGCGACACCACATTTATCTGCACTTGCTCCGCCTCCACGTAACCCTCCTCATCAAACATGTCGACACAGCCGTACCGACACACAGCACACACACAGGGAATGCTCTGACTGAGGACAGGACCCCACAAGGTCTATGGGGAGACAGAGAAAGAGTATGCCAGCACACACCACAGCGCTATATACACAGGGATACACACTACCAGAAGTGAATTTTTCCCAATAGCTGCTGTATCAATACACCTTTTGCCTAAATTTATGTGCCCCCCCCCCTCTCTTTTTACCCTCTTAGTGCCAGGAAACTGCAGGGGAGAGCCTGGGGAGCGTCCTTCCAGCGGAGCTGTGAAGAGAAATGGCGCTGGTGTGCTGAGGAAGAAGGCCCCGCCCCCTCAGCGGCGGGCTTCTGTCCCGCTGTTTCTGACTAAAAAATGGCGGGGGTTTTACACATATACAGTCACAGACTGTATTATGTGTCTTTTTTATGCCAAAGGTATTCTTATTGCTGCCCAGGGCGCCCCCCCCCAGCGCCCTGCACCCTACAGTGACCGGAGTGTGTGGTGTGCAGTGGGAGCAATGGCGCACAGCTGCGGTGCTGTGCGCTACCTTAATGAAGACAGGAGTCTTCAGCCGCCGATTTCATCACCAACTTCTGATCTTCTGGCTCTGCGAGGGGGACGGCGGCGCGGCTCGGGGAACGGACGACCGAGGACCTTTGCCTGTGTTCGAACCCTCTGGAGCTAATGGTGTCCAGTAGCCTAAGAAGCGCAACCTAGCTGTGAACAGGTACGTTTGCTTCTCTCCCCTCGGTCCCACGTAGCAGTGAGTCTGTTGCCAGCAGATCTCACTGAAAATAAAAAACCTAACATTACTTTCTTTACTAGCAGGCTCAGGAGAACCCACTAGGTGCATCCAGCTCTGGCCGGGCACAGATTCTAACTGAGGTCTGGAGGAGGGGCATAGAGGGAGGAGCCAGTGCACACCAGATAGTACCTAATCTTTCTTTTAGAGCGCCCAGTCTCCTGCGGAGCCCGTCTATTCCCCATGGTCCTTACGGAGTCCCCAGCATCCACTAGGACGTCAGAGAAAATACATTTTTTTTTTTTTAGAAATTCAAACATATGACTTAATTGGTCATAGATTTCTATATTTTACACTAATATCCTGTGGTATTATTTCAAAATAAGAGATATTGGGGTTGATAGAAATATTCAATTCAATGGTGTTTGTTCATAATTCATAAAACTTAACACACATTTGCTATTCTCACAATGCATAATAAGATATCTTTTCTTGACAAGTTTTAACATTTTTGTCTCTTAAAGATAAGTGTTTATTCAACATATGAAAGGCTGCATTACAAAACCTTTAATATTTTGACAAAAAGAGTTCTATATAATGCAGTGTACTGTACATTTGTTTTTCACATTGAATTCTAATTGAATTCAAATTGAATTTGAATTCAAATTGAAGTCTTTAGTTTGCATGTGTCCCTTAAGCTATTGGTTTATTTCCTTAGTAGAGATTATTTAAAAAAAAAATGTAAAACCATGTTGTGCTTAATCGTATGCTTGTGAAAGCCTGAAAAGTAAAAAAGCAGGTATTTTACTCATACATTTAATACTGTATGTCCACTATGGGAGATACCGGTGGGGTTATCCTGTTGGGAGGTGTGATACCACGAGTATGTCTATAATTGGACGTGCATATTTTGCACCTGCTACAAGGCTGATGATTCTTCTACACTGAGAATGATTTGTAAACTTACATATGCAGACCATGCAGGGACAACAGCATCTCGAGAGGCATGTGTCCCTCTACACAGTATGTGCAGAAATATGCCTTTTTTCTGTGTTTTATTCAAGGCAATTCACCTCCTTCTAGCAAACTCTACTCCATAATATACTGATGGTTATCCATCAATGGTTAACAGCCATTGATCGTTTGTCACAGATGGTTTATGGTGTGGGCCCTACACATTGGCCGATCCGCCGCCGAGCTGCCCGACGCCAGATATGGCCGACCAGGCGGCGGGGGGGGGGGGGCAGTGACGGGGGGAGTGAAGCTTCTTCACTCCCCCCGTCACCCGGCTCCGTAGCAGTGCAGGCAAATATGGACGAGATAGTCCACATTGGCCTGCATGCACAGCCGACAGGGCACCATCGATGAACGAGTGCGGGGCCGCGCATCATTCATTACAGGTGCCTCCACACTCAAAGATATGAATGGTATCTTGTTCATTAATAATCGAGATCGTTCATATCTTTGAGTGATGTCGGCCAGTGTGTAGGGCCTCTTATCATCAATAGCAGAGATTGGATGGTCCTCCACCATCAATTGCTTTGAGGCTTTTTTGTTTGTTGCTCAGCGCTGGGTAAGGAAGGCATTGGCTTACTCCAGGACACTCTACTGCAGAGATGGCAATTAATGTTTTCATGCCACATCTATGTTAACTACCACTGCAATCCCTAATGTGCATTTTATTTACATGCGGTTAATAATGGTATTAAAAAAAAAATAAGAATTTACTTACCGATAATTCTATTTCTCGGAGTCCGTAGTGGATGCTGGGGTTCCTGAAAGGACCATGGGGAATAGCGGCTCCGCAGGAGACAGGGCACAAAAAGTAAAGCTTTAGGATCAGGTGGTGTGCACTGGCTCCTCCCCCTATGACCCTCCTCCAAGCCTCAGTTAGGATACTGTGCCCGGACGAGCGTACACAATAAGGAAGGATTTTGAATCCCGGGTAAGACTCACACCAGCCACACCAATCACACTGTACAACCTGTGATCTGAACCCAGTTAACAGTATGATAACAGCGGAGCCTCTGAAAAGATGGCTCACAACAATAATAACCCGATTTTTGTAACTATGTACAAGTATTGCAGATAATCCGCACTTGGGATGGGCGCCCAGCATCCACTACGGACTCCGAGAAATAGAATTATCGGTAAGTAAATTCTTATTTTCTCTATCGTCCTAGTGGATGCTGGGGTTCCTGAAAGGACCATGGGGATAATACCAAAGCTCCCAAACGGGCGGGAGAGTGCGGATGACTCTGCAGCACCGAATGAGAGAACTCCAGGTCCTCCTTAGCCAGGGTATCAAATTTGTAGGATTTTACCAACGTGTTTGCCCCTGACTAAATAGCCGCTCGGCAAAGTTGTAAAGCCGAGACCCCTCGGGCAGCCGCCCAAGATAAGCCCACCTTCCTTGTGGAATGGGCATTTACATATTTTGGCTGTGGCAGGCCTGCCACAGAATGTGCAAGCTGAATTGTATTACACATCCAACTAGCAATAGTCTGCTTAGAAGCAAGAGCACCCAGTTTGTTGGGTGCATACAGGATAACAGCAAGTCAGTTTTCCTGACTCCAGCCGTCCTGGAACCTATATTTACAGGGCCCTGACAACATCTAGCAACCTGGAGTCCTCCAAGTCCCTAGTAGGCGCAAGGCACCAAAATAAGCTGGTTCAGGTGAAACACTGACACCACCTTAGGGAGAGAACTGGGGACGAGTCCGCAGCTCTGCCCTGTCCAAATGGACAACCAGATATGGGCTTTTTTGAGAAAAAAACCACCAATTTGACACTCGCCTGGTCCAGGCCAGGGCCAAGAGCATGGTCACTTTTCATGTGAGATGCTTCAAATCCACAGATTTGACTGGTTTTAAACCAATGTGATTTGAGGAATCCCAGAACTACGTTGAGATCCCACAGTGCCACTGGAGGCACAAAAGGGGGTTGTATATGCAATACTCCCTTGACAAACTTCTGGACTTCAGGAACTGAAGCCACTTCTTTCTGGAAGAAAATCGACAGGGCCGAAATTTGAACCTTAATGGACCCCAATTTGAGGCCCATAGACACTCCTGTTTGCAGGAAATGCAGGAATCGACCGAGTTGAAATTTCTTCGTGGGGCCTTTCTGGCCTCACACCACGCAACATATTTTTGCCACATGTGGTGATAATGTTGTGCGGTCACCTCCTTTCTGGCTTTGACCAGGGTAGGAATGACCTCTTCCGGAATGCCTTTTTCCCTTAGGATCCGGCGTTCCACCGCCATGCCGTCAAACGCAGCTGCGGTAAGTCTTGGAACAGACATGGTACTTGCTGAAACAAGTCCCTTCTTAGCGGCAGAGGCCATAAGTCCTCTGTGAGCATCTCTTGAAGTTCCGGGTACCAAGTCCTTCTTGGCCAATCCGGAGCCATGAGTATAGTTCTTACTCCTCTACGTCTTATAAGTCTCAGTACCTTAGGTATGAGAAGCAGAGGATGGAACACATACACCGACTGGTACATCCATGGTGTTACCAGAACGTCCACAGCTATTGCCTGAGGGTCTCTTAACCTGGCGCAATACCTGTCCCGTTTTTTGTTCAGACGGGACGCCATCATGTCCACCTTTGGTATTTCCCAACGGTTTACAATCATGTGGAAAACTTCCCGATGAAGTTTCCACTCTGCCGGGTGGAGGTCGTGCCTGCTGAGGAAGTCTGCTTCCCAGTTTCCATTCCCGGAATGAAAACACTGCTGACAGTGCTATCACATGATTTTCCGCCCAGCGAAAAGTCCTTGCAGTTTTTGCCATTGCCCTCCTGCTTCTTGTGCCGCCCTGTCTATTTACGTGGGCGACTGCCGTGATGTTTTTCCCACTGGATCAATACCGGCTGACCTTGAAGCAGAGGTCTTGCTAAGCTTAGAGTATTATAAATTTACCCTTAGCTCCAGTATATTTATGTGGAGAAAAGTCTCCAGACTTGATCACACTCCCTGGAAATTTTTTCCTTGTGTGACTGCTCCCCAGCCTCTCGGGCTGGCCTCCGTGGTCACCAGCATCCAATCCTGAATGCCGAATCTGCGGCCCTCTAGAAGATGAGCACTCTGTAACCACCACAGGAGAGACACCCTTGTCCTTGGATATAGGGTTATCCGCTGATGCATCTGAAGATGCGATCCGGACCATTTGTCCAGCAGATCCCACTGAAAAATTCTTGCGTGAAATTTGCCGAATGGAATTGCTTCGTAGGAAGTCACCATCTTTACCAGGACCCTTGTGCAATGATGCACTGATTTTAGGAGGTTCCTGACTAGCTCGGATAACTCCCTGGCTTTCTCTTCCGGGAGAAACACCTTTTTCTGGACTGTGTCCAGAATCATCCCTAGGCACAGCAGACTTGTCGTCGGGATCAGCTGCGATTTTGGAATATTTAGAATCCACCCGTGCTGTTGTAGCAGTATCCGAGATAGTGCTACTCCGACCTCCAACTGTTCCCTGGACTTTGCCCTTATCAGGAGATCGTCCAAGTAAGGGATAATTAAGACGCCTTTTCTTCGAAGAAGAATCATCATTTCGGCCATTACCTTGGTAAAGACCCGGGGTGCCGTGGACAATCCAAACGGCAGCGTCTGAAACTGATAGTGACAGTTCTGTACCACGAACCTGAGGTACCCTTAGTGAGAAGGGCAAATTTTGGACATGGAGGTAAGCATCCCTGATGTCTCGGGACACTATATAGTCCCCTTCTTCCTGGTTCGTTATCACTGCTCTGAGTGACTCCATCTTGATTTGAACCTTTGTAAGTGTTCAAATTTTTTTAGATTTAGAATAGGTCTCACCTAGCCTTCTGGCTTCAGTACCACAATATAATGTGGAATAATACCCCTCTTCTTGTTGTAGGAGGGGTAATTTGATTATCACCTGCTGGGAATACAGCTTGTGAATTGTTTCCCATACTGCATCCTTGTCGGAGGGAGACCTTGGTAAACCAGACTTCAGGAGCCTGCGAAGGGGAAACGTCTCGACATTCCAATCTGTACCCCTGGGATACTACATGTAGGATCCAGGGGTCCTGTACGGTCCCAGCGTCATGCTGAGAGCTTGGCAGAAGCGGTGGAACGCTTCTGTTCCTGGGAATGGGCTGCCTGCTGCAGTCTTCTTCCCTTTCCTCTATCCCTGGGCAGATATGACTCTTATAGGGACGAAAGGACTGAGGCTGAAAAGACGGTGTCTTTTTCTGCAGAGATGTGACTTAGGGTAAAAACGGTGGATTTTCCAGCAGTTGCCGCGGCCACCAGGTCCGATGGACCGACCCCAAATAACTCCTCTTCCTTTATACGGCAATACACCTTTGTGCCGTTTGGAATCTGCATCACCTGACCACTGTCGTGTCCATAAACATCTTCTGGCAGATATGGACATCGCACTTACTCTTGATGCCAGAGTGCAAATATCCCTCTGTGCATCTCGCATATATAGAAAATGCATCCTTTAAATGCTCTATAGTCAATAAAATACTGTCCCTGTCAAGGGTATCAATATTTTTAGTCAGGGAATCCGACCAAGCCACCCCAGCTCTGCACATCCAGGCTGAGGCGATCGCTGGTCGCAGTATAACACCAGTATGTGTGTATATACTTTTTATGATATTTTCCAGCCTCCTGTCAGCTGGCTCCTTGAGGACGGCCCTATCTATAGACGGTACCGCCACTTGTTTTGATAAGCGTGTGAGCGCCTTATCCACCCTAAGGGGTGTTTCCCAACGCGCCCTAACTTCTGGCGGGAAAGGGTATACCGCCCATAATTTTCTATCGGGGGGAACCCACGCATCATCACACACTTCATTTAATTTATCTGATTCAGGAAAAACTACGGTAGTTTTTTCACATCCCACATAATACCCTCTTTTGTGGTACTTGTAGTATCAGAAATATGTAACACCTCCTTCATTGCCCTTAACGTGTGGCCCTAATAAGGAATACGTTTGTTTATTCACCGTCGACACTGGATTCAGTGTCCATGTCTGTGTCGACCGACTAAAGTAAACGGGCGTTTTAAAACCCCTGACGGTGTTTCTGAGACGTCTGGACCGGTACTGATTGTTTGTCGGCCGTCTCATGTCGTCAACCGACCTTGCAGCGTGTTGACATTATCACGTAATTCCCTAAATAAGCCATCCATTCCGGTGTCGACTCCCTAGAGAGTGACATCACCATTACAGGCAATTGCTCCGCCTCCTCACCAACATCGTCCTCATACATGTCGACACACACGTACCGACACACAGCACACACACAGGGAATGCTCTGATAGAGGACAGGACCCACTAGCCCTTTGGAGAGACAGAGGGAGAGTTTGCCAGCACACACCAAAAACGCTATAATTATATAGGGACAACCTTATATAAGTGTTTTCCCTTATAGCATCTTTTATATATTTCTAACGCCAAATTAGTGCCCCCCCTCTCTGTTTTAACCCTGTTTCTGTAGTGCAGTGCAGGGGAGAGCCTGGGAGCCTTCCCTCCAGCCTTTCTGTGAGGGGAAAATGGCGCTGTGTGCTGAGGAGATAGGCCCCGCCCCTTTTTCGGCGGGCTCGTCTCCCGCTCTTTAATGGATTCTGGCAGGGGTTAAATATCTCCATATAGCCCCCGGAGGCTATATGTGAGGTATTTTTAGCCAAAAAAGGTTTTCATTTGCCTCCCAGGGCGCCCCCCTCCCAGCGCCCTGCACCCTCAGTGACTGCCGTGTGAAGTGTGCTGAGAGGAAATGGCGCACAGCTGCAGTGCTGTGCGCTACCTTAAGAAGACTGAGGAGTCTTCTGCCGCCGATTCTGGACCTCTTCTCGTTTCAGCATCTGCAAGGGGGCCGGCGGCGAGGCTCCGGTGACCATCCAGGCTGTACCTGTGATCGTCCCTCTGGAGCTAATGTCCAGTAGCCAAAGAAGCCAATCCATCCTGCACGCAGGTGAGTTCACTTCTTCTCCCCTAAGTCCCTCGTTGCAGTGATCCTGTTGCCAGCAGGACTCACTGTAAAATAAAAAACCTAAGCTAAACTTTTCTAAGCAGCTCTTTAGGAGAGCCACCTAGATTGCACCCTTCTCGGCCGGGCACAAAAATCTAACTGAGGCTTGGAGGAGGGTCATAGGGGGAGGAGCCAGTGCACACCACCTGATCCTAAAGCTTTACTTTTTGTGCCCTGTCTCCTGCGGAGCCGCTATTCCCCATGGTCCTTTCAGGAACCCCAGCATCCACTAGGACGATAGAGAAATAAGAATTTACTCACCGGTAATTCTATTTCTCGTAGTCCGTAGTGGATGCTGGGAACTCCGTAAGGACCATGGGGAATGGCGGGCTCCGCATGAGACTGGGCACTCTAAAAGAAAGATTAGGTACTATCTGGTGTGCACTGGCTCCTCCCTCTATGCCCCTCCTCCAGACCTCAGTTAGGGAAACTGTGCCCGGAAGAGCTGACACAATAAGGAAAGGATTTGGAATCCCGGGTAAGACTCCTACCAGCCACACCAATCACACCGTACAACTCGTGATACTATACCCAGTTAACAGTATGAATAACAACTGAGCCTCACGAAAAGATGGCTCATAACAATAACCCTTTAGTTAGGCAATAACTATATACAAGTACTGCAGACAATCCGCACTTGGGATGGGCGCCCAGCATCCACTACGGACTACGAGAAATAGAATTACCGGTGAGTAAATTCTTATTTTCTCTCGGATGACTCTGCAGCACCGAATGAGCAAACTCTAGGTCCTCCTCAGCCAGGGTATCAAACTTGTAGACTGTTGCAAAAATGTTTGAACCCGACCAAGTAACAGCTCGGCAAAGTTGTAAAGCCGAGACCCCTCGGGCAGCCGCCCAAGAAGAGCCCACTTTCCTCGTGGAATGGGCTTTTACAGATTTAGGGTGCGGCAGTCCAGCCGCAGCATGTGCAAGTTGAATCGTGCTACAGATCCAGCGAGCAATAGTCTGCTTAGAAGCAGGAGCACCCAGCTTGTTGGGTGCATACAGGATAAATAGCGAGTCAGTTTTCCTGACTCCAGCCGTCCTGGAAACATATACTTTTCAGGGCCCTGACTACGTCCCAGTAACTTGGAATCCTCGAAGTCCCAAGTAGCCGCAGGCACCACAATAAGTTGGTTCACATGAAAAACTGATACCACCTTAGGAAGGAATTGGGAACGAGTCCTCAATTCCGCCTTATCCATATAAAATACAGATAAGGGCTTTTGTATGACAAAGCCGCCAATTCTGATACACGCCTGGCCGACGCCACGGCCCACAGCATGACCACTTTCCACGTGAGGTATTGTAGCTCCACGGATTTAAGTGGCTCAACCCAATGCGACTTCAGGAAATCCAACACCACGTTGAGATCCCACGGTGCCACTTGAGGCACAAACGGGGGCTGACTATGCAGCACTCCCTTAACAAAAGTCCGAACTTCAGGCAGTGAAGCCAGTTCTATTTTGGAAGAAAATCGATAGAGCCGAAATCTGGACCTTCATGGAACCCAATTTTAGGCCCATAGTCACCTCTGACTGTAGGAAGTGCAGAAATCGACCTAGCTGAAAATTCTCCTTTGGGGCCTTCCTGGCCTCACAGCACGCAACATATTTCCACCATATGCGGTGATAATGGTTTGCGTTCACTTCTTTCCTAGCTTTAAATAGCGTAGGGATAACTTCCTCCGGAATGCCCTTTTCCTTCAGGATCCGGCGTTCAACCGCCATGCCGTCAAACGCAGCCGCGGTACGTCTTGGAACAGACAGGCCCCCTGCTGCAGCAGGTCCTGTCTGAGCGGCAGAGGCCATGGGTCCTCTGAGATCATTTCTTGGAGTTCTGGTTACCAAGCTCTTCTTGGCCAACCCGGAACATGAGTATAGTTCTTACTCCTCTCCTTCTTATTATTCTCATTACCCTGGGTAAGAGAGGCAGAGAAGGGAACACATACACCGACTGGTACACCCACGGTGTTACCAGAGCGTCCACAGCTATCGCCTGAGGGTCCCTTGACCTGGCGCAATATCTTTGTAGCTTTTTGTTGAGGCGGGACGCCATCATGTCCACCTGTGGCCTTTCCCAACGGTGTACAATCATTTGGAAAACTTCTGGATGAAGTCCCCACTCTCCCGGGTGGAGGTCGTGTCTTCTGAGAAAGTCTGCTTCTCAGTTGTCCACTCCGGGAATGAACACTGCTGACAGTGCTAACACATGATTTTCCGCCCATCGGAGAATCCTTGTGGCTTCTGCCATCGCCACCCTGCTTCTTGTGCCGCCCTGTCGGTTTACATGAGCGACCGCCGTAATGTTGTCTGACTGGATCAGCACCGGCCGGTGTTGAAGCAGGGGTCTAGCCTGACTTAGGGCATTGTAAATGGCCCTTAGTTACAGAATATTTATGTGTAGGGAAGTCTCCTGACTTTTCCATAGCCTTGGAAGTTTCTTCCCTGTGTGACTGCCCCCCAGCCTCGAAGGCTGGCATCCGTGGTCACCAGGACCCAGTCCTGTATGCCGAATCTGCGGCCCCCTAGAAGATGAGCACTCTGCAGCTACCACAACAGCGACACCCTGGCCCTTGGAGACTGGGTTATCCGCCGATGCATCTGAAGATGCGACCCGGACCACTTGTCCAACAGATCCCACTGGAAAATCCTTGCATGGGACCTGGCGAATGGAATTTCTTCGTAAGAAGCTACTATCCTTCCCAGGGCTCGCGTGCATTGATGCACCGACACCTGTATACGTATTAGGAGGTCTCTGTCTGGAGACGACAACTCCTTGGACTTCTCCTCAGGGAGAAACCCTTTTTATCCTGTTCTGTGTCCAGAACCATACCCAGGAACAGTAGACGCGTCGTAAGAACCAGCTGCGACTTTGGAATATTCAGAATCCAGCCGTGCTGTTGTAGCACTTCCCGAGATAGTGCTACTCCGCCGAACAACTGCTCCCTGGACCTCGCCTTTATAAGGAGATCGTCCAAGTACGGGATAATTATTTCGGCCATTACCTTGGTAAATACCTCTGTGCCGGGGACAGACCCACGGCAACGTCTGGAATTGGTAATGACAATCCTGTACCACAATTTTGAGGTACTCCTGGTGAAGAGGGTAAATAGGGACATGCAGGTAAGCATCCTTGATGTCCAGTGATACCATGAAATTC
The DNA here is from genome assembly GCF_028390025.1 of Pseudophryne corroboree. Classification (NCBI taxonomy): domain Eukaryota; kingdom Metazoa; phylum Chordata; class Amphibia; order Anura; family Myobatrachidae; genus Pseudophryne; species Pseudophryne corroboree. The sequence continues at coordinate 475,598,590 of NC_086444.1, forward strand.
TCCAGGCTTGCAATAATCGCCCTGAGCGATTCCATTTTGAACTTGAACCTTCGTATATAAGTGTTCAAGGCTTTCAATTTTAGAATGGGTCTCACCGAACTGTCTGGTTTCGGTACCACAACATTTTGGAATAGTAACCCCGGCCTTGTTGAAGGAGGGGTACCTTGATTTCACCTGCTGGAAGTACAGCTTGTGAATTGCCGCCAGTACTACCTTTCTCCGAGGGCAGCAGGCAAGGCTGATGTGAGGTAACGGCGAGGGGGAGTCGCCTCGAACTCCAGCCTGTATCCCTGTGATACTATTTGCAGAACCTAGGGATCCACCTGTGGGCAAGCCCACTGGTCCCTGAAGTTCCCGAGACGCGCCCCTACCGCACTTGTCTCCACCTGTGGAGCCCCAACGTCATGCGGTGGACTCAGAGGAAGCGGGGGAAGATTTTTGATCCTGGGAACTGGCTGCTGGTGCAGCTTTTTCCTTCTTCCCTTGTCTCTGTGCAAAAAGGAAGCGCCTTTGACCCGCTTGCTTTTCTGAAGCCGAAAGGACTGTACTTGAAAAGACAGTGCTTTCTGAGGCTGTGAGGAAACCTGAGGTAAAAATTTTTCTTCCCAGCTGTTGCTGTGGATACGAGGTCCCAGAGACCATCTCCAAACAATTCCTCACCCTTATAAGGCAATCCATGTGCCTTTTAAAGTCAGCATCACCTGTCCACTGCCGGGTCTCTAATACCCTCCTGGCAGAATGGACATTGCATTAATTCTGGATGTCAGCCGGCAAATATCCCTCTGTGCATCCCTCATATATAAGACGACGTCTTTAATATGCTCTATGTTAGCAAAATATTATCACTGTCTAGGGTATTAATATTATCTGACAGGGTATCAGACCACGCTGCAGCAGCACTATTTATGCTGAGGCAATTGCAGGTCTCAGTATAGTACCTGAGTGTGTATATACAGACTTCAGGATAGCCTCCTGCTTTTTATCAGCAGGCTCCTTCAAGGTGGCCGTATCCTAAGACGGCAGTGCCACCTTTTTTGACAAACGTGTGAGCGCCTTATCCACCCTAAGGGATATATCGGGGGAACCCACGCTACTTTACACACTTCATTCATTCATCTGATGGGGGAACAAAACACTGGCTGCTTTTTCTCCCCAAAAATAAAACCCCATTTATGTGGTACTTGGGTTCGTCAGAAATGCGTAACACATTTTTCATTGCCGAGATCATGTAACGGATGTTCCTAGTGGATTGTGTATATGTCTCAACCTCGTCGACACTGGAGTCAGACTCCGTGTCGACATCTGTGTCTGCCATCTGAGGTAACGGGCGCTTTTTTGAGCCCCTGATGGCCTTTGAGACGTCTGGGCAGGCGCGGGCTGTGAAGCCGGCTGTCCCACAGCTGTTTTACGTCATCCAGCCTTCTATGTAAGGAGTTGACATTGTCGGTTAATACCTTCCACCTATCCATCCACTCTGGTGTCGGCCCCACAGGGGGCGACATCCCATTTATCGGCCTCTGCTCCACCTCCACGTAACCTTCCTCATCCCACATGTCGACACAGCCGTACCGACACACAGCACACACACAGGGAATGCTCTGACTGAGGACAGGACCCCACAAAGTCCTTTGGGGAGACAGAGAGTATGCCAGCACACACCAGAGCGCTATATAATGCAGGGATTAACACTATAACTGAGTGATTTTTCCCCCAATAGCTGCTTGTATAAACAATATTGCGCCTAAATTTAGTGCCCCCCCTCTCTTTTTAACCCTTTGAGCCTGAAAACTACAGGGGAGAGCCTGGGGAGCTGTCTTCCAGCTGCACTGTGAAGAGAAAATGGCGCCAGTGTGCTGAGGGACATAGCTCCGCCCCTTTTTCGCTGACTTTTCTCACGCTTTTTTATGGATTCTGGCAGGGGTATTTATCACATATATAGCCTCTGGGGCTATATATTGTGATGATTTTGCCAGGCAAGGTGTTTATATTGCTGCTCAAGGCGCCCCCCCCCCCCAGCGCCCTGCACCCATCAGTGACCAGAGTGTGAGGTGTGCATGAGGAGCAATGGCGCACAGCTGTAGTGCTGTGCGCTACCTTGGTGAAGACTGAAGTCTTCTGCCGCCGATTTTCCGTAACACTTCTTGCTTCTGGCTCTGCAAGGGGGCCGGCGGCGCGGCACCGGGACCGAACATCAATGGCCGGTTCCATGCGGTCGATCCCTCTGGAGCTAATGGTGTCCAGTAGCCTAAGAAGCCCAAGCTACCACCAGTTAGGTAGGTTCGCTTCTTCTCCCCTTAGTCCCTCGTTGCAGTGAGTCTGTTGCCAGCAGATCTCACTGTAAAATAAAAAACCTAAAATATATTTTCTTTCTAGCTCAGGAGAGCCCCTAGTGTGCATCCAGCTCAGCCGGGCACAAGAATCAAACTGAGGTCTGGCGGAGGGTCTTAGTGGGAGGAGCCAGTGCACACCAGGTAGTCCTAAAGCTTTCTTTAGTTGTGCCCAGTCTCCTGAGGAGCCGCTAATCCCCACGGTCCTTACGGAGTCCCAGCATCCACTTAGGACGTCAGAGAAATTACTTTAACCAGGTACTTAAGCTAGAACATGTTTATCATTTATCATATTTGTTATGGTGTACAGAAGCCCCTGTGCGCAGAGCTCCCTGCTACAGGCAGTCATTGTATGTTGTTCTACAGGTAACACGCAGTTAGGAGGGGGCGATGCCGCTACTGGCGTCTGTGTGATAAACAGAGACCATATCCTGCAGCTCCGCTCCTATGGAATCACGTTAGCAACTATTGTATTATGACATTTATAAAATAAACAATCCCATGAGACTGCCGCCATAATTTCCCCGCCATGCTTATACAGCACAGCAGATCCCACGCAGGCCGTAACTCCCAGCACTAGTCACACACACTGCGTCCTTGTAGCGCCTGCTCACCCCACACTTGCGGCAGCAGCAGGCCACTGTGACTGCACATGCAAAGCGGAGATAGGGAAGCGGTTTAGAAACTAGTAAAACAGCGTAACGGTCTATGCCCGCGCTCTGCTGCTATCACACATGATGTAGGGCGGCCTCTTTCTTCTCTCTCTACTCTCTTACTGCCGCTACTCACTCTGGGCGCGAAAGTCCCCCTCCCTGCAGCCCCGCCCCGGTCCGTCTAGCGGCCAATCAGCGGGGCCGGCGGGATCTTCCTTCCGGGCTGCACTGAGGACACAGACCAGCGGCGGCTGCGTGTGTACAGTATGTATACAACACAACACCCTGCCTACAGTATATCATGATCCCCTTAAATATGTAGCCGTACGTCACGTTGCTGTCCCGAACATTAAAGAGAAATGAAGTACCCGCCAATCAGCTCATAACTGTTACTTTGTAAACATGACAGAAGCTGATTGGCTGGTACATTATCTCTCTCCTAGGCTTAGTACATATGCCCTTTAACTCTCACTTTATCTACAGGCTTTGATAAATCTCCTCCATGTCCTGATCAGCATTTGTTTTAAAATGTTGGAGTAAAGGAAATCTAATACTTTTAATTAGCTGTAATTAGTTATTGCAGTATTTTCATACTTGTGTCACAGTAGTGAATGATGTGGCATACGTGTTGGAAAGTTTAAAAGGCACTCCTGTAAACTAAAGCTGGTTACCCACATTACTCAATGGGGGTCATTCCGAGTTGTTCGCTTGTTGCCGATTTTCGCAACGGAGCGGTTAAGGCAAAAATGCGCATGGTACGCAGTGCGCATGTGCTAAGTATTTTAGCACAAAACTTAGTAGATTTACTCACGTCCGAACGAAGAATTTTCATCGTTGAAGTGATCGGAGTGTGATTGACAGGAAGTGGGTGTTTCTGGGCGGAAATTGACCGTTTTCTGGGAGTGTGCGGAAAAACGCAGGCGTGTCAGGGAAAAACGTGGGAGTGTCTGGAGAAACGGGGGAGTGCCTGGGCGAACGCAGGGCGTGTTTGTGACATCAAACCAGGAACGAAATGGATCGCAATCTGTGAGTAGGTCTGGAGCTACTCAGAAACTGCTAAGAATTTTCTATTCGCAATTCTGCTAATCTTTCGTTCGCTATTCTGCTAAGCTAAGGTACACTCCCAGAGGGCGGCGGCCTAGCGTGTGCAATGCTGCTAAAATCTGCTAGCGAGCGAACAACTTTGAATGACCCCCAATGTGTACCCATTCATTATGTCAGTTCGGAGGATCGATATATGGAAACCTGGGTACACACCAGAACGAGTAATCAAGGACGGAGTGAAATAGCATCCTGTCCTTTATATACATATAGTAGGTCGCTAGTGTTATATGTCTTCTGATTCAGCCGGAAACAACAAACATGGCCAATATCGGAACGGATGTAATGACGACCGTGCGGAATCCTGGCTGAACTAGGACGTTTTTAAAAAGGGGCAATCACTGATAAGGCATGGTTTTGCCTTGTAAGTGATTGCCCCTTGAAAAAAGACATCCAAGTTCGGCCGACATCCTGCGTGGCCACTGAACTCGGGTGTCATTATATCCGGCCCATCGTCTCAGTGTGTACCCACCTTTAGGTTAGTGTAGATTCGGCTACCTATGTTCTATATGTAATGTCTAGTAATTTATCACAATATTTTGAACATTTTAATGTTGTTGTACTATGTCCCATGTAAGACTGTCTCATTTCAGATATCTGAAGTCTGCATTCAATGTACCTACCTATAGAAGAATGGCCGACAAACCAGTCACTGAGCTAAACCTTGACACTTGGCTGAATAAAACTATACAGTGGGGTGACACAACCTCATTGCAGTCCAAACAAGATGTCTGCCTTCATTTTCCTAAATTACAGGAGTGCCTGATGCAGATTTATGAAACTGTAAAACATATGGTAAGTAGTTTACTGAGAAAAAAATTGCCTTTTATTAGCACCCCAGATTTCATCAAACCTCAGTCTCACAGTTAAGGCCCACATACATCTATTCCCCGACCCTTCCGGAACAACCGATCTGTGGCCATCGATGATCCATCTGGGAAATTCTTTATTTTAAAATTCCCTGATTTGACGATCCCAACTGTTTTTGGTCTGGACTGGGGAATCAGAATTTTTAAAATTGTTTAAAATTCCTGATTCCCTAACCCACCCATCGGGGGATCAGGAAATTCATGTGTAATATATAGGGGCCTTAAATTAGACTTTTGTTGTTTAGCTGGTGTAGATATATTTAACAAGTAAGTATTAAAAGATACAGGTAATCTGTTTCCTTTCATGATATATATCGTATGGTAATTTTTTCATTACAGTCTAATTATTATTATTTTTTTAAATCACAAAATTTTATTGAGGTTCCAACAGTGGAGACAAAAGACCACATAAGAATATCAACATGCAAAAGGAAGCATACAAGTCACGAGGGACATGAATGAAGTGTAACAAACATATTGAGGATGATAATCTATATAAACTGCAGTAAAGTGGTAACAAACCTGAGAAGAGGGCTAGAACAAAAATAAAATGCAAAGACGTAAAAAGTGGAAGAGCGAGACCCAGTGACAAACCAGAAGTGAATGGCAAAATATAGGGAGGGTTGTGGATGAGGTCACTATTGATAAGAATAAAGGGTATTGGTTATTTGTGCCAATAGTCAGCAAAAATAGAGGAAAACGAGGTAGGAATTATTGAAAGAGACTGAGTGGGACCACATTACAATATTTCTCATACGTCCTAGAGGATGCTGGGGACTCCAAAAGGACCATGGGGTATAGACGGATCTGCAGGAGCTTGGGCACACTATAAAGACTTAAACTGGGTGTGAACTAGCTCCTCCCTCTATGCCCCTCCTCCAGACCTCAGTTAGACTTTGTGCCCAGGAGTGATGGGTCACACACTAGGGGAGCTCTCCTGAGTTTCTCTAAAAGACTTTATGTTAGGTTTTTTATTTTCAGGAAGACCTGCTGGCTACAGGCTCCCTGCATCGTGGGAGTGAGGGGAGAGAAGCAGACCTACTTCTACTTAGTTTAAAGGCTCTGCTTCTCGGCTACTGGACACCATTACCTCCAAAGGGTTCGATCACTTGGTGCGCCTAGCTGCTTGTTCCAGGAGCCACGCCGTCACCCCCCTCACAGAAGCCAGAAGAAAGAAGCCGGGTGAGTATGTGAAGAACAGAAGACTTCAGTGACGGCAGAAGACTTCAGTAACGGAGGTACAGCGGTCGCGCTGCGCTCCATGCTCCCACACACCAACGGCACTCACACGGTGCAGGGCGCTGGGGGGGGGGAGCGCCCTGGGCAGCAGGTTACTGATTTCTTTTTGTGGCTGGCATAAAAGCATTTGGGTGCCTAGTGGATGCTGGGGACTCCGTAAGGACCATGGGGAATAGACGGGCTCCGCAGGAGACAGGGCACTTTAAGAAAGAATTTGGATACTGGTGTGCTCTGGCTCCTCCCTCTATGTCCCTCCTCCAGACCTCAGTTTGAATCTGTGCCCGGACGAGCTGGGTGCTACTTAGTGAGCTCTCCTGAGCTTGCTATAAGAAAGTATTTTGTTAGGTTTTTTTTTTATTTTCAGAGAGATCTGCTGGCAACAGACTCTCTGCAGCGTGGGACTGAGAGAGAGATCTGCTGGCAACAGACTCTCTGCATCGTGGGACTGAGGGGAGAGAAGCAGCCCTACTCACTGAAGATAGGTCCTGCGTCTTAGGCTACTGGACACCATTAGCTCCAGAGGGATCGTACACAGGATCTCACCCTTTGTCGTCCGATCCCGGAGCCGCGCCGCTGTCCCCCTCGCAGAGCCGGAAGACAGAAGCCGGGTGAAAGAAGCAAGAAGACTTCAAAATCGGCGGCAGAAGACTCCAGTCTTCAAACTGAGGTAGCGCCCAGCGCTGCAGCTGTACGCCATTGCTCCCACATTAAACCCACATACTCCGGTCACTGTAGGGTACAGGGCGCAGGGGGGGGCGCCCTGGGCAGCAATTAGGACCTCTTGGCAAAAGTTGGGCATATATACAGTTGGGCACTGTATATATGCATGAGCCTCAGCCATAATTTTGTACAGAAACGCGGGACAGAAGCCCCCCGCTGAGGGGGCGGGGCTTCTTCCTCAGCACTCACCAGCGCCATTTTCTCTCCACAGCTCCACTGAGAGGAAGCTCCCCAGGCTCTCCCCTGCAGATTCACGGTAGAAGAGGGCAAAAAGAGAGGGGGGGCACATAAATTAGGCGCAAAAACATTATATACAGCAGCTACTGGGTTAACACTAAGTTACTGTGTGATTCCTGGGACATATAGCGCTGGGGTGTGTGCTGGCATACTCTCTCTCTGTCTCTCCAAAAGGCCTTGTGGGGGAACTGTCTTCAAAAAGAGCATCCCCTGTGTGTGTGTGGTGTGTCGGTACGCTTGTGTCGACATGTTTGACGAGGAAGGCTATGTGGAAGCAGAGCGGGAGCAAATGAATGTGGGGTCGCCGCCGACGGCGCCGACACCTGATTGGATGGATATGTGGAAGGTTTTAAATGATAATGTTAATTCCTTGCATAAAAGGTTGGATAAAGCTGAAACCTTGTGACAGTCGGGGTCTCAGCCCATGCCTGATCCTATGTCGCAGAGGCCGTCAGGGTCTCAGAAGCGCCCACTATCCCAAATTGTTGACACAGATATCGACACGGATTCTGACTCCAGTGTCGATTGCGATGATGCAAAGTTACAGCCTAAATTGGCTAAAGCCATCCGTTATATGATTATAGCAATGAAGGATGTGTTGCACATCACAGAGAAAACCCCAGTCCCTGACAAGAGGGTTCATATGTATGGGGAAAAAAGGCAGGTGGTGACCTTTCCCCCTTCACATGAGCTAAATCAGTTATGTGAAAAGGCTTGGGAATCTCCAGATAAAAAACTGCAGATTTCCAAACGGATGCTTATGGCGTATCCTTTCCCGCCAACGGACAGGTTACGCTGGGAATCCTCCCCTAGGGTGGACAAAGCTCTAACACGCTTATCCAAGAGGGTAGCCCTGCCGTCACAGGATACGGCCACCCTAAAAGATGCTGCGGATAGAAAGCAAGAGGGTACCCTGAAGTCCATTTACACACATTCAGGTACCTTACTAAGGCCGGCAATTGCGTCGGCCTGGGTGTGTAGTGCTGTAGCAGCGTGGACGGATACCTTATCTGAGGAAATTGATATCTTAGACAAGGATACTATATTAATGACCCTGGGGCATATAAAAGACGCTGTCCTGTATATAAGAGATGCTCAAAGAGACATTAGCCTACTGGGCTCTAGAATAAATGCAATGTCGATTTCTGCCAGAAGGGTCCTGTGGACTCTGCAATGGACAGGCGATGCCGACTCAAAAAGGCACATGGAGGTTTTACCTTACAAGGGTGAGGAATTGTTTGGGGAGGGTCTCTCGTACCTGGTCTCCACAGCTACTGCTGGAAAGTCAAATTTTTTGCCATATGTTCCCTCACAACCTAAGAAAGCACCGTATTACCAAATGCAGTCCTTTCGTTCACAAAAAGGCAAGAAAGTCCGAGGTGCGTCCATTCTTGCCAGAGGCAAGGGTAGAGGAAAGAAGCTGCACAACACAGCTAGTTCCCAGGAACAGAAGTCCTCCCCGGCTTCTACTAAATCCTCCGCATGACGCTGGGGCTCCACAGGCGGAGCTAGGCCCGGTGGGGGCGCGTCTCCGAAATTTCAGCCACAAGTGGGTTCACTCCCAGGTGGATCCCTGGGCAATAGAGATTGTGTCTCAGGGATACAAGCTGGAATTCGAAGAGATGCCCCCTCACCGATACCTCAAATCGGCCCTGCCAGCTTCCCCCTTTGAGAGGGAAATAGTGTTAACTGCAATTCACAAATTGTATATTCAACAGGTGGTGGTCAAGGTTCCCCTCCTTCAACGAGGAAAGGGTTATTATTCGACCATGTTTGTGGTTCCGAAACCGGACGGTTCGGTCAGACCCATATTGAATTTAAAATCCCTGAACATATACCTGAAAAGGTTCAAGTTCAAGATGGAATCGCTCAGAGCGGTCATCGCAAGCCTGGAAGGGGGGGATTTTATGGTGTCTCTGGACATAAAGGATGCATACCTTCATGTCCCCATTTATCCACCTCATCAGGCGTACCTCAGATTTGTGGTACAGGATTGTCATTACCAATTCCAGACGTTGCCGTTTGGTCTCTCCACGGCACCGAGAATTTTCACCAAGGTAATGGCGGAAATGATGGTGCTCCTGCGAAAGCAAGGGGTCACAATTATCCCATACTTGGACGATCTCCTCATAAAGGCGAGGTCCAGAGAGCAGTTTCTGATCAGCATAGCACGCTCTCGGGAAGTGTTACAACAGCACGGCTGGATTCTAAATATTCCAAAGTCGCAGTTGATTCCTACGACTCGTCTGCCCTTTCTGGGCATGATTCTGGACACAGACCAGAAGAGGGTTTATCTCCCGATGGAGAAGGCTCAGGAGCTCATGACACTGGTCAGAGACCTATTAAAACCAAAGCAGGTGTCGGTGCATCACTGCACACGAGTCCTGGGAAAGATGGTGGCATCATACGAGGCCATTCCCTTCGGCAGGTTCCATGCGAGGACCTTTCAATGGGATCTGTTGGACAAGTGGTCCGGATCACATCTACAGATGCATCGGCTGATCACCCTATCCCCCAGGGCCAGGGTGTCTCTCCTGTGGTGGCTGCAGAGTGTTCACCTTCTCGAGGGCCGCAGATTGGGCATTCAGGACTGGGTCCTGGTGACCACGGATGCAAGCCTCCGAGGGTGGGGGGCAGTCACACAGGGTAGAAATTTCCAAGGGCTGTGGTCAAGTCAGAAGACTTGCCTTCACATCAATATCCTGGAACTAAGGGCCATATACAACGCCCTAAGTCAAGCGGAGACCCTGCTTCGCGACCAATCGGTGCTGATTCAGTCAGACAACATCACCGCTTTGGCTCATGTAAACCGCCAAGGCGGCACAAGGAGCAGGGTAGTGATGGCGGAAGCCACCAGAATTCTTCGCAGTGTTCATTCCGGGAGTGGACAACTGGGAAGCAGACTTCCTCAGCAGGCACGACCTCCACCCTGGAGAGTGGGGACTTCATCAAGAAGTCTTCACGCAGATTGCAAGTCGGTGGGAACTGCTACAGGTGGACATGATGGCATCCCGCCTCAACAAAAAGCTACAGAGGTATTGCGCCAGGTCAAGAGACCCTCAGGCGATAGCTGTAGACGCACTAGTGACACCGTGGGTGTTCCAGTCGGTTTATGTATTTCCTCCTCTTCCTCTCATACCCAAGGTGCTGAGAATCATAAGAAAAAGAGGAGTGAGAACAATACTAGATCTGCAAGAAATGCTCACAGAGGACCCATGGCCTCTGCCTCTAAGACAGGACTTGTTGCAATAGGGGCCCTGTCTGTTCCAAGACTTACCGCGGCTGCGTTTGACGGCATGGCGGTTGAACGCCGGATCCTAGCAGAAAAAGGCATTCCGGATAAGGTTATTCCTACGCTGATAAAGGCTAAGAAGGACGTGACGGCTAAACATTATCACCGTATATGGCGAAAATATGTTGCTTGGTGTGAGGCCAGGAATGCCCCTACTGAGGAATTCCAGCTGGGCCGTTTCCTTCACTTCCTACAGTCGGGAGTGACTTTGGGCCTAAAATTGGGTTCCATTAAGGTCCAGATTTCGGCCCTATCCATTTTCTTTAAAAAAGAACTGGCTTCTCTACCTGAAGTTCAGACGTTTGTAAAGGGAGTGCTGCATATTCAGCCCCTGTTGTGCCTCCAGTGGCACCTTGGGATCTTAACGTGGTGTTGAGTTTCCTGAAGTCACACTGGTTTGAGCCACTTAAGACCGTGGAGTTAAAATTTCTCATGTGGAAGGTGGTCATGCTATTAGCCTTGGCTTCAGCTAGGCGTGTGTTAGAATTAGCGGCTTTGTCACATAAAAGCCCCTATCTGGTTTTCCATATGGACAGGGCAGAATTGCGGACCCGTCCACAATTTCTGCCAAAAGTGGTGTCATCTTTTCATATGAACCAACCTATTGTGGTGCCTGTGGCTACTCGTGACTTGGAGGATTCCGAGTTACTAGATGTGGTCAGGGCTTTGAAGGTTTATGTAGCCAGAACGGCTAGAGTCAGGAAAACTGAGTCGCTGTTTATCCTGTATGCATCCAACAAGCTGGGTGCTCCTGCTTCAAAGCAAACTATTGCTCGCTGGATCTGTAGCACGATTCAGCAGGCTCATTCTGCGGCTGGATTGCCGCTTCCAAAATCAGTAAAAGCCCACTCCACAAGGAAGGTGGGCTCTTCTTAGGCGGCTGCCCGAGGGGTCTCGGCATTACAGCTTTGCCGAGCAGCTACTTGGTCAGGTTCGAACACTTTAGCAAAGTTTTACAAGTTTGATACCCTGGCTGAGGAGGACCTTGTGTTTGCTCATTCGGTGCTGCAGAGTCATCCGCACTCTCCCGCCCGTTTGGGAGCTTTGGTATAATCCCCATGGTCCTTACGGAGTCCCCAGCATCCACTAGGACGTTAGAGAAAATAAGATTTTACTTACCGGTAAATCTATTCCTCGTAGTCCGTAGTGGATGCTGGGCGCCCGTCCCAAGTGCGGACTTCTTCTGCAATACTTGTATATAGTTATTGCTTAAATAAGGGTTATGTTGTGGTTGCATCAGGGTTGATCTGATGCTCCGTTGTTGTTCATACTGTTAACTGGGTAAGTTTATCACAAGTGTGATTGGTGTGACTGGTATGAGTCTTGCCGTGGATTCCAAAATCCTTTCCTTGTACTGTCAGCTCTTCCGGGCACAGTTTCTCTAACTGAGGTCTGGAGGAGGGACATAGAGGGAGGGGCCAGAGCACACCAGTATCCAAATTCTTTCTTAAAGTGCCCTGTCTCCTGCGGAGCCCGTCTATTCCCCATGGTCCTTACGGAGTCCCCAGCATCCACTACGGACTACGAGAAATAGATTTACCGGTAAGTAAAATCTTATTATTAGCAGTATTCGTTCTGGAGGTAAACGAAAGAAAAATAGATTTCCTCTGCTGACACGATCTCCATCCGGGAGACATTCAGTCATCATCGAGAAGTTTTCACAGACGTGACAACTTTTTGTGGAGTGTCGCAATTGGTCAGGTTGGCGTCTCGCTTCAACGAGAGGCCTCAGGGATATTGTTTCAGGTCAAGGGACACTCAAGCTATAGCAGTGGACACCCTCGTGACACCGTGGGTGTTTTTAGTCGGTCTATGTGGCCTCTCCTCTTTCATTTTTCTGAAGGTGATGAACGTAAGAAGAACAAAGGTTCAGGCGATCCTCTCGGATCCGATCTAGCCAAGGAGGGTTTGCTATCCAGTTTTTTATGATTTGCTCATGGAAGATTCCTGCCCTCTCCCTTTACGTGAGGAACTGTTACAACTAGATCAGGGCATGTATCAAGACTTACCGCGACTGCGTCTGACGGCGTGGCGGTTGAATGCCATGTCCTAAGCCGGAAGGATGTTCCCAGTGAAGTCATTTCCTCAATGTTTCAGGCTAGGAAAGAAGTAACGTCAAAGCCTTACCGCCGTAGTTGGCGTAACTCTGTGTCTTGGTGAATCTAGGATGGTTCCTACGGAAGACTTTCAGCTAGGTCGTTCTTATCCATACTTTACAAGCCGGTGTGGATGCAGGCCTACAGTTAGGCTCCATTTCGGTGCAGTATGGCCTTATTATTATTATTTTCTGACATCAATTCAGGTCCCGGACAGGCTGAAGTGATCGCAGCGGCTGAGTAAATTCTGGCCAACTCAGAAACTGCACAAAGTTTTTTTGTACCGCTCGGATCGCACACTTGCACAGCAAAAATACACTCCCGGTGGGCGGCGACTATGCGAACGCAGGTCTGCAAAAAACAGCTAGCAAGTGATCAGGTCTGAATGACCCCCTTCCTTAGTCTGCGACCCAGCTAAGCTTTGCATTAGCGGTAAGGGCACCTTGTGCTGGTTCCATACTCTCACTGTGTCTCTCTGAAATGGCTCTTTGTGGTTTAATTGTGATTTTAACCGTTTCCTGTGTGTGTGCTGTAACTGCTGCAGTATGTCAGGCAAACTGTGTGTTTCATGTAAGGCACAGTGTTACTCTTCTCCAGGGGGTTCACTAGTGTGTACTCAGTGTGGTATCCCTTCCCAGGCTAGTGGGGCAGAACCAGCATGACTGGACTCCATTAGGGTAGTGATTTCCACTATTTCTACAAAATTATCTTGTAATGAGAAGGAGACGCAATACTTAAGGCAGTCTATGGCTGAGTTTATGAAAAAGGACTCCGTACCCAGGCCAGCGTCTCAGTCCTCTACCGTTTGTCTGCAAAAATGTACCTTGGCCCATATCCTGCATTCTGACTCTGATAATGAAGGGTCAGAAATGGAGGAAGGTGAGGTGGACATAGAGGTAGGGGAGGGTACTCTGTCACAGGGTGCAGAGGCTCTAATAGTTGCTATCAGAGAAATTCTAAATATCTCTGATAAGGTGACAGAGGAGAGGGAGGAATCTTACTTTAAAATAAAGAAAAAATCCTCAGCCACTTTACCCATGTCAAAGGAGCTAAATACCCTGTTTGAAGAACCGTGGGTTAATCCAGATAAGAAATTTAAAATTCCTAGGCGGCTGTTATCATCTTTTCCTTTTCCTCCTAAGGATAGGGAAAAATGGGAAAATCCATCGATAGTGGATGCGTCAGTCTACAGGCTCTCACGTAAAATTGTATTGCCTGTCCTGGGTGCAGCATCCCTAAAACATGCAGCTGATCGCAAGATTGAGACTACACTTAAATCTTTGTACACTGCTGCTGGGGTGGCCCAGAGACCCACTATAGCATGAGGGTGGATTACTCGAGCCATTGCTAAATGGTCAGGTAATTCAATTGAGGGGTTAGACACCTTGCCTCAAGAGGAAATTGTTTTGCTTCTGCAACATATGCAAGACTCTGCAAATTTTATGGTGGAAGCCATAAAGGAGATAGGTTTGTTTAATGCGCGCACTACAGCTATGGCTGTTTCGTCACGCAAGGGATTATGGCTACGTTAGTGGACTACTGACGCAGACTCAAGGAAAGGTATGGAAGGCCTGCCTTTCACAGGTGAGGCCTTATTTGGAGATGAACTCGACAAATGGATCTCCCGAGCTACTGCGGGTAAGTCCACTTACCGACCTTCTGCAGCTTCCAGATAGGAAGGCCTACTCAGGACCCAATTTACAGTCCTTTCGGACTGCCAAGTTTAGGGACAAGGCCAGAGGTTCTTCTACCGCCGCAAGAGGTGCTAGAGGAAAACCACGCAAACCAGCAGCTGCTGGTTCACAGGAACAGGGCTCAAACTCTGCTTCCTCAAAACCTTCCGCATGACGGTGGACCGCAATGCCTGGAAGACAGGCAGGTGGGAGCCCGGCTAAAATTCTTCAGTCACGGGGGCGTGGCTACGCGGACATCGAGTAGCAGCTTGTAGTCAGCGCTCTCCGTTAACAAGCTCCTGTTTACACATCCTTGTGGCTCTCCGGTGCTTCCTATTTGGCTGAACGGGTGTGGGAACTCCTGCATACCCTGCTTCTACCCCCGGCCGTGTGCTGTGGCTGCTTCACTCTGCAGATGTCCAGACGGAGCTGAGGTGATCGGCGCGGAAGGGAGACGCCGACGCCATTACTGGACAGAGGCAACGGGAGCCGAGCGCCACACGCTGAGACAGTCTGTGAACGAAGGGAGAGAAGGAAGGAGGCTGTAAGGGGTGAGCGCTGTTTTGATCCGGACTCCGCTGTCCGGGTGAGCTGTGGGGGACTTCCCTACTTGGCCTTCCGTGACCCGGTACCGCTGCTTTCTTGTGATATAGGTGGTCAATCCGAGTTGTTCGCTCGCTAGCTGATTTTAGCAGCATTGCAAACGCTAGGCCGCCGCCCTCTGGGAGTGTATCTTAGTTTAGCAGAATAGCGAACGAAAGATTAGCAGAATTGCTAATAAATATTTTCTTGCAGTTTCTGAGTAGCTGCAGACCTACTCCTAGACTGCGATCACCTGAGTCCGTTTAGTTCCTGGTTTGACGTCACAAACACGCCCTGCGTTTTTCCCTGGAACGCCTGCGTTTTTTAGCACACTCCCTGAAAACGGCCAGTTTCCGCCCAGAAACACCCACTTCCTGTCAATCACACTATGATCACTCGAGCGATGAAAAAACGTTGTTCGAGCTTGTGTTACTCTCCAAAGTTTTGTGTTAAATTAGTGAACGCATGCGCGCTGCGTACCATGCGCATTTTCCACCTAATCGCTCCGTTGCGAAAAACGGCAACGAGCGAACAACTCGGAATGACCACCATACTATGTACCCAGGGGTGCACTTGGAGACTGCCGGGGAGGGGTGGACTGGAGCCTGCTGTCACTCTGCTGCCCTCGGATCTCTGGGGGGGCCCACCTGACCCTGCACCTTACGGCTGGGGACCACATTCTGCTAGCCTCCTCCGGGGGTTGAAGTCTCCCTACTGTCTACACAGTGCGGTGGTGAAGGGCGGGAAACGCAGCCATTTTACTCTTGCAGCCTGTACACTGTAACACAGCTTCCTCCATCAGACATATTGGGGGCATTCTGTTATTACATTGGGAGCTGAGTCTGCTATATATCTCTGTTGGTCCTGTGCATGGACATACTCTCAAGCCAAGATTTCATCCTAGATTACCCTGCTGTTGTTGTTCATGTGAGTCCTACACGCGTGCTCAGATATTACAAGCATCTGTTTACATTTGGACACTTCATTGGCTGAAGTGGGGTTTCCATATAACCTCCACTGTTATTATCTGTACTACCACAATTTTCCTTATACTATAGCATAATGGTGAAACCACAGCAATCTGCTGCTGCTAAGCTGGAGAAATACTCCAGGACATCGAACCCTAATCGTAAAGAGGTGACCCCCGATCGTGATCCCGCCACCATATCCTCACTGGTCTGCTACCTCTGATACTCCTCCTGATGCCGCTCTTCAGAAAGTTTTAGATGCTGTGGCTGCGTGTGAAACCAGACTAGCGGATAAAATTGGTCAGGTTCAATCCGGCCTCTCTATTATACATCATGATCTTCAAAAAGTTTGGGAACGTGTTGGTGAAGTGGAGGCCCGTACGTCCACCCTGGAGGATTCCGTGAACCCGCTGTGTACTAAAGTCTCTGCTGTGACTGTTCAATTAACGGTTGTACAAAATAAATTGCTGGATATGGAAGGGCGTTTGAGGAGATGTAATGTCCGCTTTGTGGGCCTATCTGAACGTGAAGAAGGCCAGGCTCCTGAGAAATTTTTGGAAAAATGGCTTTGTTATACATATGGGGCGGATTCCTTTTCGCCTTTTTTCACTGTGGAAAGAGCACACGGGGTCCCCCTTCGTCCTCTCCCACCGGGGGGCACCAGCCCGGACCCTGATAGCTAAGCTTCTTAATTATCGTGACAAAGATGCTATCCAACAGTTGAAACGTATTAAGGGCCCACTACTATGGAATGGATCACGAGTGTCTGTATTCCCAGACTTTGCCGTGGAGGTTCAGAAAAACAGGGCCGAGTTTACTCCTGTTATGAGACGTCTCCGTGTACTGAACATCTCCTACGCAATGCTGTTCCCTTCCAAGCTCGGGATTGTCATTGATGGGGAGACAAAGTTCTTTTCCACTCCGCGGGTGGCTTCCATGTGGCTGGACACGGCTAGGCCGGCGAGACGTGCCATGGTCGCAGACTAACACTGTGTGACTGCCCTTTTGCTATAGTAATTTTTTCCTCTATTTGCTTTTGGTTCGCTCTTAATTCTGTTACAGTGCTAGGGGTGATACACTGAAATGAATGCCTGTTTCCCATTTATAGGTCTGCCTTACCTGCGGGTTATTTTTCGGGATATTGTGGTCGGGTCCACTGGGCATCTGCCTTTGGAGTCATTCCTGGGAGTTGCTCGGGGGCCGAGACTATCTTAGGGATGGCGTCTTACACTGAAGTATACGGCCGAATATACCTGTAAGTGCTGATGCATCGGGAGCTACTTCTCTTAAACGGAGAGCGCTGCAACATGTTTAGTCGCCACTGTATTTCTCATACGTCCTAGAGGATGCTGGGGTCCACTTCAAGACCATGAGGTATAGATGGTTCCGCAGGAGCCATGGGCACTCTTAAGACTTTTCAATGGGTGTGAACTGGCTCCTCCCTCTATGCCCCTCCTCCAGACCTCAGTTTTAGAAATGTGCCCAGGCAGACTGGATGCATTCTGAGGAGCTCTACTGAGTTTCTCTGAAAAGACTTGTGTTAGGTTTTTTATTTTCAGGGAGAACTGCTGGCAACAGACTCCCTGCTTTGTGGGACTGAGGGGGCAGAAGTAGGGACCAACTTCCTGAAGAGTTTCATGGCTCTGCTTCTGGCTGACAGGACACCATTAGCTCCTGAAGGGTACTGAACGCTAGCTGTGTCTAGATGCTCACTCCCACAGCACGCCATCACCCCCTCGCAGAGCCAGAAGTCAGAAGACAGGTGAGTATGAGAAGATAGATCTTCTAGCAACTAAAGTGACAGCTGAGGTACGGCGCGGCTGGCGGGAGCGCAGCGCGCCATTGCTGTCCACACACACAGAGCACTGCAGGGTGCAGGGCGCAAAGGGGGGGCGCCCTGGGCAGCAAAAAATACCTAATACTGGCGCAAAGGGGGCATAAGATGCCGCTGGCACAGCCCTACCCCTGTATAAATATTACAACATACTGCTGAGTGAAAACGCGCCATTGCAGGGGCGGAGCTTCTTCCTCAGGCAGCTAGCACACTGCTCAGCGCTATTTCCTCTCTCTCCTCAGGCTGCAGAGACAACACTGGGCCTTTCCTCCACTTCTGACTACAAGTACAGGGTGCAAATAAGGGGGGGCACAAAGCGTTTGTGGTGCATTACAAGTGTGAATTACTGTGTAAAAGCGCTGTTTGTCTGTGGGCATTCTGTGTTCTCAGGTATTACATACTGGCGCTGGGGTTATGAACTGGCTGCTCCTAAACAGTGTCCCTCTGACAGATTTTACTGTGGGTCTGTCCCCTATAAGTCCCTGTGTGTCTGTGTGGGTGTTGTATACGTGTGTGACATGTCTGAGGCAGGGAGTTCCTCCCCGGAGAAAACCATGTTAGGGACACAGAGTTGTAATGTGGTGGCGCTGCCGGCACACCAAAACCCTGCATGGGTGAAAGAAATACGTGATAGTATGCATCATATCAATAGGAGATTAGATAAGTCTGGATCTCATGCTGAGTGCTGGAGAAAATCTGTGGAAGATGTGATTTTTCAGGGCTCTGTTCTTCCATCTGCAGGCGACCCCTCTGGGTCACATAAGAGACCATTTGTGAATATTGTGAATACTGATACCGACACAGACACTGATTCTTGTGTCGACGATAGTGACTCCAGAGAAATAGATCATAAATTGGCAAAAAATATACAATGTATGATTATAGCTATAAGGGAGGTATTGGAAGTCACGGAAGCCACTCCTGTACCTCAGGAGAAGGCGTATTTCTATAAAGAAAAGAAATCCAAAGTCACTTTCCCTCCTTCCCACGAGCTTAATACTCTCTTTGAAGGGATGTGGGTGAATCCTGAAAATTTTTTTCGTATTCCCAAAAGGATTCAAATAGCTTACCCTTTCCCAGCAGAGGACAGGAAAAAATGGGAGTCACTTCCTGGGTTAGACAGTGCACTGTCCAGGTTGACAAAGAATGTAATTCTCCCTGCAACTGATACGGCTTTGCTGAAGGAGCTGGCAGACCGAAAGATGGAAACTACATTAAAATCCATTTATGTTGCCAATGGTACGCTGCTCAGGCCCACTATTGCATGCGCGTGGGTGAGTCGAGCTATTGAAAAATGGTCGGAAAGTGTGTCATCAGAAATTGACACGATTGATAAAGATGAGATACTCCTTAAGTTAGGGAATATCAAAGATGCTGCCACATACCTGCTAGAAGCAATGAAAGATATTGGACTCTTGAGTTCACAAGCCGCTACCATGGCAGTATCGGCTCGGCGGGCGTTGTGGATTCGCCAGTGGAACGCGGATGCAGATTCCAAAAGAAACATTGAGGCTCTCCCATATAAAGGTGAGGCCTTATTTGGCGAGGGACTGGATGCGTTAGTCTCAGCGGCTACCGCATGTAAGTCGACATTTTTGCCCTCTGCGCCTGCACCCGCAAAAAAGTCCTATCACCCACACATGCAGTCCTTTCGGCCCAATAAATACAAAAAAGCGAGAGGTTCCCCTTTCTTTGCAGGTAGGGGAAAGGGAAAGAAGTCCACAGCGGCTTCAAGTTCCCAGGAGCAGAAGTCTACCCCTACTTCTGCCAAGTCTTCAGCATGACACTGGGGCTCCCTTGCGGGAGGCCGCTCGGGTGGGGGCACGTCTCAAAATGTTCAGCCAAGGTTGGATTCTGTCTGGCCTGGATCCCTGGGTGTTACAAATCGTATCCCAGGGATACAAGCTGGAGTTTCAAGACGTTCCCCCATGCCGATTTTTCAAATCGACCTTGCCAGCTTCTCCTCCAGACAGAGAAGCAGTAACAGCGGCAATCCAAAAATTATGTCAGGATCAGGTCATAGTCCTGGTACCTGTGTCACAACAAGGGAAGGGATTTTATTCAAGCCTTTTTGTGGTTCCGAAGCCGGAAGGCTCGGTCAGACCGATCCTAAACCTGAAAAATCTGAATTTCTACTTGAAATGTTTCAAGTTCAAGATGGAATCACTGAGACCCGTGATTTCCAGTCTGGAGGAGGGGGACTACATGGTGTCTGTAGACATAAAGGATGCTTACCTGCATGTTCCCATTTACCCTCCTCACCAGGCCTATATGAGATTTCAGTTCAGGATTGCCACTACCAATTCCAGACGTTACCTTTCGGTCTCTCCACGGCGCCGAGGGTATTCACCAAGGTGACGGCGGAGATGATGGTTCTCCTGCGTCAAAAAGGAGTCAATATAATTCCTTATCTGGACGATCTCCTGATAAAGGCGAGATCCAGGGAGCAGTTGTTACAAAACATCACACTCTACCTGTCAATACTCCAACAACACGGTTGGATCATAAATTATCCAAAGTCACAGTTGGAACCGACGACAAGGTTGTCTTTTCTCGGGATGATCCTGGACACGGAAGTTCAGAGAGTATTTCTTCCGGTGGAAAAGGCTCTGGAAATCCAGAAAATGGAACCCGAAAGGGTATTCCCAAAGAAGTCATCCCCACTCTTATTCAGGCCAGGAAGGGAGTAACGTCGAAACATTACCACTGTATTTGGAGAAAGTATGTATCTTGGTGTGAATCCAAGAAGGCTCCTACGGAAGAGTTTCACTTAGGACGTTTTCTCCATTTTCTACAGGCTGGTGTGGAGGCGGGCCTCAGATTGGGATCAATCAAGGTCCAGATTTCGGCTTTGTCTGTGCTCTTCCAGAAACAATTGGCCTCTCTTCCAGAGGTTCAGACCTTCGTGAAAGGGGTTCTGCACATCCAGCCTCCATTTGTGCCTCTGGTGGCACCGTGCGACCTTAATGTGGTGTTTCAGTTCCTTCAATCGGACTGGTTTGAGCCTCTACAGGAGATAGATTTGAAGTTTCTCACTTGGAAAGTGGTGATGCTTTTGGCTTTGGCATCCGCACGGCGGGTGTCTGAATTGGGGGCCTTGTCTCACAAGAGCCCTTACCTAATTTTCCATGAGGATAGGGTAGAGTTGCGAACTCGTCAACATTTTCTGCCAAAGGTGGTTTCTTTTTTCCACATAAACCAACCTATTGTGGTGCCAGTAGTTACTGACACGTTCACCGAGTCAAAGTCTCTAGATGTGGTTAGAGCTTTGAAAATTTATGTCGCTAGGACAGCTCAAATACGGAAAACAGAGTTTTTGTTTGTCCTGTATGCTCCCAACAAAATTGAGTGTCCTGCTTCCAAACAGACTATTGCGCATTGGATCAGAAATACAATCCATCACGCTCATACTACGGCTGGTTTGCCGTTACCGATGTCGGTGAAGACCCATACCACTAGGAAGGTGGGCTCATCCTGGGCGGCTGCCCAGGGGGTTTCGGCATTGCAACTTTGCAGGGCTGCTACTTGGTCAGGGTCAAACACATTTACAAAATTCTACAAGTTTGACACCTTGGCCGAAGAAGACCTACAGTTTGGTCAATCGGTGCTGCAGGGTCATCCGCACTCTACCGCCCCTACTGGAGCTTTGGTCTAGACCCCATGGTCTTGAAGTGGACCCCAGCATCCTCTAGGACGTATGAGAAAACAGGATTTTGATACCTACCGGTAAATCCTTTTATCCTAGTCCGTAGAGGATGCTGGGCGCCCGTCCCAGTGCGTACTTTACCTGCAGTTTAATTATTAGAGTTACACAAGTTGTGTTCTCTTAGTTCAGCATGTTGCTGTAATTGGTTCATGCCTGTTGGCGTGTGTTATGTTGAATGCCATGTTGTGCGGCATGGTTGAGGTGTGAGCTGGTATGTATCTCACCACTAGTATTAAAGTAAATCCTTTCCTCGAAATGTCCGTCTCCCTGGGCACAGTTCCTATAACTGAGGACTGGAGGAGGGGCATAGAGGGAGGAGCCAGTTCACACCCATTGAAAAGTCTTAAGAGTGCCCATGGCACCTGCGGAACCGTATATACCCCATGGTCTTGAAGTGGACCCCAGCATCCTCTACGGACTAGGAGAAAAGGATTTCCCAGTTAGGTATCGAAATCCTGTTTTTTTTGCCCACTCGTACTAGGTTTAGGTAATTTGGGTTCGTTTTTGGTAAAAGGGGGGGTTTCTGAGTTGTAGGGATCCAAGTATGCCGAAGTTTGGGATGGTATACAGGGTGGGGGGTTTGGGTTGGGTTTGGTGTGTGTGGTTGTTGATTTTTGTGTGTTATTATCACTGCAATGTTCAATGGATGTCTCTATGTTACTGCATATGTGATTGTTGGGCTCGACTGACCTGGTCTCTCAAGGTACTTTTGTTCTCTGTTATGTGGTTATATGTGTTGCTCTGCTGGTGTGACATCCAACACCGTTAAATTTCTCTCATGGAACGTGCGGGGCCTCAACGATAAGATTAAGCGGGCGCTAGTTCTAAGGCAACTGAGGCGATATGAGCCTGATGTGATTTGTCTTTTAGAAACTCATCTGGTGGGAGCTAAAGTGATGTCCCTTAAACGGCCGTGGGTGGGCTGGGCATATCATTCGACTCATACAACCTCCTCCAGGGGGGTCTCTATCCTGGTTAAGAAATCAGTCCTGTTCACTGTGGAGCAAGTACAAATTGATTTATGGGGTAATTCTGTATTCCTTAAGTGTGGTATACATTCTGTATCTTTAATACTGCTGGCTGTGTAAGTCCCTCCACCATATTCTCATGATGTCCTTAAAAAAGCTGCTGAATTTATTGCTAAATTTCCCGATTCTCCTGTGATCAGTATGGGGGACTACAATAACACATTGGATCCGGTTATGGATCGGCTTACTGGTTCTAGGGAAGCTTCTAGATAGGGATGCGGCTCATTTAAGGCTATTGTAGAGGGCATGGGATTGGTAGATGTGTGTCGTCATAAATACCCAAATGTTAAATGATACTCCTGCTTCTCGCTCACACACTCTGCCTTTTCCAGGATAGATATGGCCCTCTTGTCTTCTGAATTAATACCGAGAGTGCAGTCGATACAATATGAAACTAGGGGAATATCAGATCACTCTCCGATCGCATTGGTTATGGATATGGGGGGTATGAGGGGTCAAGCTTTCTGGAAATTAAATCAGTTTTGGCTTATTCGTATGGGTTCTGGGGTAGAGTTAGAGAAACTATGGGCAGAATTTATGGTATTTAATGAAGGCACTGTCTCCCTTTCTGTGTTATGGGATGCATTTAAATCTTTTCTACGTGGTACTCTCATACAAGCAGTTGCGACTTTGAAGAAATCTTATAAGAAAGAAGAAATGGATATGGAGGCTTCTTGTCGGTCATTAGAGCTGGCTTATTTAACCGATAATCTAGATTCCTCTAGGGAAGTCTGGTTGCGTGCTCAAAAGGAGTGGAATGAATGCCTAGCGGATAAGGCGAAACATAAGCTTTTATTTGTTAAACATTCACAGTAGGCCACTGGGGATAGGTCGGGTAGTTTTATGGCGAGACTGGCCAGAGATGAACAATTAAGTAATACTATTGTTGGTATTCATGGTCAGGATGGCATTGTATATGATCAGACTCCTGATATCTAGGCAATTTATGACTTATTATAGCAGGTTATATGCTTCGAAACTGGTTTGCACGGAGTCTGAGATGCAGGCCTTCCTCAATGCAATCCCTATGCTTACTTTGACTCAGGAGGCACGTGACTTTCTGGATGCTCCACTCTCAGCCCCTGAGATAGAAACGGCCATAAAAGCATTTCCGGGGGGCAGGGCACCAGGGTTGGATGGCATTCCTCTTGAAATATATAAGAAGCATATTGATTTTTATGTGCCCAGACTGTTATTACTCTTTAATGGCATCTTTGAATCAGGGGTGCTACCTAGATGCATGTCGGAGGCACTGATTATAGTTTTATTGAAGCAAGATAAGGACCCCACTAGGGTTGAGTCATATAGACCCATTTCATTGTTACCTACAGATATTAAAATATTAGCTAAGATATTGGTGATTAGACTTAATTCTATTATTTCTCAAATAAGAAATGAAGACCAGACGGGCTTTATGCCTGGTAAATCCACTATGATTAATCTTAGAAGACTTTTTACACATCTTCAGGTCCCCCGCAGGGATGCTCACACTTCTGTCATTGTTTCCTTGGATGCCGCTAAGGCATTTGACTCGGTGGAGTGGACATTTTTGTGGGGAGCCATGGAGAGGTTTGGAATAGGCCCTGGATTTATTAAATGGGTTAGGTTGTTGTACTCGGATCCCTCTGCGAGGGTCTCAGTCAATGGCTTTGTTTCCTCCTCTTTCCCGTTGTATAGGGGGACTAGGCAGGGATGCCCTCTTTCCCCTGCCTTGTTTGCTCTGGCATTGGAACCACTGGCCTGTCTCATTCGTCACAATGTTGATATTCCTGGGTTTGTATTGGGCCAGAGAGAGGACAAAATCGCATTATATGCGTATGACATATTATTATTTGTCTCTAATTATGTGGATACTATGCCCAAAATATTAGCTATTGTCACTGAATTTGGGAAATTTTCTGGGTTGTTGGTTAACTGGGACAAATCTTGTATTATGCCGTTTACTGGGTCTTGTCCCGAGAAGCAAAGACAACTCCTTTTTATGGGGCACTCTTATTCTTAATCTAAAACTTAACTTTTATTGAAATCGGACTCACAATGACATACAACATAAAACATTTATTGCATAAATATTTTGTGGTATAGCTGGCTAGGCCTCCTAGCTTAACTCCATATGTTATGTTTCCAGTTAATAGATATAACTATCCCCTGTTGGTAATTTAATATTCCCTTAATATCACAAATCACACACCACCATACACCTAATCATAGTACATAATGTGATAATGGTTCAAGGTCAATAGATGGTATGTGTCCAATATGTGACTGAACTTAGAAAGAAAGGGGAAAGGGGAAAAAAAGGATCAGAAGGAAGGTGGGGTGGAACAGGTGACTAAATGCCTGGTTTCTGCTTTTGGAGATCTGCTTTAAAAGCATTGAATCTCCAATGAGAGAACCAACTGGAGCATATGCACCACTCCCAAGACCTGCATCTGCTGTCAACTTCACCTGCCCAATCTAGGGCAAAGTTGATGAGAGTGCAGGGGAGAGGTCCCTAGCCAGTATTTAATACCTATAATGCTGACTACTTGCAAGCCCTTGATAAGTGACAAACATAATATTTTACTCGTAATATCACCTTGTTGTTTATAATCACAGTAAATTGTATCACAATTTGTGAAAAACCACTCAAAAGAAAGAGAAACAAAATTGCTTTTGTAACAAAACCATTGAAAATAATAATTTCTGAGAAATACAGCTTTCATATGCAGTGACAACCAGGATGTCTACTGTCCCCAATCTTGTCAAATGACATCGAATTGAGGATGAGAGAGTCCTATTGGGTGTGAGTGCAATATGAAAATAGTGTGCTTCTGCTGTCGTTGTCTCAATAAATGAGTCAAGCCGATGAGAGAGCACCGAAATTAAGAAAAAAGAAAAATAGAGAAAAATGTATTTTTGTTTCAATTAATACTGTAAATAAGGTATATTTTTATGAGTGTATTCACTGCAAATCACAGATGTATAAGGATTGACTCAATGTCTAGCAAATTTCTCCTTCCCATATAATTTACATATAAAAATAATTATACACAGGATTGATATTCCCAATAAGATATGGGTTAGTTAATTAGAAGTACAATTTGCGTGATATATTAGATACAAACATAGTGGTAATATCAAAGTTGTGTCCAATATAAACAAGTTTGCATTATATTTACATTTATTCACTGCAATCACAGATGTATAAGGATTGACTTAATGTCTAGCAAATTTCTCCTTCCCATATAATTTACATATAAAAATAATTATACACAGGATTGATATTCCCAATAAGATATGGGTTAGTTAATTAGAAGCACAATTTGCGTGATACATTAGATACAAACATAGTGGTAATATCAAAGTTGTGTCCAATATAAACAAGTTTGCATTATATTTGCATTTATCACAAAGTTGCATCTTATTTGCAAAACGGCATTGTATCTATGGATGTAACCCAAACAGCACATCTACAGTGAGAAATTAACCTTACTAATTCCTCTAAACTGATTCACTTTGTACTGTTGGAAAATTAATTCCTAAATTGAAGTGCAAATAATTGCTGATAGAAAATCAATTGAAGTAAGGAATTTTACTTATCTGCAAACGCTCCCTGCTGCTGTCAGCGTGCGGCTCATCATAAATCAATTGTCTCAGAGTCCGTATTACCGGGCAGTGTGTGAACTGTTGTTAATACCGTGCGCCTCCCTTCAGGATATCCTAAGTCCAGGACGACCTCGGGATGCCTGGTCACAGTCGAGTACCTGGTATATGAGACCGCTACGGGCAGCGCGCAGCCCGTCGTTGCCGCTGAGTCAGTGTAGAAAGGCAGCAGATGCCGAAGCCGTCCAGGTGAAACGTGCACGTTGGGTAAACGACGTGTGTGGATGTCACCCAAACTGCATCTGCTGCCTTTCTACACTGACTCAGCGGCAACGACGGGCTGCGCGCTGCCCGTAGCGGTCTCATATACCAGGTACTCGACTGTGACCAGGCATCCCGAGGTCGTCCTGGACTTAGGATATCCTGAAGGGAGGCGCACGGTATTAACAACAGTTCACACACTGCCCGGTAATACGGACTCTGAGACAATTGATTTATGATGAGCCGCACGCTGACAGCAGCAGGGAGCGTTTGCAGATAAGTAAAATTCCTTACTTCAATTGATTTTCTATCAGCAATTATTTGCACTTCAATTTAGGAATTAATTTTCCAACAGTACAAAGTGAATCAGTTTAGAGGAATTAGTAAGGTTAATTTCTCACTGTAGATGTGCTGTTTGGGTTACATCCATAGATACAATGCCGTTTTGCAAATAAGATGCAACTTTGTGATAAATGCAAATATAATGCAAACTTGTTTATATTGGACACAACTTTGATATTACCACTATGTTTGTATCTAATGTATCACGCAAATTGTGCTTCTAATTAACTAACCCATATCTTATTGGGAATATCAATCCTGTGTATAATTATTTTTATATGTAAATTATATGGGAAGGAGAAATTTGCTAGACATTAAGTCAATCCTTATACATCTGTGATTGCAGTGAATAAATGTAAATATAATGCAAACTTGTTTATATTGGACACAACTTTGATATTACCACTATGTTTGTATCTAATATATCACGCAAATTGTACTTCTAATTAACTAACCCATATCTTATTGGGAATATCAATCCTGTGTATAATTATTTTTATATGTAAATTATATGGGAAGGAGAAATTTGCTAGACATTGAGTCAATCCTTATACATCTGTGATTTGCAGTGAATACACTCATAAAAATATACCTTATTTACAGTATTAATTGAAACAAAAATACATTTTTCTCTATTTTTCTTTTTTCTTAATTTCGGTGCTCTCTCATCGGCTTGACTCATTTATTGAGACAACGACAGCAGAAGCACACTATTTTCATATTGCACTCACACCCAATAGGACTCTCTCATCCTCAATTCGATGTCATTTGACAAGATTGGGGACAGTAGACATCCTGGTTGTCACTGCATATGAAAGCTGTATTTCTCAGAAATTATTATTTTCAATGGTTTTGTTACAAAAGCAATTTTGTTTCTCTTTCTTTTGAGTGGTTTTTCACAAATTGTGATACAATTTACTGTGATTATAAACAACAAGTTGATATTACGAGTAAAATATTATGTTTGTCACTTATCAAGGGCTTGCAAGTAGTCAGCATTATAGGTATTAAATACTGGCTAGGGACCTCTCCCCTGCACTCTCATCAACTTTGCCCTAGATTGGGCAGGTGAAGTTGACAGCAGATGCAGGTCTTGGGAGTGGTGCATATGCTCCAGTTGGTTCTCTCATTGGAGATTCAATGCTTTTAAAGCAGATCTCCAAAAGCAGAAACCAGGCATTTAGTCACCTGTTCCACCCCACCTTCCTTCTGATCCTTTTTTTTCCCCTTTCCCCTTTCTTTCTAAGTTCAGTCACATATTGGACACATACCATCTATTGACCTTGAACCATTATCACATTATGTACTATGATTAGGTGTATGGTGGTGTGTGATTTGTGATATTAAGGGAATATTAAATTACCAACAGGGGATAGTTATATCTATTAACTGGAAACATAACATATGGAGTTAAGCTAGGAGGCCTAGCCAGCTATACCACAAAATATTTATGCAATAAATGTTTTATGTTGTATGTCATTGTGAGTCCGATTTCAATAAAAGTTAAGTTTTAGATTAAGAATAAGAGTGCCCCATAAAAAGGAGTTGTCTTTCCTTCTTGTATATCAGCTGATTTGTTTTCCACAACTCAAGGGAGCACCGCCGGGTGTTTGTTTAATTGATAAGTCAAAAAATTTTTCAATAGTCAATGGGTAACATTGAAGAATAAAAAAAAGAAAAAAATCTTTTGTATTCCGGTTTTTGTATTAGATAAATACCGACAGACAGGTAGCTCAGTGCGCTGTTTCCCCCACAACAAATCCAGTCTCTCTTGTCCCGAGAACCCATATATCTCCCTCCCACTACAGAGGGTGGAGATGTTTAAGTATCTGGGCATCTGGATTTCTAATAGTCCATCTAGTTATATAGCCCTGAATGTGCAACCCCAACTAGAGTTGGCTTTGCCTACTCTGATAGTCTCGACAATGACCCCCGGGTATACGCCTCTTCATTGCTTACTGGCAGGTAATATTGGAACTATTAAATTACCGATATTTAAACAAGCAATATTGATCTGGAAACGGGCTATTGCTCTGGAGCAGATGGAGGGATGGGACCCGGAAACTCCACTGGATGGCACGAGTGGCTTTAAAGAATTAGTAGGGTTACAGCTCCGTGAGGTATGGAGCAGCTGGGGTGTCACCTCTATTGGTCAATTGTATTTTGAATCTATTTTTAAAACCTTTTCTCAGTTGCAGATTGATTACTTAATTCCATGCACCTACTTCTTTCGATACCT
This sequence comes from Pseudophryne corroboree, assembly GCF_028390025.1. NCBI lineage: Eukaryota > Metazoa > Chordata > Amphibia > Anura > Myobatrachidae > Pseudophryne > Pseudophryne corroboree. The sequence continues at coordinate 475,627,342 of NC_086444.1, forward strand.
ACAATTGAGACACGCATGTAATGCACAATTTCCCAATAACTCTATCACACTACAGATCTCCCCTGTGAAACAAATGCTGAAATCGCTGGGTAGCACACATCATATCTCACAGATTTACTCCAACTTGCTTTCGGCCCAACATAATAATGACTTGCCGCGTCTCCGTATTCAATGTGAAGATGATTTGGGCCCTTTGACTCAGGATACTTGGGATGCTGCCTTGGCTGGTCCCAGTGTGTCCTCTACCTCTATTAGGTTTCAGCAAATCCAGCTATTTATCCTTCATAGAGTATACCTGACACCTGTGCGTTTACTTAAAATGGGAGGCAGGTAGGATTCCAGGTGCCCTAAATGCAATTCCTTGGAGGGTCCTTTTTTTCATTTATTGTGGGCTTGCCCAGTGGTTAATGCATTCTGGTCTGAGACTTTAAGGATTATTGTCTCCACTGGAGTCCCTCGTGATGCGTGTACCCCGACAGTATGTCTGTTGGCTGCATTCGATGATGATATTCTTGATAATAATACTAAGAGATATATTGTTAATCTATGTACGTTAGTAAAGGTCTGTCTGGCTAGATCATGGTTGTCATCAGATGGCCCTAGGACTACAGAATGCATATCATTGACTAATGAGGTAGTTCAACATGAGAAATTTGTGTACATATCTAGACAAGCGGAGGCTAAATATTATAAAATATGGGACAGATGGTTGTATTCGCCGTTTAACCATAACTAGATAAATGCCACTGCTGCTTGGTTGCTGGTCCGGAGACCTTGCTATGTATATTTAGTGCTAAACTCACTGGTCTTGCCCACAAAGAAGACAGAGACAATGTTCACAGTTTTGTGTATTTACTCTTTATTGTATCGATATGCGTAACTTAATGATATTTGCAGTGCTCTAGTGTACTGTACAAGGTATGTTAAAGTTTTGGTTTTGTCTGTATGTATAAGCAAAATCAATAAAAACTATTGAAGTAAAAAAAAAAAATCTTCAGTCAAATCTGGACAAGATCTTGCCAGGATCCCTGGGTCATAGACCTTATGTCCCAGTGCTACAGACTGGAGTTCAAGGAGCTCCCAACTCACAGATTCTTCAAATCAGGCTTATCAGTTTCACAAGAGGCGAGAGTAAACCTACACAACGCTATTCAAAAACTGTTACAGACCCAGGTCATTGTTCCAGTTCCACCTCATCTACAAAACAAGGATTACTATTCCAGCTTGTTTCTAGTACTGAAACCGAACGGTTTGGTAAGACCGATACTGAACCTCAAGTTGTTGAACCCGTACTTACGAGTGTTTAAGTTCAAGATGGAGTCTCTGAGAGCGGTGATCTCATGTCTGGACGAGGGGGAATTCTTAGTGTCTCTGGATATCAAGGATGCGTACCTTCATATTCCGATCTGGCTGCCTCATCAGGATTACCTACGGTTTGCACTGCAGGACTGTCACTACCAGTTCCAGGCCCTGCCATTTGGTCTCTCCACGGCACCGAGGGTGTTCACCAAGGTGATGGCAGAGATGATGATTCTGCTCCGCAAACAAGGAGTGAACATAATTCCGTACCTGGACGATCTTCTGATAAAGGCACCGTCCAGGGAGCAGTTGTTGGAGAACATTGGTCTCTCAACCAGACTTCTCCTGGATCATAGGTGGATTCTGAACCTACCAAAATCTCACCTAGAACCAACGCAGAGGCTTCATTTCCTGGGAATGGTACTGGACACAGAGTCTCAGAAAGTGTTCCTTCCCTTGGAAAAGGCATTGGTAATCCAGTCGATGGTCTGGGCCATCTTGAAGCCGACCCGGATCTCTGTGTATCTTTGCATACGCCATCTGGGGAAAATGGTGGCTTCTTACGAAGCAATTCAGTACGGAAGGTTTCATGCGAGGCCCTTCCAGCTGGATCTGTCTTCACTTGCACTAGAGGATTCGTCTGTCACCAAAAGCCAGGATCTCCCTTCTGTGGTGGCTACAGACTTCTCACTTAGTCGAGGGTCGGAGGTTCGGGATTCAGAATTGGATTCTACTAAGCACTGACGCAAGCCTCAGAGGTTGGGGCGCAGTCACCCAGGGTGTACAGTTTCAGGGAAGATGTTCAAGTCATGGAGTCGTCCTTCCAATAAACATCCTGGAACTTAGGGATTTTTACAATGCCCTTCTGCAGGCCTCATTTCTTCTTCAGAAATCGACCATTCAGGTCCAGTCGGACAATGTGACGGCGGTAACGTACATAAACCGACAGGGTGGAACAAAAAGCAGAGCCGCAATGTCAGAGGTGTCAAGAATTCTCCTCTGGGCGAAAAAACACGCTGTGGGGTTGTTGGCGGTCTTCATTCCGGGAGTAGACAACTGGGAAGCAGACTTCCTCAGCAGACACGACCTGCTGCCGGGGGGAATGGGGTCTCCACCCGGAGGTGTTCCAGTGGTTAACACGTCGGTAAGGGTATCCACAAATCGACATGATGGCCTCTGGACTCAACAAGAAGCTCAAGCGATATTGTTCCAGGTCGAGGGACCCACAGGCAGTAGCGGTAGATGCCCTGACAACTCCGTGGGTCTACCAGCTGGTGTACTTGTTTCCTCCCATTCCTCTGATCCCAAGAATTCTAAAAAGAATAAAAAGGGGAAAGGTTCAAGCAATCCTCATTGCTCTGGACTGGCTGCGAAGGGCCTGGTATGCGGATCTTCTAGAGATGCTAATCGAAGATCCGTGGCCTCTGCCTCTTCGAGAGGATCTTCTGCAACAGGGCCCGTTCGTCTATCAAGACTTACCATGGCTACGTTTAACGGCATGGAAGTTGAACGGCTAATTCTAGCCAGGAGAGGGATTCCTGACAAGGTCATCCCGACTATGATCCAAGCCAGAAAGTGGGTAACATCTAAAAATTGCCATCATATCAGGAAGAAATATGTCTTTCAGTGTGAGAGCAGACAATATTCTACGGTGGAATTTCATCTGGGACGTTTTCTGATTTTTCTGCAGTCGGGACTAGATGTAGGCCTCGCCTAGGCTCCATTAATGTTCAGATTTTGACCTTGTCTATTTTCTTTCAGAAACAATTGGCTTCTCTTCCTGAGGTCCAGACGTTCTTGAAAGGTGTTCTTCACATCCAATCTCCCTTTGTGCCTCCCACGACACCTTGGGATCTCAATTAGGTGCTGCAGTTCCTCCAATCATACTGGTTCGAACCGTTACAGGAGGTGGACGTAAAGTACTTTATGTGGAAGACCGTCACACTGTTGGCCTTGGCTTCAGCAAGACGGGTGCCGGAGCTGGGGGTGTTGTCTTACGAGAACCCCTACTTGATTTTCCATGAGGACAGAACTGAACTCAGGACTCGTCAGCAATTTTTCCTAAGGTGGTGTCCGCTTTTCACATCAACCAACCTATTGTGGTCCCGGATGTTACGTACACCTTTGCTACTTAATGCACTGTGGTAACAAGAACAAAAATTACACCTACCTACTAAATGGGGTAAAATTAGGGGATTCTGTATTGGAAAAAGACTTAGGTGTCCTCATAGATAGCAAGCTAAGCAGTAGTACCCAAAGTAGGACTGCAGCAAAGAAGGCTAATAAGATATTAGCATGCATAAAACGGGGTATTGATGCTAGGGACGAGAGTATTATACTCCCGTTATATAAATCACTAGTGAGGCCACACCTTGAATACTGTGTACAATTCTGGGCACCGTACTACAAAAAGGATATCCTGGAGCTTGAAAAGGTACAGAGGAGGGCGACCAAACTAATTAAGGGCATGGAGACGATGGAATACAAGGAAAGACTTGAAAGACTAGGCATGTTTACATTGGAAAAGCGGAGACTAAGAGGGGATATGATCAACATCTACAAATATATAAGGGGACAATACACAGAGCTTGCGAGGGACCTGTTTTTGGTTAGATCAACACAGAGGACTCATGGACACTCGCTCAGGTTAGAGGAGAGGAGATTCCGCACAATACGGCGTAAAGGCTTTTCCACGGTAAGGACAATACGTGTTTAGAATTCCCTGCCCGAGGGAGTTGTAATGGCGGAATCTGTCAACACCTTTAAGAATGGGTTAGATAAATTCCTAATGGATAAGGATATCCAGGGGTATGGTGCATAGTCATGCATTATAGTTACTATAAATAGGGATAAAATGCAACGGCTGACAGCAGCATCAGTCAGAAATTTTAGTCAAATCATCATGCATAGGAGACCACAAATAGGTTGAACTCGATGGACAATTGTCTTTTTTCAACCTCAGATACTATGTTACTTCAAAGTCTTTGGATGTTGTGAGTGCTTTGAAGGTCTATGTAATGAAAACAGCTTGTCACAGGAAAATGGACTTGCTGTTCGTTCTTTATGATCCCAATAAGATTGGGTGTCCTGCTTCGAAGCAGTCAGTTGCACGCAGGGTCAGGCTCACTATCCAACATGCTTATTCCACGACATGTTTGTCGATTCCAAAATCTGTACAAGCCCACTCTACTAGGTCGGTGGGTTCCTTTTGGGCGGCTGACCTTGGTGTCTCGGCTTTACAGCTCTGCCGAGCAGCTACTTGGTCAAGTTCGAACACGTTTGCCAAATTTTACAAGTTTCCCAGTATCCCCTAGGACGTAAGAAAAAATAGGATTTTAATTACCTACCGGTAAATCCTTTTCCTGTAGTCCGTAGGGGATACTGGGTGCCCGCCCGGTGCTTCGTTCTTCCTGCACTGTTACTTGGTTAAGTAATGTTGTTTGGTTCAGCTGTTGCTGTCCCTGTTTGCAAGTTTGGTTCACCACTCTCCTTTTCTATATCCTTCTCTCAAAGTATGTCCGTCTCCTCGGGCACAGTTTCCTAGACTGAGTCTGGTAGGAGGGGCATAGAAGGAGGAGCCAGCACACATAATCAAACTTCTATAGTGGCCATGGCTCCTAGTGGACCCATCTATACCCCATGGTACTAAATGGATTCCCAGTATCCCCTACGGACTACGAGAAAAGGATTTACCGTTAGGTAATTAAAATTCTATTTTTTAATGTGTGCATTATTATATTATTTTTTGATGTGGCACCCACATCTAGTAGCACCAATAATAACGATTTTGGTAGGACAGTCCCCAAGCACTTTGCCACAATACCATGCCCCCGTTATTTGACATGCCATGCCATGCCCTGCCCGATTTTTACTAAGTAGATCACAAAAGATTAGATCAACAAATCCAAAAGTCTGGGCACCACTAGTCTAGACTGTAATACCGATATTACATATGTGGACCTTAATATCACTATGGAGATAAGGTAGTATGTATTGACCAGACAGAGGCGTATCTAGGGTAGGGCGAGTGGGGCACGTGCCCTGGGAGCCTTGGCAGGCCCAGGAGAGGGGGGCGCCGCCGGAGTCCAGGGCATCATGCCCCACTCGCCCCCGTCAACCCTAAATGTGAGGGGAGGAGAGCGCAGCGTCTCTCCCTCCCCTCACCGCCGCTGCCAGCAGCGCTGCTGTGTCCGGTCTCCGGCGTTAGCCAATCAGAGCTGGCGGACCGGCTCCTGATTGGCTGCCGGTCCGTGAGCTCTGATTGGCTAGTGGGGCATGTATCTGGCACCAAGTGGGGCCTGGCACTGTGGGGCATGTATCTGGCACTGTGGGGCATGTAACTGGCCCTGTGGGGCAATGTATCTGGTACTGTGGGGCAATGTAACTAGCACTGTGGGGCAATGTATCTGGCACAGTGGGGCAATGTAACTGGCACTGTGGGGCAATGTATCTGGCACTGTGGGGCATGTAACTGGCACCAAATGGGGCATGTAACTGGCACTGAGTGGGGCCTGGCACTGTGGGGCATGTATCTGGCACTGTGGGGCATGTATCTGGCACTGTGGGGCATGTATCTGGCACTGTGGGGCATGTAACTGGCACTGTGGGGCAATGTATCTGGCACTGTGGGGCAATGTAACTGGCACTGTGGGGCAATGTATCTGGCACTGTGGGGCAATGTAACTGGCACTGTGGGGCAATGTATCTGGCATTGTGGGGCAATGTATCTGGCATTGTGGGGCATGTAACTGGCACTGTGGGGCATGTATCTGGCACTGTGGGGCATGTAACTGGCACTGTGGGGCAATGTATCTGGTACTGTGGGGCATGTAACTGGCACTGTGGGGCATGTATCTGGCACTGTGGGGCATGTATCTGGCACTGTGGGGCAATGTATCTGGCACTGTGGGGCATGTATCCGGCACTGTGGGGCATGTATCCGGCACTGTGGGGCATTGTATCCGGCACTGTGGGGCAATGTAACTGGCACTGAGTGGGGCATGTATCTGGCACTGAGTGGGGCATGTATCTGGCACTGTGGGGCAATGTATCTGGCACTGTGGGGCAATGTATCTGGCACTGTGGGGCATGTATCCCGCACTGTGCGGCATTGTATCCGGCACTGTGGGGCAATGTAATTGGCACTGTGGGGCATGTATCTGGCACTGAGTGGGGCATGTATCTGGCACTGTGGGGCAATGTATCTGGCACTGTGGGGCATGTATCCGGCACTGTGGGGCAATGTAACTGGCACTGTGGGGCAATGTAACTGGCACTGTGGGGCAATGTAACTGGCACTGAGTGGGGCATGTGTCTGGCACTGTGGGGCTTGTATCTGGCACTGTGGGGCAATGTATCCGGCACTGTGGGGCAATGTATCCGGCACTGTGGGGCATGTATTCGGCACTGTGGGCAATGTAACTGGCACTGTGGGGCATGTATCCGGCACTGTGGGGCAATGTAACTGGCACTGTGGGCCATTTTCAGTGGCCACACCCCTTCTGGAGCGTGGCCACACCCCTTCTAATGTGTGAACACGCCCATTTTCCGCCGCGCGTGCCTTTGACGCGCCCACATGCTTCTTTTTGTGTGTTTTTTTTTTGGGGGGGGCCGCCATTTTCCATCTTGCCCTGGGCTCCGAAAACCCTAGTTACGCCTCTGTGACCAGATGTCAATTCAGTATTAACAGAGAACAATTTGGTGTGCTTCTTTTTTCTTGTATTGATCTGTAGCTTGTGCAGGCATTGGAAATACTGTAGTTCCCCTTTTACACCAGCCGGTATACAACACGGGTTATTGCACATGAACGCGCATAATCCATGTTGCTGGCTGGTGTAAAAGGGCCAAATTGGAATAATCCGGGTCGAGCACTGAGATACAAAAGGAGAAAGAAAATGTGTGCGTGAGGTTTTTAAACCTGGGTTTTATAATATTGATAGTTATCCATATTGACATGTAAATGTACAGTATTTACTGTGTTTATTTATATATGGAATAAGCAACATAAGATTGAGCTTAAAAGCTTTCTAATAGTTTATGGTGATATATTTGACCAGAACCACAAATTTATTTTTTCATAAATTCCAGGCAAAATATTTTCTAATCCTTGCCAACACAATTAGTCCCAAAAACTTGTCATTTGGTAGGTGAAATTGCTGGCAGACATAAGGCTAATGTGGCTTCTTAATAGCAATAGTAAACAACATCATCTCTGGCCTGCTAGCAGTAACTGCAGCAGCAGGGCAATAACCATGATTTATCACTAGCCATAATGAGCAGTCTATACCATATTGTTATCCATGTTGTTGCTTTGTTACAATTACTATGTTGGCTCTCAGTGGCCTGTCTCTTGTGCATGGCCCCAGCAAGTCTAGAGTGAGCAGTGCATGTAAAACAAAGATGTTATGTTTATTGCAACAGCAGGAGATGGTTAGCAGTTTTTTTTACATGTGCATTATCCCTGTTCAGCACCCACTTTAAAAGCTTATGATATAGCTATAAATTGTATAAGCAGGTAGAGAATAACTGGAATAAGCTATAACATTAAAAGTAAAAAAATAAAAAAAAATTACGTTGGAGGTCTATTACACTTTACTGTGTTTCTCACTTTCCCCATAACGTCATTTCTCAATTAGTTCTGTACTGGGCAAAACATAATCATACAGATTTTTACATCCTTCAAAAGCAGAGATTATCTCAGATTACTGTCTTTATAAAACCAGAAATCATACAGATTGTAGCATGTGTAATATCAAGGAAAATGGCGCTGGCTGCCAAAATGTGCATAAATTCAAAGGCTGTAGTCTGTGCAGTATTGGCCCCCTTGACCCCTCTCCCAACATCCATTATAGATACGCCAGGGCTGTACCTTGCTTTAGATGCAATATTTATTTATTAACAGTCTCTTATATAGCGCAGCATATTCCGTTGCGCTTTACAGTTGGATATTTGATGTGGCTTAACTCAGTACAGTAACGTAAACATATAATCATGTTGTCAGTCACTGGAAAAACACACCATACAGATGTGTCCCCTTACATCCTTCCTGCAGTTACGCTAAATGACGTCTGAGTCACATGGCACTGACGCATTTTGTGTAAGGCGACTTGTAGCACACAGAGCAAAGATGTAAGAGGACACATCTGTATTTAATTTCAGTCTTTCAACATTGAGTTTTTTATTAATACCAAAAATGTCTCGAACACAAAGCAAGCAACTGGCTTACTTAAGGTGTCCACACACGGTAAGATTTTTTAAACAATGTGGGCGTTTCCGTCCAATGGAAATGACACGTCGCCCCAGTCAGGTCAAGAGCGCTCTGGAGCAGGTTTTCATCCAGGATGTCTCTGTACATTGCTGCATTCATCTTTCCCTCTATCCTGACTAGTCTCCCAGTTCCTGTCGCCACCTTCAAAGCAGCAGATATTTTTCTGTACCCTTCCCCAGATTTGTGCCTCGAGACAATCCTGTCTCGGAGGTCTACAGACAATCCTTTGACTTCATGCTTGGTTTGTGCTCAGACATGCACTGTCAAGTGTGGGACCTTATATAGACAGGTGTGTGCCTTTCCAAATCACGTCCAATCAACTGAATTTACCACAGGTGGACTCCAATTAAGATGTAGGAACATCTCAAGGATGATCAGTGGAAACAAGATGCACCTGTGCTCAATTTTGAGCTTCATGGCAAAGGCTATAAATACTCATGTACATGTGATTTCTTAGTTTTTTATTTTTAATAAATGCAAAAATCTCAAAAAAACTTTTTTCACATTGTCATTATGGGGTATTGTGTGTAGAATTTGGAGAAAAAAAAATGAATTTATTCCATTCTGGAATAAGGCAAAATGTGGAAAAAGTGAAGCACTGTGAATACTTTCCAGATGCACTGTAATTAGAACTTTCTAGAAAATCAAACCAAGATTCTGATTGGGGTTGTTGTTTCTGAAGGGGATGGGAAGTAAAATTACAGTGGGGCTTATGGACATAGGTGGTCATTCCGAGTTGTTCGCTCGTTATTTTTTTCTCGCAACGGAGCGATTAGTCGCTAATGCGCATGCGCAATGTCCGCAGTGCGACTGCGCCAAGTAAATTTGCTATGCAGTTAGGTATTTTACTCACGGCATTACGAGGTTTTTTCTTCGTTCTGCTGATCGGAGTGTGATTGACAGGAAGTGGGTGTTTCTGGGCAGAAACTGGCCGTTTTATGGGTGTGTGTGAAAAAACGCTACCGTTTCTGGGAAAAACACGGGAGTGGCTGGAGAAACGGAGGAGTGTCTGGGCAAACGCTGGGTGTGTTTGTGACATCAAACCAGGAACGACAAGCACTGAACTGATCGCAGATGCCGAGTAAGTCTGAAGCTACTCAGAAACTGCTAAGTAGTGTCTATTCGCAATTCTGCTAATCTTTCGTTCGCAATTTTGATAAGCTAAGATTCACTCCCAGTAGGCGGCGGCTTAGCGTGTGCAAAGCTGCTAAAAGCAGCTTGCGAGTGAACAACTCGGAATGACCCCCATGGTTGCTAAATACCCCCTTGGTGAAAGACAATTTCTGAGCGGTTTTATTAAAAAAAATAAAAAAAATCTTTAATTATGGAAGACAGGGCCTAATTCAGACCTGACATTTTTTCTCTAGTGGGCAAAACCATGTGCTGTGCAGGTGGGGCAGATGTAACATGTGCATAGAGAGTTAGATTTGGGTGGGTTGTTTTGTTTCTGTGTAGAGTAAATACTAGCTGCTTTATTTTACACTGCAATTTAGATTTCAGTTTGAAAACACCCCACCCAAATCTAACTCTCTCTGCACGTTATATCTGCCCCACCTGCACATTGTTTTGCCCATTAGAGGAAAATGTTGCTGCTGCGATCAGGTATGAATTGGGCCTACAGTCCACTATCCAATAAAATGGGCACAGGCCACTAGAGCAGAGTCCAGTAGATATATTTACAAATCATCTAGTAATTATTGTCTCCCAATCACCACCCACTAGTGCCCCATAGAGTACCTTAACAACCCTTAGAATGTTAGGGATTTACCTGGACATTGGTGGGTAATCCCATAACTTTGGCCAGATTTATGCTAACAACCTCTTATTTGGTGATTAATTGTAAAATGTATTTCAAGTTTGAATAATGTTTGCATAGTGCACCTCCTACATTTTTCTTTCTATTCATAGGCATCTGTTTGACTATCTTCAGTGTATACAGGTGGCGTCTTAGAATTGTTTGATCTAGTTCATGCATGATGAGTAAGAAGAAAATCAATTTTATTTGCGCCGTGTTAAAATTGAACTTTTACCACTGTATAAAACTAATTGCTAGATGCAGTGAATATTAATATTTTTAATGTTAAAGGTTTAGAAAACTTAATGTCAAATTATTGTACTATAATTATTTTTATCATTTATTTTTATGGCGCCACAATGGTTCCACAGCACCTAACAAACTACATAATCAAATGAACTATAACAATAAACAGTGACTTTACAGTACAAGACGATGCAGGACAATACATGGTTTTTAAATATTGCTGCATCAGTGGTCATAACAAATACGTACTGTAGCAGGGTTGCAGAAACCAAGGGTTTGTTGCCGTTGTAGAGAGTATGGAATAGATGATAGTATAATTAAGGGAAGGAAAAGTACATGAGGGAAGAGGGTCCTGCTTGTGAGAGCTTCCAACTTTAAAGGGGAGGGGCAGACAGATGGGTGACACAGACAGTGACCATGGAGCAGAAGGTTAGGATGAGAGCTGTATTGCTGTGATAAAGAAGTGGGTCTTGATAGACCATTTGAAGTTTTGTAGAGAAGTGAAAAGTGATAAGGAGAGGGAGAGAATTCAAGGGGTTGGAAGCAGCATAGGCAAAATCTTGGAGGTGGGAGGAAGTAATCTGTTGGCAGGAGAGGCGGCATTCATTTGTGGATTAAAGAAGGTCGGCAGCAGTGTGAGGGGAGATAAGGTCACAGACGTAAATGTGAGAAAATTGGGTTAGAGCTTTGTTAGTGTGAGAAGCTTGAATTGGATTCTGAAGGGGAGACAGTTTAGGGCTTGTAAGAGAGGCAGGTAGATCAGGGGCAAACGCAGGATTTCTAAAGGGGGGTTTCTGGATACAGTATGTGATATATATATATATATATATATATATATATATATATAGCTTGCAGTAGGTCCGGCACTCACTGTTACTTGTAATAGCTGTCCCTGTTGCCTTACGTAAATGCAGATAACGTTGCCATGTAGAAAGAAGTGACGAAAAAGCACCAGCTTTGAAACATTGGTTTAAACAAGTGGCTGTGTCTGCGTTTTATTTCCTGAGTGCCGCCGTTCACTTCTTTCTATATATATATATATATATATATATATATATATAGAGAGAGAGAGAGAGAGAGAGAGAGAGAGATACATGCATATGTGTGTATTGTATGTGTGTGTGTGTATGTGTATATATATATATATATATATATATGTATTTTCTCTGACGTCCTAGTGGATGCTGGGAACTCCGTAAGGACCATGGGGAATAGCGGCTCCGCAGGAGACTGGGCACAAAAAGTAAAAGCTTTAGACTAGCTGGTGTGCACTGGCTCCTCCCCCTATGACCCTCCTCCAAGCCTCAGTTAGATTTTTGTGCCCGAACGAGAAGGGTGCAAGCTAGGTGGCTCTCCTGAGCTGCTAAGAAGTAAAAGTTTAAATAGGTTTTTTATTTTCAGTGAGTCCTGCTGGCAACAGGCTCACTGCATCGTGGGACTAAGGGGAGAAGAAGCGAACTCACCTGACTGCAGAGTGGATTGGGCTTCTTGGCTACTGGACATTAGCTCCAGAGGGACGATCACAGGTTCAGCCTGGATGGGTCCCGGAGCCGCGCCGCCGGCCCCCTTACAGAGCCAGAAGAGCGAAGAGGTCCGGAGAAAGCGGCGGCAGAAGACGTTCCTGTCTTCAAATAAGGTAGCGCACAGCACTGCAGCTGTGCGCCATTGCTCTCAGCACACTTCACACTCCGGTCACTGAGGGTGCAGGGCGCTGGGGGGGAGCGCCCTGAGACGCAATATAAACGATATAAAAACCTTATATGGCTAAAAAAAATGCATCACATATAGCTCCTGGGCTATATGGATGCATTTATCCCCTGCCAGTTTCCTGAAAAAAGCGGGAGAAAAGGAAGCCGTGAAGGGGGCGGAGCCTTTCTCCTCAGCACACAAGCGCCATTTTCTTTCACAGCTCCGCTGGAAGGACGGCTCCCTGACTCTCCCCTGCAGTCCTGCACTACAGAAACAGGGTAAAACAGAGAGGGGGGCACTATTGGCAGCTAATATATAAATACAGCAGCTATAACAGGGAGTAACACTTATATAAGGTTATCCCTGTATATATATAGCGCTCTGGTGTGTGCTGGCAAACTCTCCCTCTGTCTCCCCAAAGGGCTAGTGGGGTCCTGTCCTCTATCAGAGCATTCCCTGTGTGTGTGCTGGGTGTCGGTACGATTGTGTCGACATGTATGAGGAGGAAAATGATGTGGAAGCAGAGCAATTGCCTGTGTTAGTGATGTCACCCCCTAGGGAGTCGACACCTGACTGGATGGTAGTAATTAAAGAATTACGTGACAATGTCAGCACTTTGCAAAAAACTGTTGACGACATGAGACAGCCGACAAATCAATTAGTGCCTGTTCAGGCGTCTCAGACACCGTCAGGGGCGCTAAAACGCCCGTTACCTCAGATGGTCGACACAGACCCTGACACGGATACTGAATCCAATGTCGACGGTGACGAGACAAACGTAATGTCCAGTAGGGCCACACGTTACATGATCACGGCAATGAAGGAGGCATTGCACATTTCTGACACTACATGTACCACAAAAAAGGGTATTATGTGGGGTGTGAAAAAACTACCAGTGGTTTTTCCTGAGTCAGATGAATTAAATGAGGTGTGTGATAATGCGTGGGTTTCCCCCGATAAAAAACTGCTGATTTCTAATAAATTATTGGCACTATACCCTTTCCCGCCAGAGGTTAGGGCACGTTGGGAAACACCCCCTAGGGTAGATAAGGCGCTCACACGCTTATCAAAACAAGTGGCGTTACCGTCTCCTGATACGGCCGCTCTCAAGGAACCAGCTGATAGAAGGCTGGAAAATATCTTAAAGGGTATATACACACATACTGGTGTTATACTGCGACCAGCGATCGCCTCAGCCTGGATGTGCAGCGCTGGAGTGGCTTGGTCGGATTCCCTGACTGAAAATATTGATACCCTGGATAGGGACAGTATATTATTAATTATAGAGCATTTAAAGGATGCATTACTATATATGCGAGATGCACAGAGGGATATTTGCACCCTGGCATCTAGAGTAAGTGCGATGTCCATTTCTGCCAGAAGAACGTTATGGACGCGACAGTGGTCAGGTGATGCGGATTCCAAACGACATATGGAAGTATTGCCGTATAAAGGGGAGGAGTTATTTGGGGTCGGTCTATCGGACCTGGTGGCCACAGCAACGGCTGGAAAATCCACCTTTTTACCCCAGGTCACCTCTCAGCAGAAAAAGACACCGTCTTTTCAAACCCAGTCCTTTCGTCCCTATAAGGGCAAGAGGGAAAAAGGCCGCTCGTTCCTGCCCCGGGGCAGAGGAAGGGGAAAAAGACTGCACCATGCAGCTTCTTCCCAGGAGCAGAAGCCCTCCCCCGCTTCTGCCAAGTCCTCAGCATGACGCTGGGGCTCTGCAAGCAGACTCGGGCACGGTGGGGGGCCGTCTCAAGAATTTCAGCGCGCAGTGGGCTCACTCGCAAGTGGACCCCTGGATCCTGCAGGTAGTATCACAGGGGTACAAATTGGAATTCGAGACGTCTCCCCCTCGCCGGTTCCTGAAGTCTGCTCTACCAACGTCTCCCTCCGACAGGGAGGCATTATTGGATGCTATTCACAAGCTGTATTCCCAGCAGGTGATAATCAAGGTACCCCTCCTACAACAGGGAAAGGGGTATTATTCCACTCTGTTTGTGGTACCGAAGCCGGACGGCTCGGTGAGACCAATTTTAAATCTAAAATCTTTGAACACTTACATAAACAGGTTCAAATTCAAGATGGAGTCACTCAGAGCAGTGATAGCGAACCTGGAAGAAGGGGACTATATGGTATCTCTAGACATCAAGGATGCTTATCTCCATGTCCCAATCTACCCTTCTCACCAAGGGTACCTCAGGTTTGTGATACAAAACTGTCATTATCAGTTTCAGACGCTGCCGTTTGGATTGTCCACGGCACCACGGGTCTTTACCAAGGTAATGGCCGAAATAATGATTCTTCTTCGAAGAAAAGGCGTATTAATTATCCCTTACTTGGACGATCTCCTGATAAGGGCAAGATCCAGGGAACAGTTAGAGGTCGGAGTAGCACTATCTCAGGTAGTGCTACGTCAGCACGGGTGGATTCTAAATATCCCAAAATCACAGCTGATTCCGACAACACGTCTACTGTTCCTAGGGATGATTCTGGACACAGTCCAGAAAAAGGTGTTTCTCCCGGAGGAGAAAGCCTAGTCAGGAACCTCCTAAAACCAGGACAAGTGTCAGTGCATCAGTGCACGAGAGTCCTGGGAAAAATGGTGGCTTCTTACGAAGCGATTCCATTCGGAAGATTCCATGCAAGAACTTTTCAGTGGGATCTGCTGGACAAATGGTCCGGATCGCATCTTCAGATGCATCAGCGGATAACCCTATCTCCAAGGACAAGGGTATCTCTCCTGTGGTGGTTACAGAAGGCTCATCTTCTAGAGGGCCGCAGATTCGGCATTCAGGATTGGATGCTGGTAACCACGGATGCCAGCCTGAGAGGCTGGGGAGCAGTCACACAGGGAAGAAATTTCCAGGGCTTGTGGTCAAGCATGGAAACGTCTCTTCACATAAATATCCTAGAGCTAAGGGCCATTTACAATGCCCTAAGTCAAGCAAGGCCTCTGCTTCAGGGTCAACCGGTATTGATCCAGTCGGACAACATCACGGCTGTCGCCCACGTAAACAGACAGGGCGGCACAAGAAGCAGGAGGGCAATGGCAGAAGCTGCAAGGATTCTCCGCTGGGCGGAAAATCATGTGATAGCACTGTCAGCAGTGTTCATTCCGGGAGTGGACAACTGGGAAGCAGACTTCCTCAGCAGACACGACCTCCACCCGGGGGAGTGGGGACTTCATCCAGAAGTCTTCCAAGTGATTGTAAACCGTTGGGAAAAACCAAAGGTGGACATGATGGCGTCCCGTCTCAACAAGAAACTGGACAGATATTGCGCCAGGTCAAGGGACCCTCAGGCAATAGCGGTGGACGCTCTGGTAACTCCGTGGGTGTTCCAGTCGGTATATGTGTTCCCTCCTCTTCCTCTCATACCAAAAGTACTGAGAATCATAAGAAGGAGAGGAGTAAGAACGATACTCGTGGCTCCGGATTGGCCAATAAGAACTTGGTACCCGGAGCTGCAAGAGATGCTCACGGAGGACCCGTGGCCTCTACCTCTAAGGAAGGACCTGCTCCAGCAGGGACCTTGTCTGTTCCAAGACTTACCGCGGCTGCGTTTGACGGCATGGCGGTTGAACGCCGGATCCTGAAGGAAAAAGGCATTCCAGATGAAGTCATCCCTACCCTGATCAAGGCCAGGAAGGATGTAACTGCAAAACATTATCATCGCATTTGGCGAAAATATGTTGCGTGGTGTGAGGCCAAGAAGGCCCCTACGGAGGAATTTCAACTGGGTCGTTTCCTACATTTCCTGCAAGCAGGATTGTCTATGGGCCTAAAATTAGGATCCATTAAGGTTCAAATTTCGGCCCTGTCGATCTTCTTCCAGAAAGAACTGGCTTCAGTGCCTGAAGTTCAGACGTTTGTCAAAGGGGTACTGCATATACAGCCTCCTTTTGTGCCTCCAGTGGCACCTTGGGATCTCAATGTAGTTTTAGGGTTCCTAAAATCACATTGGTTTGAACCACTTGCCACAGTGGATTTGAAATATCTCACATGGAAAGTGGTAATGCTGTTGGCCCTGGCTTCAGCCAGGCGCGTATCAGAATTGGCGGCTTTATCCTATAAAAGCCCTTACCTGATATTTCATTCGGATAGGGCGGAATTGAGGACTCGTCCTCAATTTCTCCCTAAGGTGGTTTCAGCTTTTCACATGAATCAACCTATTGTGGTACCTGTGGCTACTAGGGACTTGGAGGACTCCAAGTTGCTGGGCGTAGTCAGGGCCCTGAAAATATATGTTTCCAGGACGGCTGGAGTCAGAAAATCTGACTCGCTGTTTGTACTGTATGCACCCAACAAGCTGGGTGCTCCTGCTTCTAAGCAGACGATTGCTCGTTGGATTTGTAGCACAATTCAACTTGCACATTCTGTGGCAGGCCTGCCACAGCCAAAATCTGTAAAAGCCCATTCCACAAGGAAGGTGGGCTCATCTTGGGCGGCTGCCCGAGGGGTCTCGGCTTTACAACTTTGCCGAGCAGCTACTTGGTCAGGGGCAAACACGTTTGCTAAATTCTACAAATTTGATACCCTGGCTGAGGAGGACCTGGAGTTCTCTCATTCGGTGCTGCAGAGTCATCCGCACTCTCCCGCCCGTTTGGGAGCTTTGGTATAATCCCCATGGTCCTTATGGAGTTCCCAGCATCCACTAGGACGTCAGAGAAAATATGAATTTACTTACCGATAATTCTATTTCTCGTAGTCCGTAGTGGATGCTGGGCGCCCATCCCAAGTGCGGATTGTCTGCAATACTTGTATATAGTTATTGTTACAAACAAATCGGGTTGTTTTATTGTTGGAAGCCATCTTTTCAGAGGCTCCTACGGTTATCATACTGTTAACTGGGTTCAGATCACGAGTTGTATGGTGTGATTGGTGTGGCTGGTATGAGTCTTACCCGGGATTCAAGAATCCTTCCTTATTATGTACGCTCGTCCGGGCACAGTATCTTAACTGAGGCTTGGAGGAGGGTCATAGGGGGAGGAGCCAGTGCACACCAGCTAGTCTAAAGCTTTTACTTTTTGTGCCCAGTCTCCTGCGGAGCCGCTATTCCCCATGGTCCTTACGGAGTTCCCAGCATCCACTACGGACTACGAGAAATAGAATTATCGGTAAGTAAATTCTTATTATATGGGATGCACCAGAATCCCAACACCCAACGGACGGTGACTGCCTCCGCTCGCCGATTCCACTATTGCCTACCGCTGCTGACGGTGACTCCCTCCCTTGCCGAGTGGCCACATCCCCTGCCAGTGCTGACTGCTGCTTCCGAGTGGCCGCCGCTGCTGAGTATTTGCAGCTCCCTGCCTCGGTCATCTGCTGTGCTTTGCAAAGCACAGCAAGCTTTACTGAGCCGAGCTCTCAATAAGTGGAGCACGCAGACGGCAGTGTGTAAAGGACAGAACTGCCTTTGTTCACCCCCAAAAAAAACTTGGTCTGTCAGGGGGAGTTTCTGCGTACTCAGTAACCCCCCCTGCGTGCGTCACTGTAGATGTAGTACATTTGGAGAGAAAGATGAGCCAGGCAGCAAAATTGAGAACAGTGGAGAGAGGTGGGAGTCAGTGAGACAAGATAGGAGGAAGTTACAATAGTCTAATCTGGAGATGACCAGTGAGTGGATGAGAGTCTTTGTGGCATCCAGGGTGAGAAAGTGTCTGATCCTGGAAATATTTTTAATATGCAAACAGGACTGCAAAAGGTACTGAATGTGTGGTTTGAAGGAGAGGAAGAAGTCTAGGATAACTCCAAAAGGGTTCAGTATGAATTGCTGGCGGACAGAATACCGGCTGTCATGGTCCCGACAGCGAGATCTGTCCGCCAGAATGCCGGAAGTGGGGCGAATGCTAGAAAGTCCCATACGGGCTTTCTGCGCTTATCACACTGTGGGCACAGTGGCTCGCTGCGCTCGCCACAGGTACTATTCTCCCTCTATGGGTGACTTGGACACCCACATAGGGAGAATAGCCGGTATCGCGGTATTCCGGTGGTGACATTTCACCGCTAGTCGGGATTCCAGCGTCGCTATTATGACCGCTGGGATTCCGACTAGCAGTATTTTAACCGGTTCTCCTCCTAGACAGTGCACTTTAGGTCTTGAGTAGATGGTTTCGCTGTCAATAGATAATGAAATAGTGAGAGGATGTCACGGTTTGAGATTTCAGATCCAAGTCAGGACTTGTGCACTGGCCTAACGAGTCGTACAGGAACCTAGGTGGCTTGATAAGATGTCTCCTCATTTGCAGGGCCCATATGGTATATGTCTGGTGCCATCAAAGAGGTTAGTGAGAACTGGCAGGCTCACAAACCGCCCTTAGAACTAACTGAGTTGCACACAGCCCCTAAACCTGAATGCATGCATTAGATACTGGGACCAGTGCTTGAAAACTCAGGGAGTGGTACAGCAAATAATATAGTAATCAGTAGTAAACCTGGAATCTGCCAAAGATAGTTTAAATCAAATACCAGAGCTGGATGGCTGGAGCCTATATCCTCCAATAATATTATAGATCCAGTCCCCAGCATCTGAAGTGACCACACTGGCAGAGACTAAGTACGGACCCAACTCCCAGAGAGAGGACTCTCGGTACTACAACTACCATCGATAGATGATACCGATGGTATGGAGAGTAGAGAGTCCCAGAGACAGGTAGGAGCTGCGATACAAGGAAGGCAGAGTTTCTCTGAGTGGCAGTACAGTCTGAAGTGTAACTGGAGAAAGTCCACTTGAACCCATAATGTGCAGGCAGATGTATTCAGAGGATTTGCTAGGATACCAGCAGACAGATGACTTGGCAGTAGAAGCACTATGGTAGTCTTGAAGGATACTTCAGGTAACTACACAGGCTGGGACTAGGAAATAGCAACCAGGCTAGAAAGGACTTGATCCAAGATAAAGGACACGGGCAATATAATGTAGGCTGATCCGTACTGGAAACGGGAATCAGGATTGAACAATGATCAATCCGGATTGGTTTGTGTTCAGTGTGTGTGTCATTCCCCGCCTCGCGCAGCCCACTCAACTCGCCATCATCTGGACGTGGTTTCACTTCCTGCGGGGCGATGAGGTGCAATTCAGTGCAGGCGGTGAGGTCCGGCCGGCTGACTGAACAGCATGACCTCTGACTTCACGTCAGTGTGCCTCCTGAGAACGCTCAACATATGGAAGTACTATCCTATAAGGGTGATGTATTGTTTGTGGATGGGCTGACGGACTTGGTTTCCACAGCTACAGCAGGTAAATCAAATTTTTTACCATATATTCCCCAACAGCAAAAGAAAGCAACACCTTATCAGATGCAGTCCTTTCGGTCGCACAAGTCCAAAAGAGGTCGGGGATCCTCTTTCCTCGCCAGAGGTAAGGGCAGAGGCAAGAGAGCACCTGCTTCGGCAGGTGCCCAGGAACAAAAGTCCTCCCCGGCTGCTCCAAAACCCACAGCATGACGCTGGGGCTCCCCTGAGGGAGTCCGCACCGGTGGGGGCACGTCTTCGACTTTCAGTCAGGCCTGGGTCAGATCGGACCTGAATCCCTGGGTGTTGGAAATAGTTTCACAGGGTTACAAACTGGAATTCGAGGAGGTGCCCCCGCGCCGATTTTTCAAGTCGGCCCTACCAGCTTCCACATCGGAAAGGGATGTAGTGTTAGCTGCAATTCAAACGCTGTGTATACAGCAAGTGATAATCAAGGTTCCCCTGCACCAGCAGGGAAGAGGTTACTACTCAACCCTATTTGTGGTACCGAAACCGGACGGTTCGGTCAGACCGATTTTGAATCTGAAATACCTAAACCTGTACATAAAAAGATTCAAATTCAAAATGGAATCACTCAGAGCGATAATAGCCAACATGGAGGAGGGGGAGTTTATGGTGTCTCTGGACATAAAGGATGCGTACCTTCATGTCCCCATATATGCCCCCCATCAGGAATACCTGAGATTCGCTGTACAGGATTGTCATTACCAATTTCAGACGTTGCCGTTTGGACTTTCCACGGCCCCGAGGATTTTCACCAAGATAATGGCGGAAATGATGGTGGTCCTGCGCAAGCATGGAGTCACAATTATCCCATACTTGGACGATCTCCTGATAAAAGCGAGATCAAGAGAGAAATTACTGAGCAGTGTGGCGCTCTCTCTGAGAGTGCTCCGGCAACACGGTTGGATTTTAAATCTACCGAAGTCACAGTTGATTCCGACAACTCGACTACCGTTCCTAGGTATGATACTGGATACGGAACAAATGAAGGTCTTCCTCCCAATAGAGAAAGCCCAAGACATCCAGAACATGGTCAGAGACCTGCTAAAACCGAAAAGGGTGTCAGGTCACCAATGCACTCGGGTTCTGGGGAAAATGGTGGCGGCCTACGAGGCCATTCCCTTCGGAAGGTTCCATGCAAGGACTTTTCAATGGGACCTTCTGGACAAGTGGTCCGGGTCCCATCTGCATTTACATCGGAAAATTACTCTGTCCCCAGGAACCAGAGTGTCCCTCCTGTAGTGGTTGCAGAGTGCTCACCTGCTGGAGGGTCGCCGGTTCGGGATTCAGGACTGGATCCTGGTTACCACGGACGCGAGCCTCCGAGGATGGGGAGCGGTCACACAGGGAAAGACTTTTCAGAGTCTTTGGTCAGACCAGGAGTCCTGTCTACACATCACTGTGTTGGTACTCAGGGCCATTTACAACGGCCTTCGACAAGCGGAGAGTTTTCTTCGAAACCTTCCGGTTCTGATTCAATCAGACAATGTCACAGCAGTGGCTCATGTGAACCGCCAAGGCGGGACAAGAAGCAGAGTCGCAATGGCGGAAGCCACAAGGATCCTTCGCTGGGCGGAAAATCATGTAAGCGCTCTGTCGGCTGTCTTCATTCCGGGAGTGGACAACTGGGAAGCAGACTTCCTCAGCAGACACGATCTCCATCCAGGAGAGTGGGGACTTCATAAAGAAGTCTTTGCAGACGTAACACGTCTTTGGGGAACTCCTCAAATAGACATGATGGCGTCACGCCTCAACAAAAAACTTCGGAGGTGTTGCGCCAGGTCTCGGGACCCTCAGGCAGTAGCAGTAGACGCACTGGTAACACCGTGGGTGTTCGACTCGGTCTACGTGTTCCCTCCTCTTCCTCTCATCACGAAAGTGTGGAGGATCATAAGACGAAGAAGAGTACAGACGATACTCGTTGTCCCAGACTGGCCTCGAAGGGCTTGGTACTCGGATTTACAAGAGATGCTCACAGGAGACCTCTGGCCTCTTCCCCTGAGGGAAGACCTGTTGCAGCAGGGGCCCTGTGTATTTCAAGACTTACCGCGGTTACGTTTGACGGCATGGCGGTTGAACGCTGAATCCTAGCAAAAAAGGGGATTCCGGAAGAGGTCATCCCTACTTTAATAAAGGCTAGGAAGGAGGTGACGGTAAAACATTATCACCGTATCTGGCGAAAGTATGTGTCTTGGTGTGAGACCAAGAATGCACCTACGGAAGATTTTCATTTGGGTCGTCTTCTCCACTTCCTACAGACAGGAGTGGATATGGGCCTGAAATTAGGCTCGGTTAAGGTACAGATTTCGACCCTCTCGATTTTCTTTCAGAAGGAATTGGCTTCTCTTCCAGAAGTCCAGACGTTTGTAAAGGGAGTGCTGCACATCCAGCCCCCTTTTGTGCCTCCAGTGGCACCATGGGACCTGAACGTGGTGTTGCAGTTCCTAAAATCACACTGGTTTGAACCGCTTAATAAGGTTGAATTGAAATTTCTTACCTGGAAGGTGGTAATGTTTTTGGCCTTAGCATCAGCAAGGCGAGTATCAGAATTGGCGGCTCTATCACACAAGAGCCCCTACTTGATTTTTCATGTGGATAGAGCTGAATTGAGGACACGTCCGCAATTTTTGCCTAAAGTGGTTTCGTCGTTCCATATGAATCAACCTATTGTGGTGCCTGTGGCTACTGGTGACCTGGAGGATTCCAGATCCCTGGACGTAGTCAGGGCCTTAAAAATGTATGTAGCCAGGACGGCTAAAATTAGGAAAACAGAGGCTCTTTTTGTCCTGTATGCGGCCAATAAGATTGGCGCTCCTGCTTCAAAGCAGACTATTGCTCGCTGGATCTGTAATACGATTCAGCAGGCTCACTCTACGGCTGGATTGCCGGTACCAAATTCGGTTAAGGCCCATTCCACTAGGATGGTGGGCTCTTCTTGGGCGGTTGCCCGAGGCGTCTTGGCTTTACAACTTTGCCGAGCGGCAACGTGGTCGGGGTCAAACACTTTTGCTAAATTCTACAAGTTTGATACCCTGGCTGATGAGGACCTAGCGTTTGCTCAGTCGGTGCTGCAGAGTCATCCGCACTCTCCCGCCCGATTGGATGCTTTGGTATAAACCCCATGGTCCTTACGGAGTCCCCAGCATCCTCTAGGACGTAAGAGAAAATAAGATTTTAAACCTACCGGTAAATCTATTTCTCCTAGTCCGTAGAGGATGCTGGGCGCCCGTCCCAGTGCGGAAACTCTGCAAGACTTGTATATAGTTGTTGCTTACATAAGGGTTATGTTACAGTTGACATCGGTCTTGGACCGTTACTGTTGTTGTTCATACGGTTAACTGGTTATGTATGTTCCAGGTTACATGGTATGATTGGTGTGGGCTGGTATGAATCTTGCCCTTGGATTGCTAAATCCTGCCTTGTATTGTCCATCTCCTCTGGGCACAGTTCTCTAACTGAGGTCTGGAGGAGGGGCATAGAGGGAGGAGCCAGTGCACACCCATAGTCAAAGTTCTTTTTAGGTTCCCTATCTCCTGCGGAGCCCGTCTATACCCCATGGTCCTTACGGAGTACCCAGCATCCTCTACGGACTAGGAGAAATAGATTTACCGGTAGGTTTAAAATCTTATTATTTATATCTAGCAAGACTGGTATCTCAATCCTTCAGCATTTTTTACATATGTCGGGGAAAGACGGGGGACAGGCTTGGAGGCGGCAGCTATTCTGAGTGCAGTATCAGTATTATTTACTATTTACAGTTTAAAATGAATACTTGTGCCTGCGGTATAATCATTATTAATATCTATTGACAGCAAGGCTCTGTCTGATACTACACTGTATACCAACACCGGCCCTAATTGGTTTATGCTGCCCATTTATTTACAGAGTATAAGAATGCATGTGCACATGGTGTAGCTATTACCAACATTCACTGATATCTAGGCTTTGTCAGATATTATACCGTATGTCAGCATTGGCCTTTACTGGTTTATGCCGCCTATACTAACACAACAGTATCGAGATACCAGCTGGTCACTGGGTATTTATCTAATACTGCACTATGCTCTAAGAGTGTCCGTTATTTGTATCTATAGTGTGAATGAGTCATTTGCATACTGTATACATCAAGGCAACGACGGTCCGACAATTTAGTTTTAGACTCTAGGTATTAATAAGCCAAGGTGGACCGATTATCATAAGATATTATTCAACAGATGTAGTACAGCCATAGTATGAACCACCTCCCTCTGTGAACCAGCAGGAGCTGACGCAGCGGCTCTTGTAATATAGAGTGTAAACCATTTCTGATTGTTAACTAAAGCCACACATGAGACAGCTGGGACGTTCTATGTATTGGTATTTATACATACACACTAAGTAAGATATATACACTGAAGAATTGATCTCTATGTGTTGTTGGAGTATACTTGTTTTATGCACATATGGGTGGCACACCTATTATCAGCACATAACTTGTAAGCAATAGCTATAATCTCCACAGCCGAGAAGAAGTGAATAATCCGGCACTCTATTTATGAGCCTTACTTATTCATTGACACAATAGTGTTACAGTGATTTGGCTCTTGTTAGCAAGCCAATAGTAGGAGGTACAGCGGCCGTCATACCTTAGGGTACAAAGTATCCATTTGAATACATCAATTGGTTGTTTATCTTTTATTATATCAATAGGTATCAGATATTGGAGGAGTCCATATAAACTATTACATCTGTGTGCCTAGAGCATCCACTATAC
Source organism: Pseudophryne corroboree (assembly GCF_028390025.1). Classification (NCBI taxonomy): domain Eukaryota; kingdom Metazoa; phylum Chordata; class Amphibia; order Anura; family Myobatrachidae; genus Pseudophryne; species Pseudophryne corroboree. The sequence goes on from NC_086444.1 coordinate 475,651,653, forward strand.
TACTATAACATCTGCTTCAATTCACCTAAGCTGTGAAACCGGACGTTCAACCTACTCAGTATTTCTATACTTGTGAACGGCGAATACTCACTTTACATAGAACACTCGAAGCTGAACAAACTTGTAATCATCAGTCGCGGGGACACAAAATAGACCAGATCAATTTGAGTTTATTCTTTTTGGTACACACAATACATTAATTATACATTAAGGTGTCCAATTGGATAAATGAAATTCTCACAGTATTATACTCTACATATATTGATATAGGAGTTATTGCAATCAACTTAGCAGACAATTTTAATTCTTGTCACTTTTCTATCTTAGAGCACATTTAGTTGAATCCTTTATTAATTTTTAACCATATATTTCGCCTTTATACAGACCGATTAACGGCCTCTTAATTTGAGAACAAAAGTTATATTTTATGTATATAATGTGCACCTTACCAGTACAACCCCATTCTCTTTCTTGTATTTTTTGTTGTTTATGGTTGTCTTAGGTAGCACCCCCAGTGCATAGGAATTCCTTAATACATATATTGGGGTCACTGTGTGTTTTTTCTTACAAAACAAAAAAAAATTTCATATGAAAATCGAGTGTGCAGATTTTCTTCAGTTCTTGTTGTTTATTACATTCAGCAGGGGAAGTGGTAGAAAGGCCGGTGGTAAGTAAATCACATAGATATGAAACATCTTCACAGTCTACACATGTTTCAGATGAGGGCTCGTCGGAGAATGAAGACTCATCACACTCCGGGTCTGTATACGAAGACAAGGAGGATGGACTCAGCTCGGTAGATATACCTGAGCCGATTAGTGCAATGAAAAGGTGTAGTATGGTATGCCGGCGGCCAGGATCCCGGCGACCAGCATACTGGCGCCGGCATACCGACAGTGTGGCGAGCGCAAAGGAGCCCCTTGCGGGCTCGCTGCGCTCGTCACGCTGCTGGCACGGTGGCCACGCTATTTATACTCCCTCCAGGGGGGTCGTGGAGAATAGCTGTCGGTATGCCGGGTGTCGGGATCCCGGCGCCGGTATACTGTGCGCCGGGATCCCGACATTTGGCATACTGAAGACCACCCCAGTGAAAGCTATTCTTTCCTTAGAGGAGGCGGAAGAGCCTGTGTTAAAATCCAAGGCACCTGTGTTTAAACGTCCTAAAACAGCTAGGACTGAGTTTCCTGGGTCAGAACAGCTGATGGAAATTATGCCAGAGGCTTGGGTTACACCCAGTAAGAAGTTTAAAATTCCAAGGAAATGGAATTCCAATTAGCTGGGGACTGTTTTAAAAGGGAGGTGGCTCCCAAAGTAGATACGCATGTCACTCGACTGGTGCGAAAATCTAAATGACCTCTGCCGTCAACATCTTTAAATGATGTCACAGATAGGAGAATTGACGGTTTTCTTAAAACCATTTTTTCCTTGTCTGGGGCAAATCATAAGACCAACCATGGCATCAGCCTGGATGGCAAAGGCAGTGGCAGCCTGGGTTGATGCGTTAGAGGAGGATCTTTCAATGGCATCTAGAGAGCAAAAAGCTCATATTGCGCATATCAAACAGGCGACGACGTTTATGGAAGAAGCAGCCTTGGATATGGGTGCAATTGCCTTTCAGGCATGAGCCTCAGCAGTAGCAGCTCGCAGAGCGGTTTGGCTAAGTACATGGAAAGCTGACTCAGAATCAAAAAGGTTTTGGAGTCTTTGCCTTTTACTGGAGATATTCTTTTTGGTAAAGAATTAAACAGTATTTTGGAGTCAGTAGCAGACTCCAAGAAAGTGAAGTTTCCTTCCACACACAAATTCAAACCTAGATTTCCAGTTTTTCGGCCCTTGGTAATCAAGGAAAGGGTAATGGCAAACAGTCCCAATCCAACAAGTCTGGTAAGACTAAAAAGCATTGGGCTACCAAAGGTCCAGCTTCCAAATCAGGGTGGGAGGCCGACTTCAGTTTGCACAGATCTGGCAGCAGTCTACCACAGATGCCTGTGTGCAAGAAGCGGTATCTCACGGTTATGCTTTTGCTTTCAAGAAACAACCTCCTCAAAGGTGTTTTTGTACCAGTCGGTCTTCAGTGGAAACGAAGGCCAGGGCTTTGCAAGAGGCAGTTCAGAAGTTGCTTCAGTCAGTAGTGATAATTCCAGTTCCTCCTGCTCAATGAGGACAAGGTTTTTATTCCAACCTATTTCTAGTCCAGAAGCCAAATGGGTAGTTCCGGCCCATACTCAATCTCAAAGTACTGAACAAGTACATTTGGGTGCCTCGGTTTCATATGGAGACCTTACGTTCCATTATTTTGGCCATGGAGCCGGTGGGTTTTATGGTATCCCTGGATATCCAGGATGTTTACGTACATGTTCCTATAGCACTGTCCCATCAGCGCTATCTCAGGTTTGTTATCTTCCAGCATCATTTTCAGTTTCAGGCCCTACCTTTTGTACTGGCCGCAGCTCCCAGAGTATTCACCAAAATTATGGTGGTGATGGCATCTTAACTCCGTGAGCAGGGGATAAGGATTTTTCCATACCTCAACGACTTATTAATCCTGGCACAGTCTCAGTAATTGCTTCAGTGTCATCTGCAACAGACAATAGCTTGTTTACAGAAACACGGTTGGCTCATAAATTGGGCAAAGTCATCCCTGATTCCGTCACAACGGATGACTCATTTGGGGGCTGTGCTGGATTCAGGTCTTCAGAGTATTTCTACCTCTGAACAAAATATCCAAAATTCGGTCAAGGATTCAGGAGTTGCTACACAGTCAAAGGGTATCCATTCACGCCACAATGCGTGTGAGGGGGTTGATGGTGTCGACATTGGACATGGTGGAGTATGCTCAGTTCTATTTGAGGCCTCTGCAACGTCTGATCCTTTCTAAATGGAATGGTTGTCATCAGACAATAAAAATGCAGACTATAGTCCTTCCTCTGGGAGTAAGGAGGTCATTAGCCTGGTGGCTACAGACATCCCATCTGGAAAAGGCAGACCCTTTTGGATATCAGATTGGGAAATTCTGACAACGGATGCCAGTGTTCTCGGCTGGGGAGCAGTGTCAGGAAGCAGTTGCTTCCAGGGGCACTGGACCAAGGAAGAAAGTTGCCTGACAATAAAGATATTTGAACTTCGGGCCATATATATGGCACTTATTCAGGCAAAGGACATCCTTCAGGGGAAACCAGTCCAAAACCGCTCAGACAATGCAACGGCAGTAGTGTACCTCAACCATCAGGGAGGAACCCGCAGCCAGAATGCAATGAGGGAGGTAAGTCACACATTAAAGTGGGCAGAACTTCATCTTCCAGTCTTGTCCGCAGTGTTCATTCCGGGAGTTCTAAACTGGAAAGAAGATTTTCTCAGTTGACACGCCATTCATGTAAACGAATGGGCTTTACACCCAGAGAACTTCCAAAATCTGGTAGACAAATGGGGGTTACCGGAGATAGAGCTCATGGTGTCACGTCAGAACAACAAAGTTCCCGCATACGGGTCAAGAACAAAGGATCCCAGAGCGATGTTTGTGAATGCCCTGTCAGTGAGGTGGGACTTTCGTTGGCTTATGTGTTTCCACCAATCGCCCTGTTACCCAGGGTAATGCGAAAGGTAAAACAAGGAATGGGCGCCATGATACTAATAGCTCCGGCTTGGCCCAGAAGACATTGGTACACAGATCTGCAGAGGATGTCGATGGATGCTCCATTCCTACTCCCTCAACGTCCAGATCTACTGTTTCAGGGTCCTTGCGATCACAAGCACCTGCATCGACTGTCTTTGACGGCATGGCTCTTGAGATGTCCATCCTGAAACAAGATGATTCTCACAACAGGTAATTCAAACTATGCTCAGAGCAAGGAAACCTTCCTCAGCTCGCATTTATCACCTAACATGGCAAGTCTATATTCAATATTACAGTGACCGGAATTTTGACCTTAGGGCGTTCAGAGTTTACAGAGTCCTGGCATTCCTTCAGACAGGAATGGACAAAGGTCTACGGGTAGCTTCCTTGAGAGTGCAAGTGTCAGCATTAACTGTATGTTTCCAAAATAAAATTGCTAACCTACAAGATGTGCGTACTTTTCTCTAGGGAATACTGCACATTCAACCTCCTTTTGTTCCTCCTACAGTGCCTTGGGACTTAAGTTTAGTCCTAAAGGCTCTTCAAGTTGCCCAATTTGAACCACTTAAATGAGTGGATCTTAAATGGTTGACAGCTAAAGTTCGCTTTCTACTGACCTATTGCTTCAGTTAGAAGAGTTTCAGATTTAGAGGCATTGTTATGTCACCCTCCTTTTCTGATTTTTTTATCCAGATAGAGCGGTACTCAGAACCAAATCTGGGTATCTTCCTAAAGTGGTCTCTAAATTCCACCTTAACGAAGAAATTGTAGTCCCGGCCTTCCAGGTGCCAGACCTTTCCGTGGGAGATGCATCATTGGATGTAGTCCGTGCCTTGAGGATATACGTGGATCGTACCAGTGCCATCAGAAAGACAGACACTCTCTTCATTCTCTACGGTTTTCACAAGAGAGGATGGCCTGCTGACAAGCAGACACTGGCGAGGTGGCTTCAAATGACAATTTCAGAAGCATACTCTCAAGCTGATCTCCCTGTTCCTGCTAATGTCTCTGCCTACTCTACTCGTAAGGTAGGTCCGTCATGGGCAGTACAACGTGGTACTTCTGCAGAACAGATATGTAAGGCAGCCACATGGTCTTCCATTAACACATTCATTAGACATTATGCCTTTTGATACCTTTGCCTTTCAGGACGCTGAATTTGGGCGAAGGATTCTCCTGTCCAATCAGGAGTGTCCGCACCACTAAATTGCTTTGGGACATCCCAATGTTATTCTGTGGATAACCTGTGAACCCTGAGGGATAAATATTTGTTATGGTAAAACTTACCATTGATGACGTTATTTAAGTCCACAGGATCCACTCACTAACCTCTTCCTTGTACAGAAGGGTGTGCAGGTGTGTTCTTCTCGCCTGATTGGGGCTCTCTATGATGCTCCTGCCTTGAGCTTGGAAAAACAACTGATTTGACTGAGCCAGGATGCTGGGATATATGGACGGCCCGTTGCATGCTGGGAGGCCGAAAGCTTTGACCGATTGGTGAAAATCCGCTGTCGCGCCATCATATCCCAATGTTATTCTGTGGATTTAGGAGGAATAACGTTATCAACTGTAAGTTTTACCATAACGAATATTTTTCTTAAGCCCGGGTAAGACGCTTCTGACATTTGTTGTTCAGGAGCGGCTTGACAAGAGGAATACGACATTTGAAGCCCATGTCCAGGATCCGTTTGTGGTGGTTGTTGATGCACTAACTCCAGCCTCTGTCCACTACTTGTGAAGCTCCCCCACACTCGCTTGACATGAACCCCATAGAGAATCTATGGGACATTGCCAAGAGAAAGATGAGAGACATGAGACCGAACAACGCAGAAGAGCTGAAGGGCGCTATTGAAGCATCCTGTTCTTTCATAACACCTCAGCAGTGCCACAGGCTGATAGAATCTATGCCATATTGAGGCATTAATTCATGCAAAAGGGGTACATATGCATGATTCTACTTTTCAGAGGGCCAACATTTCTGTATTTAAAGCCTTTTTTATTGATTTTATGTATTCTAATTTTCAGAGATTTTGGATTTGGGGGTTTCTTAAGCTGTAAACCACAGTCTCAAAATTCTAACAAATAAAGGCTTGAAATATCTCACTTTGCATGTAATGAATCTATATAATATATTAGTTTCACCTTTTAAGTTGAATTACTGAAATATATGAACTTTTGCACAATATTCAAATTTTCTGAGTTTCACCTGTAGCTCCAGTGCTTTGTTGATGAATGCTTTTTTCCCCCCACATTGTTACGTCCGAATTTAGTAGGACAATTTCCCTAACGTTTTTTGCACTTAGCTGGCTCTTGCCCTGGTTTAGTGATTGTAGTTATTTGGGACACTATTTTCTCCTAAGTGAAGCTTCCCTCTTAGAGCCATGATTATATAAAGTTATTATTATGGGTATTAAACTGTGAGGTAGCAAAAAACTTGTTTGTGTCTGAGGCTTTATATTTAGGGAGGGAATTGATAGCCTATTTTCTGCCTCTGGGTACACTGGGCTCCACAGGGAATGACATTCGGGTGTAGAGTAGGATCTTGATCCGAGGCACCAACAGGCTCAAAGCTTTGACTGTTCCCAGAATGCATAGCGCTGCCTCCTCTATAACCCCGCCTGTGTGCACAGGAGCTCAGTTTTGTAGTTGGTGCCATGCAGTAAGCAGGCATACAACAGGGGGGTTGTTTCAGCAGCCCTGAGAAGAAGCTTTAATGAAAAATGAAGACATCAAGGGGTGCAGCAGAGATACTGTCTGTGTTAGATGTCAGTCAGACATCTCCTGCTGCAGCTCCATCACCTCCCCCAGCGGCGCTGTATACTCCCGCGCCCTGGTTACCGGGTACTTACAGCGGAGGCTCCGGTTTCTTCCAGTTAGTCACACACACTACCGCTGTTCTCCTGGATCGCATGGCCGCACTCAGGGAGGTGGTAAGTGGGTCCCCTCGGCAGGACCTGCTGTAAATCGCGATCCCTCACGCCGGTGGGAGGCGGGCCGCGCACGCTGGCGTGGACACTGGCAGTACAGGGACCCCATTAGACCACAAGAGCACAGGTCGGTTTCCTCTCATAAACCGTTTATATAAGCCCACAGTATCCAGTGGTGAAGTCCAGCAAGGGGATAAGTGCTTTGACTTGTAGCCCCTCTCCCAGCCCCAGCACGCCATTTAGAGTAAATATTCCCACCCTGGAGCTGCATATCTCTCTTTCCCTCACTCCCTGTCAGCGTTTGGGTGCCATTAGGACAAGCTGAGCTGATCCTGGGACTGTTTGGGCAAATCCTCCTCTGTAAAGCCGACTGCAGGTCAGCACTTTGCATTTTATAGGACACTTAAGTATTCTACATGTCTGCTGACAGTGTTAGTTAAGAAAGAGTGCATTTAGTCAGGGTTATATAATACAAGTACCCTTTGATATACATCCAGTCTTTACTGTGCATTGTTATATCTATTGAGTGTATAGCTATACAGTACTTAGTATTACTCTGTATTGCTAGTCCAGTGCAGTTTTGTTGCATGTCATAATTTCTGCATTGTACAATATGACTATGTGTGTGTGCTTATAGCTGCTGTGTGACCTCCATTTCATGTATCTCAATCAGATTGCTATCCCTATATTCTGTAACCTGAGGGGGCTAAGTGCGTCAGGTTTATCATTTAATATAGGTGTTTCACAGGATATACTCAGTGTGTATTTTTCTCTATGATTTTTAGTCACCATATACCTCTTGAATTCCCTATTGGTGCTAACAGACTGCACAGGGGGTTCTTGTCAGGTATTGTGCTGCTGATATTGTACTGGGTCGCCTTGTATTGAGCTTTCAGATATGTCAGCTACAAGGGGCGACGGTGCTGGGGCTGATCCCACATTGCGTGGTGGTGACGCTGCAGACATATTTGAGGAAAACATAGCAGCTGAGGGTTCAGTTTCTGGGGGTTCCTTGCCTCCCAGTGGGACCGTAGCAACGGGGGTTCAAAATGACCCACCTTGGGCTACTTTCACCACGCTATTGAATACGCTAGTAACTAGACTTGCGCCCCCTATGGGACCTCCTGTGCCGGTACAACCGCTTATGGTCTTTGCGGTTAACCCGCCATGGGCAGATCAGCTGTCCGCCCAGTTACAGCAATTGAACCAATCACTGACGACACAGAAGTCTAACCCTCGCCCGCCTAAGACCAAGGGGTTCTCTAAGCGGGCCATTACTTCATCACAATCCACCAACGTCCCAGACACTTTGTCTGATGAGGATGGCGTATATACTGACCCCACAGATTCTGACCCTGATGCTTCTGATGGGTAGTCTGTCTCACAGGTGGATGTCCCTGACTTGCTGGAGGCTATCAGGCTAATTCTCCAAATTACTGATGAACCGGAGCCTGATGTTGCCCCTAAGAAACCGGACAGGTTTAAACGTCAGAAAGTGGTTAAACAGGTTTTACCTCATTCTGACCATCTCGTTGAAATACGTCAGGAATCCTGGGAAAATCCAGGCCAGCCAGTGGATTCACAGGTGGCGTGGCTGGTGGTATCCTCAGCTCTGCCGGTCACTACCGTCACCTCGCTGAAAGAACCGACGGATAAACATGTGGAGGGTTGTTTAAAGGCAATCTACACCCTAACTGGTGCAGTGCATAGGCCCACTATTGCAGCGACATGGGCTGCAGAGGCTGTTGAAGCGTGGGCTCAGGAGTTGGAGGCGGAGATGCCTTCCAAGGCTTCTGATCATGCCAGACAATGTCTGTCGTATATTGTCACAGCTTCTCATTTCATTAAGGAGGCGGCTTCTGATGCCGGAATTCTGGCGGCCAAGGCTTCTACTACTTCCATATTGGCTCTCCGGAATCTCTGGTTGGGATCTGGACTCTAAGAAAACCCTGGAAGTGCTCCCTTTTAAGGAAGACGTTATTTTTGGAGAAGACCTCAACAAGATAGTGGCTAACTTAGCTTCTGTTAAAACAGCATGTCTACCTAGTACTGCTCCTTCGGTGCCGAAGGCTAAAAGTACTTCCTCTCGCTCCTTTCGTCCTTCAGGGAAAGCAAAAGGTCAGGCGAACCCGAAACAGGTTCGCACTTCCAAGCCCAATAAGCCCAAGCCCAAACGGGCCTGGGCTGCCCGTCAGCCTGCTTCCAAAACTGATAAGCCTGCCGCATGACAGGGCGGGCCTCCCTCTGGGGGATCCCGGGGTGAGGGGCCAACTTCTAAGGTATACCCAGGAATGGTTAAAGACCACTTCCGATGCCTGGGTACGGGAAGTCTTCACTCGAGGTTACGCAGTATCCTTCAAGTATCGTCCTCCTCATCGATTTTGCCTGACAGACGTCCCTTCGGGTCAGGTGAATGCATAAACTCTTCATTCGGTGGTACAGTCCCTCCTGGACACATGAGTGGTGGTACAGGTGCCTCTGGCTCAGAGTGGCAAGGGGTACTATTCTCCGCAGTTCCTAGTCCCGAAACCAAATGGGTCCTCCCGGCCCGTTCTCAACCTCAAGGCATTGAACAGGTTTGTGAAGATTTCCAAGTTCTGTATGGAAACCCTTCGCTCTATAGTTCTGGCCTTGGAACCTGGGGACTACATGGTCTCCCTGCACATACAGGCTGCTTACCTGCATATTCCTATAGCAGTGTCACATCAACAATACCTGAGGTTCGCTATTGGCAACCTCCATTACCAGTTTCGGCGTTACCTTTTGGTTTAACAACGGCTCCGCGAGTCTTCACCAAAGTCATGGCAGTGATGACGGTGGTACTCCGCCGTCAAGGGGTCAGGATACTGTCGTATCTGGACGACTTGTTGATCCTGGCAAATTCCCCAGAAATTCTCCTACGCCATCTGGATCTGACCATTCAGTTTCTGCAAGCCCACGGGTGGCTCATCAACTGGAAGAAATCTTCCCTGGTCCCTGCTCAGAGCATGGTGCACCTGGGGGCGTTGTTGGACACTCACAACCAGCGGTTATTCTCGTCTCAGGAAAAGTCCTGAAGCTTCAGGACAGGATTCGATGCTTCCTATCTCGTCCGCAAGTGTCGATACATTCGGCAATGCAAGTGCTAGGTCTCATGGTGTCGGTTTTCGACATGGTGGAGTACGCTCAATTCCATTCCCGCCCTCTGCAGAAGCTAATTCTTGCTAAGTGGGACGGCCTGCCTCACCGGATCAGGTCTCAAATGATCTCCTTGTCTCCGGAGGTCCGTCTGTCACTGATCTGGTGGCTTCAGGACCAACGATTGAGCAGGGGTTGTCTCTTCTGGATCTCCAACTGGGTCCTTCTGACAACGGATGCCAGTCTGAGAGGTTGAGGCGCGGTGTTGGAGCAACACTCCTTTCAGGGTCGGTGGACCAAGGAGGAGTCTCTCCTCCCGATAAACATTCTGTAATTGCGGGCGGTGTTCATCTCATTGAACTTGGCCCAATATTTAATACAGAACAGACCTGTTCAAGTACAGTCGGACAACGCCACCACGGTGGCATACATCAATCATCAAGGTGGCACTCGCAGCCGCATGGCAATGAGGGAAGTATCACGGATTCTTCAGTGGGCGGAACGCCATCTGCCAGCCATTTCGTCAGTATTCATTCCTGGGGTCCTAAACTGGGAAGCGGACTTTCTCAGTCGTCAGGACGTACACGCCGGAGAGTGGAGCCTCCATCCAGAAGTGTTTCAACTCCTCGTGGACAGGTGGGGCCTTCCAGATGTGGACCTGATGGCATCTCGACACAATCACAAGTTTCCGGTCTTCGGAGCAAGGACAAGGGATCCTCAAGCAGCGTTCGTGGACGCACTGGCAATTCCATGGAACTTTCAGCTGCCATACGTATTCCCTCCGGTGTCACTCCTGCCCAGAGTAATAAGGAAGTTCAAGCAAGAAGGAGGAATCCTTCTTCTGATCGCTCCTGCGTGTCCCGGACAGCATTGGTTCTCAGACCTTCAGGGTCTCTCGATAGAGCGTCCCCTTCTACTTCCACAGCGCCCAGATCTCCTCGTTCAGGCCCCTGTGTATATCAGGATTTATCCCGGTTGGCATTGACGGCGTGGCTCTTGAAGCTTCTGTCTTGAGGGCCAAAGGATTTTCTGAGGCGGTCATTCAAACTTTGTTGAAGGCCCGGAAACCGACTTCTGCTCGGATTTACCATAGGGTCTGGAATTCTTACTCTGCTTGGTGCGCATCTAATAACCATGACGCTTACAAGTTTAGTACGGCAAAACTTTTGGCCTTTCTACAACAAGGCCTGGACTTGGGCCTTTGTCTGGCCTCCATCAAGGTTCATATTTCTGCCTTTGTCAGTTTGGTTTCAGAGAAAAATTGCGACCTTACCTGATGTGCATACGTTCACTCAGGGTGTGTTGCGGATTCAACCTCCTTACATCCCGCCTGTGGCCCCTTGGGATTTCTCGGTGGTTCTAGAGGCATTACAAGAGTCTCCGTTTGAGCCTCTTGAATCTGCAGACCTTAAGTGGATTTCCCTTAAGGTATTGTTTTTACTGGCTATTGCCTCTGCTAGACGGGTGTCGGATCTGGGGGCCTTGTCTTGTAGGTCACCATATCTGATTTTTCACCGTGATCGGGCGGCTCTTAGAACACGTCCCGGGTATTTACCTAAGGTGGTGTCTTCTTTCCACCTTAATCAGGAGATTGTGGTTCTGGCCTTTGTCTCCTGGATTGTCCTCCAATGAGCGGTCTTTGGATGTGGTACAGGCTCTCCGTATCTATGTGAAGAGGAAAGCTCCCATCAGGAAGTCTGATTCTCTCTTTTTTCTGTTTGGTTTTCACAAACGTGGCTGGCTTGCTAACAAGCAGACCTTGGCCAGATGGATTGGAATGGTTATTGCACATGCTTATGTACATTCTGGCCTTCCAGCTCCTGCTACCATCAATGCCCATTCTACTCGGTCTGTTGGACCTTCTTGGGCGGCCCGTCGTGGTGCGACTCTTGAACAATTGTGCAAGGTGGCTACGTGGTCCTCAGTGAACACGTTCATAAGGTTCTATGCCTTTGATGCTTCCGCCTCCCAGGATGCTTCCTTTGGACGCCGGGTTCTTGGGCCCGCTACAGTGCGTCCCCTCCCATAAGGAACTGCTTTAGAACATCCCCAATGTCATTCCCTGTGGAGCCCAGTGTACCCCGCAGCAGAAAACGAGATTTATGGTAAGAACTTACCGTTGTTAAATCTCTTTCTGCGAGTTACACTGGGCTCCACATGGTGCACACCCTGACGCACTTAGCTTCTTTGGGTTGGTATGGCATTAGCCGCTGACACTTTCTCCTGTCGTGAGAATGTGATGTATGTGGCTACTAACAGTTGTCTCTTTTGCCTGCTACTGCATTGGACTTGTTAATGAAACTGAGCTCCTGTGCACACAGGCGGGGTTCTAGAGGAGGCGGCGCTATGCATTCTGGGAACAGTCAAAGCTTTGAGCCTGTTGGTGCCTCGGATCAAGACCCTACTCTACACCCCAATGTCATTCCCTGTGGAGTCCAGTGTACCTCGCAGAAAGAGATTTAACAACGGTAATTTCTTACCATAAATCTTGTTTTATTTCAGCATTGGATCATGGGGGTATTTAGTACTTCCCTGCTTTCAATCAAGAGTTTTTACAGGTCTTAAAAACAATTGTATGGAGTCCTCTGAAGACTGAGAGGTCATCTTCAAATGATGAAGTTTGGTATAGTAAGATGTAAATTAGTTTGCTACAGATTCGGTATGATATTCCAATGGACGGAATGCCGGCAGTCAGAATACCCACAGCGGCATCCCGACCATCAGAACCCCGACAGTCACCCAGAAAGTACCCTAACCCTCCCCTTCCCCTAAACCTAAGCCTTCCTTGTTGGTGCCTTACCCTCCCTGGTGGTGTCTAACCCTCCCTTCTCAGCTGCCTAAACCTAACCCTCCCACGCTTGGTGCCTAACCTCTCCTTGTAAGTGTCTAACCCAAACCGGAGGGGGACTCCCCGGTACCTAACCATCCCCTTCCCATCTCTGCACTCTCCCCGTAACCTCCGTGGCAGGACGTTCGGGATTGCAGGCGTCTGTATTTTGACGCAGGGATCCCACTCTCTGTTGGGACTTTTATGCAGGCATTATGCCTGCATTCGGGATTCCGGCGTAGGTATTTTGACCGCCGGGATTCCGGCAGTATTGTAATTACATCCCGTTTTCATACATCTTTGCTGCAGTTAACCTAAACAGCCCCTCTTGGCACACCAGCTTGTGTGAGAATCTTCTAGCATTGAGCGTCCAGTGTGACTAGGACAGACAAGGAGACTGTGCTGATTAATTTGATATATGACACTTGTATATACAGTACTGTGCAAAAATTTAGGCATGTGTGGAAAAAATGCTGCAAAAGAATGTTTCAAAAATAAGTGTTAATAGAAGTGTTTATTTTTATCAATGAACAAAATGCAAGGTGAGTCAATGGAAGAGAAATCTAAATCAAATCAATATTTGACGTGACCACCTCCTTGCCTTCAAAACAGCATCAATTCTTCTAGGTACACTTGCACACAGTTTTTGAAGGAACTCGGCAAGTTGTTGCAAACATCTTGGAGAACTAACCACACATCTTCTGTGGATGTAGGCTTGCTCAAATCCTTCTGTCTCGTCATGTAATCCCAGACCGCTTCAATGATGTTGAGATCAGGGCTCTCTGCGGACCATATCATCACTTCCAGGACTCCTTGTTCTTCTATACGCTAGTTCTTAATGACATTGACTGTATGCTTGGGGTCAATGTCCTGCTGCGGAATAAATTTGGACACCTCCCTGATGGTACTGCATGATTGAAGTACCTTCCTGTATTTTGTCAGCATGATATGGTCATGTAATAGGTAGTAAAGTAGTTTGGTGAGATAAAACAGGAGCTTTTTTATATTAGTTTTCATGCTCTGTTACCTGTATCCATTGTTGATTCCCCTTCCTGTGTACTTTATGGTGAATGGGATGTTTATGGGGGAGACTCGTCTTGTTTCATACATAGCAGGAAGAAACGAGTGACAGGCTTAAATTGCATTAGAGTAAATTTAATGCAATTTTTGTTTTGTTTTGTGTGGAGATATCTGTTAATTTAACGTCTATTTCTCTATCGTCCTAGTGGATGCTGGGGTTCCTGAAAGGACCATGGGGAATAGCGGCTCCGCAGGAGACAGGGCACAAAAGTAAAGCTTTCCGATCAGGTGGTGTGCACTGGCTCCTCCCCCTATGACCCTCCTCCAAGCCAGTTAGATTTTTGTGCCCGGCCGAGAAGGGTGCAATCTAGGTGGCTCTCCTAAAGAGCTGCTTAGAGAAAGTTTAGCTTAGGTTTTTTATTTTACAGTGAGTCCTGCTGGCAACAGGATCACTGCAACGAGGGACTTAGGGGAGAAGAAGTGAACTCACCTGCGTGCAGGATGGATTGGCTTCTTGGCTACTGGACATCAGCTCCAGAGGGACGATCACAGGTACAGCCTGGATGGTCACCGGAGCCTCGCCGCCGGCCCCCTTGCAGATGCTGAAACATGAAGAGGTCCAGAATCGGCGGCAGAAGACTCCTCAGTCTTCTAAAGGTAGCGCACAGCACTGCAGCTGTGCGCCATTTTCCTCTCAGCACACTTCACACGGCAGTCACTGAGGGTGCAGGGCGCTGGGAGGGGAGCGCCCTGGGAGGCAAATGAAAACCTATTTGGCTAAAAAATACCTCACATATAGCCTCCGGGGCTATATGGAGATATTTAACCCCTGCCAGAATACACTAAAGAGCGGGAGACGAGCCCGCCGGAAAAGGGGCGGGGCCTATCTCCTCAGCACACAGCGCCATTTTCCTTACACAGCTCCGCTGGTCAGGACGGCTCCCAGGTCTCTCCCCTGCACTGCACTACAGAAACAGGGTAAAACAAGAGAGGGGGGGCAAAATAGTGGCAAAAATTATATTATAAAAGCAGCTATACAGGGAGCACTTATTATAAGGCTATCCCTGTCATATATAGCGCTTTTGGTGTGTGCTGGCAAACTCTCCCTCTGTCTCCCCAAAGGGCTAGTGGGGTCCTGTCTTCGTTAAGAGCATTCCCTGTGTGTCTGCTGTGTGTCGGTACGTGTGTGTCGACATGTATGAGGACGATATTGGTGTGGAGGCGGAGCAATTGCCAAATATGGGGATGTCACCTCCTAGGGGGTCGACACCAGAATGGATGCCTTTATTTATGGAATTACGGGATAGTGTCAACACGCTAAAGCAGTCGTTTGTCGACATGAGACGGCCGGACAATCAGTTAGTGCCTGTCCAGGCGCCTCAAACACCGTCAGGGGCTGTAAAACGCCCTTTGCCTCAGTCGGTCGACACAGACCCAGACACAGGCACTGATTCCAGTGGCGACGGTGACGAATCAACCGTATTTTCCAGTAGGGCCACACGTTATATGATTTTGGCAATGAAGGAGGCGTTACATTTAGCTGATACTACTGGTACCACTAAACAGGGTATTATGTGGGGTGTGAAAAAACTACCTATAGTTTTTCCTGAATCAGAAGAACTAAATGATGTATGTGATGAAGCGTGGGTTGCCCCCGATAAAAAGATGCTAATTTCAAAGAAGTTATTAGCTTTATACCCTTTCCCGTCAGAGGTTAGGGCGCGCTGGGAAACACCTCCTAGGGTGGATAAGGCGCTCACACGCTTATCTAAACAAGTGGCGTTACCCTCTCCTGAGACGGCCGCACTTAAAGATCCAACAGATAGGAGGATGGAAAATATCCAAAAAAGTATATACACACATACAGGTGTTATACTACGACCAGCTATAGCGTCAGCCTGGATGTGCAGTGCTGGAGTAGTTTGGTCAGAGTCCCTGATTGAAAATATTGATACCCTGGATAGGGACAATGTTTTACTGTCTTTAGAGCAAATAAAGGATGCATTTCTTTATATGCGTGATGCACAGAGGGATATCTGCACACTGGCATCACGGGTAAGTGCTATGTCCATTTCGGCCAGAAGAAGTTTATGGACGCGACAGTGGTCAGGCGATGCGGACTCAAAACGGCATATGGAAGTTTTGCCGTATAAAGGGGAGGAGTTATTTGGAGTCGGTCTATCAGATTTGGTGGCCACGGCTACAGCCGGGAAATCCACCTTTTTACCTCAAGCTACTCCCCAACAGAAAAAGACACCGACTTTTCAACCGCAGCCCTTTCGTTCCTTTAAAAACAAGAGAGCAAAGGGATATTCATATCTGCCACGAGGCAGAGGAAGGGGGAAGAGACACCAACAGGCAGCTCCTTCCCAGGAACAGAAGCCCTCCCCCGCTTCTACAAAAGCCTCAGCATGACGCTGGGGCTTCTCAAGCGGACTCGGGGGCGGTGGGCGGTCGTCTCAAGCATTTCAGCGCGCAGTGGGCTCACTCGCAGGTAGATCCCTGGATCCTGCAGATAATATCTCATGGGTACAGGTTGGAACTAGAGACAGATCCGCCTCGCCGTTTCCTGAAGTCTGCTTTACCAACGTCCCCCTCCGAAAGGGAGACGGTTTTGGAAGCCATTCACAAGCTGTACTCTCAGCAGGTGATAGTCAAGGTACCTCTTCTACAACAGGGAAAGGGGTATTATTCCACTCTATTTGTGGTACCGAAGCCGGACGGCTCGGTAAGACCTATTCTAAATCTGAAGTCCTTGAACCTGTACATAAAGAAGTTCAAGTTCAAAATGGAGTCACTCAGAGCAGTGATAGCGAACCTGGAAGAAGGGGACTTTATGGTGTCCTTGGACATCAAGGATGCGTACCTCCACGTTCCAATTTACCCCTCACACCAGGGGTACCTCAGGTTCGTTGTACAAAACTGTCACTATCAGTTTCAGACGCTGCCGTTCGGATTGTCCACGGCACCTCGGGTCTTTACAAAGGTAATGGCCGAGATGATGATTCTTCTTCGAAGAAAAGGCGTATTAATTATCCCATACTTGGACGATCTCCTAATAAGGGCAAGGTCCAGAGAACAGCTAGAGAGGGGATTAGCACTGTCTCAAGAAGTGCTAAAACAACACGGCTGGATTCTGAATATTCCAAAATCCCAGTTAATGCCGACAACTCGTCTGCTGTTCCTAGGGATGATTCTGGCCACGGTTCAGAAAAAGGTTTTTCTCCCGGAGGAAAAAGCCAAGGAGTTGTTCGAGCTTGTCAGGAACCTCCTAAAACCAGGAAAGGTGTCTGTACATCAATGCACAAGAGTCCTGGGAAAAATGGTGGCTTCTTACGAAGCAATTCCATTCGGCAGATTCCATGCACGAATTTTCCAGAGGGATCTGTTAGACAAATGGTCAGGGTCGCATCTTCAGATGCACCAGCGGATAACCCTGTCTCCAAGGACAAGGGTATCTCTTCTGTGGTGGTTGCAGAGTGCTCATCTATTGGAGGGCCGCAGATTCGGCATACAGGATTGGATCCTGGTGACCACGGACGCCAGCCTGAGAGGCTGGGGAGTAGTCACACAAGGAAGAAACTTCCAGGGAGTGTGGACGAGCCTGGAAACGTCTCTTCACATAAACATTCTGGAACTAAGAGCAATCTACAATGCTCTAAGCCAGGCAGAACCTCTGCTTCAAGGAAAACCGGTGTTGATCCAGTCGGACAACATCACGGCAGTCGCCCATGTGAACAGACAGGGCGGCACAAGAAGCAGGAGTGCAATGGCAGAAGCTGCAAGGATTCTTCGCTGGGCAGAGAATCATGTGATAGCACTGTCAGCAGTGTTCATCCCGGGAGTGGACAACTGGGAAGCAGACTTCCTCAGCAGACACGACCTTCACCCGGGAGAGTGGGGACTTCATCCGGAAGTCTTCCACATGCTGGTAACCCGTTGGGAAAGACCAATGGTGGACATGATGGCGTCTCGCCTCAACAAAAAACTGGACAGGTATTGCGCCAGGTCAAGAGATCCGCAGGCAATAGCTGTGGACGCGCTGGTAACGCCTTGGGTGTACCAGTCGGTGTATGTGTTTCCTCCTCTGCCTCTCATACCAAAAGTATTGAGAATTATACGGCAAAGAGGCGTAAGAACGATACTAGTGGTTCCGGATTGGCCAAGAAGGACTTGGTACCCGGAACTTCAAGAGATGATCACGGAAGATCCGTGGCCTCTACCTCTAAGGAGGGACTTGCTTCAGCAGGGTCCCTGTCTGTTTCAAGACTTACCGCGGCTGCGTTTGACGGCATGGCGGTTGAACGCCAGATCCTAAAGGAAAAAGGCATGCCGGAAGAAGTCATTCCTACTTTGATTAAAGCAAGGAAGGAAGTAACCGTGCAACACTATCACCGCATTTGGCGAAGATATGTTGCGTGGTGCGAGGATCGGAGTGCTCCGACGGAGGAATTTCAACTGGGTCGATTCCTACATTTCCTGCAATCAGGATTGTCTATGGGTCTCAAATTGGGATCTATTAAGGTTCAAATTTCGGCCCTGTCGATTTTCTTTCAAAAAGAATTGGCTTCAGTTCCTGAAGTCCAGACTTTTGTTAAGGGAGTGCTGCATATACAGCCTCCTGTGGTGCCTCCAGTGGCACCGTGGGATCTCAATGTGGTTTTGGAATTTCTAAAATCTCATTGGTTTGAACCACTAAAAAAGGTGGATTTAAAATATCTCACATGGAAAGTGACCATGTTACTAGCCCTGGCTTCGGCCAGGAGAGTGTCAGAACTGGCAGCTTTATCTTACAAAAGCCCATATCTGATTTTCCATTCGGACAGGGCAGAACTGCGGACTCGTCCGCATTTTCTCCCTAAGGTGGTGTCAGCATTTCATCTGAACCAGCCTATTGTAGTGCCTGCGGCTACAAGTGACTTGGAGGACTCCAAGTTACTGGACGTTGTCAGAGCATTAAAAATATATATTGCAAGGACAGCTGGAGTCAGAAAATCTGACTCGTTGTTTATATTGTATGCACCCAACAAGATGGGTGCTCCTGCGTCTAAGCAGACGATTGCTCGTTGGATCTGTAGCACAATCCAACTTGCACATTCTGTGGCAGGCCTGCCACAGCCTAAATCTGTAAAGGCCCACTCCACAAGGAAGGTGGGCTCATCTTGGGCGGCTGCCCGAGGGGTCTCGGCATTACAACTTTGCCGAGCAGCTACGTGGTCAGGGGAGAACACGTTTGTAAAATTTTACAAATTTGATACTCTGGCTAAGGAGGACCTGGAGTTCTCTCATTCGGTGCTGCAGAGTCATCCGCACTCTCCCGCCCGTTTGGGAGCTTTGGTATAATCCCCATGGTCCTTTCAGGAACCCCAGCATCCACTAGGACGATAGAGAAAATAAGAATTTACTTACCGATAATTCTATTTCTCGGAGTCCGTAGTGGATGCTGGGCGCCCATCCCAAGTGCGGATTATCTGCAATAATTGTACATAGTTATTGTTAACTAATTCGGGTTATTGTTAAGAAGCCATCTTTCAGAGGCTCCTCTGTTATCATACTGTTAACTGGTTTTGATCACAAGTTGTACGGTGTGATTGGTGTGGCTGGTATGAGTCTTACCCGGGATTCAAAATTCCTCCCTTATTGTGTACGCTCGTCCGGGCACAGTACCTAACTGGCTTGGAGGAGGGTCATAGGGGGAGGAGCCAGTGCACACCACCTGATCGGAAAGCTTTACTTTTGTGCCCTGTCTCCTGCGGAGCCGCTATTCCCCATGGTCCTTTCAGGAACCCCAGCATCCACTACGGACTCCGAGAAATAGAATTATCGGTAAGTAAATTCTTATTTTTTTTTTCATAATACATATTTAAACTGATATTCACCAAGTATTCATTTTTGCAGGGGCCATACACAGCAATTGAAAAATTCCCTACTATTGGTCAGCTGCTGGGACGCTTATGCTGGAACAGCTTTGTTATTGGGCATGGTAGGTACATAAATATTTTTGTCTGCAGCCACTTTTTATTTCCATCTCATTTGGTGACAGTATATGCCTTCTAGCTTATGGTTATTGCTGAACACAGTTAAATGTTATTTTATACATACTGTACTTTGCAAGGTTATCTTTACAATTTCACAGTAGTTTATGAAATTGTGTGATTACTTATTTAATTAGTGAGAGGTGACTCTTGATGGCTTTGTCCTTTTACTTTCAATCAGGAAAGACTGTAAACTGCTGCTAGTTGCTAACATGGTTGTATAACCCTGAAACTCCACAAGTTAAAACAAGCTAAGTGTATACTTAGTGATGATGCAACAGTCACTTCGCTACACTATGGTACAAGTATGCGCTATGTGCAGCTATTGGGTGATCCAAATACCAGTCCAAGTACTGGGACCCCATTGGATCTCCATTTGATATTTATCCACCTGGAGCAGAACATCCAAGTTTTAGGATGAAAATAAATATTGTATGGCAGATTGCAAAGAACACTGATCCATTTTGTGAATTTAACCTCATAATGATTTTGCCTGAATTCCTCTAGATTCTTCTCCTAGTTTTTTTTCTTCTTTAAGACAGATGGTTCATTTCTGTGTGTCACCTTTTACATCATCTCAGTGCTATTTTTACACCACGTCAATCTGCGGCCACTTTCTTGGTGTCTCAAGCAGCTGGATTTTATCTTTTTTATTCCCCTTAAAGAAAGAGTGTAGTGTAAACGCTTGTGGTCTTAATTCTTTTTTTTTTTTTTTATATTTTGCAGAAAGTTCAGAGGCCCAAACAACCCCCTTTTTCCTTTAATTACACTAATCTTAACATATTCCCTGTTCTGTTATGCTGAGCATGCATTATGTGTGTGGGTAGCAGAGAAAGCAGTTAAAACTGATTTTACTACTGTGGTGTAGTGGTCGACTTATTTTCTCATTGTGAGGCAGGAAATCATAATCATATTGTTTAAATGTCTGCCCTTAAAAAATAGGCTGTGATTTGCAAAGTTTCCTACATAACAAATTTTAATTGACCACGGTGGACAGTCATAGAGAATCAGACTGAACTAATATTCCTTCCCCTATAGAATATTATACAACATAGTGAGATTCTTTGTTTTGATCCCATGCAGTTTGATGAACGTTTAATGTGTGTATCTAAGGCATCATAAAAGCATGTATTAAAAATTAAAGAAGGGAATAAATGGTTGTTGAAAGCCTCCAAATGCCACTGATCTATAGTGATGGTGCCAGCAGGAGGGCAGAACAGACCTACAGGCTGCTGGACATTTATTACATAAGGCTGCTTTACATCATTATTACATGCTTAAGCACCTGATGAAACCATAGAGGTCAATTAAATGAGCCTGTATTAGCAGTTATGAGCAGGTAATTTCTTTCTTGGTTACAGGCATAGATTGCTAATGGAGAAGAAAATTAATGAAATCTAAGACAAGCAGCAGTCCTTTACAGGAAATTGTATCTTTTCAATTACTTCAGTTTATAGTTCTAAAATCAAACTTCTTGGAAGGTATCCCACAGATCCTCATCTCTATAATGTGGACTGATAATGTATTTTATAACTTTCCAGAAGGCTGCTGAGCACCCGCAAAAGACTTTTCATCCCAACAGCTGTTTATGGGGTTACCTCTAAGACATGTTGCAGTTCCTCTATATTCCTATGAAAACATTATTTGGATAAAGCTTCACCAGTGAAAGGTTTAAGGTTGTTTTCTGTAGCAGAATTTGTTTTCCTTAGTTTAGAAAGTAAACCTTAATATTTATGCAAATTACAAAATTCTGGGCTATTTAACTTGGCTTTATATTTGTAATAATATTTATATACAGACATGCCCAATGCCCCACTTTGTTAGGAACACCTTTCTAGCACCAGTTTGGTTTCCTCATTGTCCCCAAAACAGTCTTTTGGGGTCATTCAGACCTGATCGCACGCTAGGTTTTTCTCTAACGTACTAGTGGATGCTGGGAACTCCGAAAGGACCATGGGGAATAGCGGCTCCGCAGGAGACTGGGCACAACTAAAAGAAAGCTTTTAGACTACCTGGTGTGCACTGGCTCCTCCCACTATGACCCTCCTCCAAGCCTCAGTTAGATTTTTGTGCCCGGCCGAGCTGGATGCACACTAGGGGCTCTCCTGAGCTCCTAGAAAGAAAGTATATTTTAGGTTTTTTATTTTACAGTGAGATCTGCTGGCAACAGACTCACTGCAACGAGGGACTAAGGGGAGAAGAAGCGAACCTACCTGCTTGCAGCTAGATTGGGCTTCTTAGGCTACTGGACACCATTAGCTCCAGAGGGATCGACCGCATGGAACTGGCCTTGGTGTTCGTTCCCGGAGCCGCGCCGCCGTCCCCCTTACAGAGCCAGAAGCAAGAAGAAGTCCGGAAAATCGGCGGCATGAAGACTTCTGTCTTCACCAAGGTAGCGCACAGCACTGCAGCTGTGCGCCATTGCTCCTCATACACACTTCACACTCCGGTCACTGAGGGTGCAGGGCGCTGGGGGGGGGGGGCGCCCTGAGCAGCAATAAAAACACCTTGGCTGGCAAAACAATCACAATATGTAGCCCCAGAGGCTATATATGTGATAATTACCCCTGCCAGAATCCTTAAAAAAGCGGGAGAAAAGTCTGCGAAAAAGGGGCGGAGCTATCTCCCTCAGCACACTGGCGCCATTTTTCCCTCACAGCTCCGCTGGAAGGAAGCTCCCTGGCTCTCCCCTGCAGTCTACACTACAGAAAGGGTAAAAAAGAGAGGGGGGGCACTAAATTTAGGCGCAGTAAATATTATAGCAGCTATAGGGGACATAATTCAGTTAGTCCCTGCATTATATAGCGCTCTGGTGTGTGCTGGCATACTCTCTCTCTGTCTCCCCAAAGGGCTTCTGTGGGGTCCTGTCCTCTGTTAGAGCATTCCCGGTGTGTGTGCGGTGTGTCGGTACGGCTGTGTCGACATGTTTGATGAGGAAAATTATGTGGAGGCGGAGCAGATGCCTATAGAAGTGATGTCACCCCCTGCGGGGCAGACACCTGAGTGGATGGTTTTATGGAAGGAATTACGTGCAAGTGTCGACTCCTTACACAAAAAATTTGACGACATGCCAAATGCGGGACAGCCGGCTTCTCAGCTCGTGCCTGCCCAGGTGTCTCAAAGGCCATCAGGGGCTCTAAAACGCCCGCTACCTCAGATGGCAGACACAGATGTCGACACGGCTACTGATACCAGTGTCGACGACGATGAGTCTAATCTAATGTCCACTAGGGCCATTCGTTGCATGATTGAGGCAATGAAAGACGTGTTACACATTTCGGATATAAACCCAGGTACCACTAAAAAGGGTATTATGTTTGGGGAGAAAAAACTACCCGTAGTTTTTCCCCCATCTGAAGAATTAAATGAAGTGTGTGAAGAAGCGTGGGCTTTCCCCGATAAAAGATTGGTAATCTCTAAAAAGTTACTAATGGCGTTCCCTTTCCCGCCAGAGGATAGGGCACGTTGGGAAACACCTCCTAGGGTGGATAAAGCGCTCACACGTTTGTCTAAAAAGGTGGCACTTCCGTCTCCGGATACGGCCGCCCTGAAGGAGCCTGCGGATAGAAAGCAGGAGGCGATCCTGAAGTCTGTATATACACACTCAGGCATTATACTTAGACCAGCTATTGCGTCAGCATGGATGTGCAGTGCTGCCGCTGCATGGTCAGATTCCCTGTCAGAAAATATTGACACCCTAGACAGGGACACTATTCTGCTAACCATAGAGCATATAAAAGACTCAGTCTTATACATGAGAGATGCACAGAGGGAGATCTGCCGGCTGGCATCTAAAATAAGTGCATTGTCCATTTCTGCTAGGAGAGGCTTATGGACTCGGCAGTGGACAGGGGATGCAGATTCCAAAAGGCACATGGAAGTTTTGCCTTATAAGGGTGAGGAGTTATTTGGGGATGGTCTCTCGGACCTAGTTTCCACAGCAACAGCTGGGAAGTCAGCATTTTTACCCCATGTTCCCTCACAGCCTAAGAAAGCGCCGTTTTATCAGGTACAGTCCTTTCGGACCCAGAAAAACAGGCGAGGAAAAGGCGGGTCTTTTCTGTCCAGAGGCAGAGGTAGGGGAAAAAGGCTGCAACAAACAGCAGGTTCCCAGGAGCAAAAGTCCTCCCCCGCTTCTTCCAAGTCCGCCGCATGACGGTGAGGCTCCACAGGCGGAGCCAGGTACGGTGGGGGGCCGCCTCAAAAATTTCAGCGATCAGTGGGCTCGCTCACAGGTGGATCCCTGGATCCTTCAAGTAGTATCTCAGGGGTACAAGCTGGAATTCGAGGCGTCTCCCCCCATCCGTTTCCTCAAATCTGCCTTGCCAACAACTCCCTCGGGCAGGGAGGCTGTGCTAGAGGCAATTCACAAGCTGTATTCCCAGCAGGTGATAGTTAAGGTGCCCCTACTTCAACAAGGACTGGGTAACTATTCCACACTGTTTGTGGTACCGAAACCGGACGGTTCGGTGAGACCCATTTTAAATTTAAAATCCTTGAACACATACATAAAAAAATTCAAGTTCAAGATGGAATCGCTCAGGGCGGTTATTGCAAGCCTGGACGAGGGGGATTACATGGTATCCCTGGACATCAAGGATGCTTACCTGCATGTCCCCATTTATCATCCTCACCAGGAGTACCTCAGATTTGCGGTACAGAATTGCCATTACCAATTCCAGACGCTGCCGTTTGGACTGTCCACGGCACCGAGGGTGTTTACCAAGGTAATGGCGGAAATGATGATACTCCTTCGAAAAAAGGGAGTTTTAATTATCCCGTACTTGGACGATCTCCTAATAAAGGCGAGATCCAGGGAGCAGTTGTTGGTAGGAGTAGCACTATCCCAGGAGGTGCTACACCAGCACGGTTGGATTCTGAATATTCCAAAGTCACAGCTGGTTCCGACGACACGTCTACTGTTCCTGGGAATGATTCTGGACACAGTCCAGAAAAAAGTGTTTCTCCCGGATGAGAAAGCCAAGGAGCTGTCATCTCTAGTCAGAGACCTCCTGAAACCAAAACAGGTGTCGGTGCATCACTGCACGCGAGTCCTGGGAAAGATGGTGGCTTCTTACGAAGCAATTCCTTTCGGCAGGTTCCATGCCAGAATCTTTCAGTGGGACCTGTTGGACCACTGGTCCGGATCGCATCTTCAGATGCATCGGCTAATAACCCTGTCTCCAAGAACCAGGGTGTCTCTGCTGTGGTGGCTGCAGAGTGCTCATCTTCTAGAGGGCCGCAGATTCGGCATACAGGACTGGGTCCTGGTGACCACGGATGCCAGCCTTCGAGGCTGGGGGGCAGTCACACAGGGAAGAAACTTCCAAGGACTATGGTCGAGTCAGGAGACTTCCCTACACATAAATATTCTAGAACTAAGGGCCATTTACAATGCCCTAAGTCAGGCAAAACCCCTGCTTCTACACCAGCCGGTACTGATCCAGTCAGACAACATCACGGCGGTCGCCCATGTAAACCGACAGGGCGGCACAAGAAGCAGGACGGCAATGGCAGAAGCCACAAGGATTCTCCGATGGGCGGAAAATCACGTACTAGCACTGTCAGCAGTGTTCATTCCGGGAGTGGACAACTGGGAAGCAGACTTCCTCAGTAGGCACGACCTCCACCCGGGAGAGTGGGGACTTCATCCAGAAGTCTTCACACTGATTGTAAATCGTTGGGAACGGCCACAGGTGGACATGATGGCGTCCCGCCTAAACAAAAAACTAGAGAGATATTGCGCCAGGTCAAGGGACCCTCAGGCGATAGCGGTGGACGCTCTAGTGACACCGTGGGTGTACCAGTCAGTTTATGTGTTCCCTCCTCTGCCTCTCATGCCAAAGGTACTGAGAATAATAAGAAAACGAGGAGTAAGGACAATACTCGTGGTTCCGGATTGGCCAAAAAGAGCGTGGTACCCGGAACTTCAAGAGATGATCTCAGAGGACCCATGGCCTCTGCCGCTCAGACAGGACCTGCTGCAGCAGGGGCCCTGTCTGTTCCAAGACTTACCGCGGCTGCGTTTGACGGCATGGCGGTTGAACGCCGGATCCTAAAGGAAAAGGGCATTCCGGAGGATGTCATTCCTACGCTGATTAAAGCCAGGAAAGAGGTAACTGTAAAACATTATCACCGCATATGGCGGAAATATGTTGCTTGGTGTGAGGCCAGTAAGGCCCCACCAGAGGAATTTCAGCTGGGTCGATTTCTGCACTTCCTACAGGCAGGAGTGACTATGGGCCTAAAATTAGGCTCCATTAAGGTACAGATATCGGCTCTGTCGATTTTCTTCCAAAAAGAACTAGCTTCACTACCTGAAGTTCAGACATTTGTAAAAGGAGTGCTGCATATTCTGCCCCCTTTTGTGCCTCCAGTGGCACCTTGGGATCTCAACGTGGTGTTGAGTTTCCTAAAATCACATTGGTTTGAGCCACTAAAGACCGTGGATCTAAAATATCTCACGTGGAAAGTGGTCATGTTGTTGGCCTTGGCTTCGGCCAGGCGTGTATCAGAATTGGCGGCTTTGTCATTTAAAAGCCCTTATCTGATTTTCCATATGGATAGGGCAGAATTGAGGACTCGTCCCCAGTTTCTCCCTAAGGTGGTATCTGCCTTTCACTTGAACCAACCTATTGTAGTGCCTGCGGCTACTAGCGACTTGGAGGATTCCAAGTTACTGGACGTAGTCAGGGCCTTGAAAATTTATGTTTCCAGGACGGCTGGAGTCAGGAAAACTGACTCGCTATTTATCCTGTATGCACCCAACAAACTGGGTGCTCCTGCTTCTAAGCAGACTATTGCTCGCTGGATTTGTAGCACAATTCAGCTGGCGCATTCTGCGGCTGGACTGCCGCATCCTAAATCAGTTATAGCCCATTCTACAAGGAAGGTGGGCTCATCTTGGGCGGCTGCCCGAGTGGTCTCGGCTTTACAACTTTGCCGAGCTGCTACTTGGTCAGGGGCAAACACGTTTGCAAAATTCTACAAATTTGATACCCTGGCTGAGGAGGACCTTGAGTTCTCTCATTCGGTGCTGCAGAGTCATCCGCACTCTCCCGCCCGTTTGGGAGCTTTGGTATAATCCCCATGGTCTTTTAGTTTTAACAAGGTGATGGAAATGTCCCTTACAGAATGTGGTTCATGTTAGCTTCACAATCATGCTATGAATCTCCTTTTCCACTACATCCCAAAGGTGCTCGATCTATTAGTTTAAGATCTGATGATTGTGAAGCCTTCAAGTACACAGAGTTCATTGTCATGTTTTTGGAACCAGCTTGGAGTATTATCCAGCTAGAAGTAGCCATTAGAAGGTAGGTAGGATGTAAAAATAAAGGAATGCACATGATCCTCCTCCTCCTAACCCTCTGTCCGTCGTTCACTGTCTACCCCATTTGTGTCACCCCTGTTCTGTTTGCTCACTCCCATTAGAATGTAAGAGCTCACGAGCAGGGCCCTCAACTCTCATGTGCTTATCCTTCTCTTACTTAAACCATCTTCGACGGCACCAAATGCCGTGGTTTTCTTCCACCCTGATACTTATGTCAGTGTCGTCTGCTGCTGGTGCTATGTTTATAAACCCTGTACTTTTCCTATATTTTCTTCAACTGTAAGTCACTATTTTCCTGTTTTGTTTATGTACTCTGTAATTGAGCACTGCGGATCCCTTGTGGCGCATATAAATAAACAATAACAATAATGATCAACAACTATACTTGTGTCATTTAAAGGAAGCTCAATTGTTATTTACACCATCATCACCATCCACAAAGCAGATTGTAACCTTATCATCTGCAGCGAAAATCTTGTGTCCTCAAACCAAGTGACTTTTGCCAATCTTGATCTGTTCAGTTTTTGTTAGCCTGTGCCATCTGCAGCCTCAGTTTCCTATTTTTAGCTGAGAGGAGTAGGACCTGGTGTAGTCTTCTGCTGCAGAAGTCCATCCTCTTCAAGGTATGACATGCTGTGCTTTCAAAGATGCTCTTCTGCATAGCACTAAATTAAGGGTGTGGTATGGAGGGTCGACAGTGTCTAGGTCGACCACTATTGGTCGACAGTAAGTAGGTCGACTTGGGTTCTAGGTCGACATGACATAAGGTCGACATGAGTTTTTTTTAAACTTTTTTGGTGTTGTTTTCTCTTACGTCCTAGAGGATACTGGGGATCCATTTAGTACCATGGGGTATAGACGGGTCCACTAGGAGCCATGGACACTTTAAGAATTTGATAGTGTGGGCTGGCTCCTCCCTCTATGCACCTCTACCAGACTCAGTTTAGAAAATGTGCCCGGAGGGGCCGGTCAGGCTTATGGAAGCTCCTAAAGAGTTTTCTGCATTTATTTTTCTGTTTGTTATTTTCAGGCAGGGCTGGATGGCACCAGCCTGCCTGCTTCATGGGACTTGGCAGGAGGAGGGAACGGCCCAACCTCTTGAAGGGTTAATGGTCCGTTCCCCACTGACAGGACACTAAGCTCCTGAGGGAACTATTTACAAGCCCCACCACGGCGAGCGCACATTCCAGCAGCACGCCGCCACCCCTAACAGAGCCAAAATATAGAAGAGTGGTGAGTACTAAGCCGGCGTCCCGGCTAGCGGCTCGCCGGCCATTATGGCGGCACAAGGGTACGGAGACGCACGGCTTCTAACCGAGGCGGATTGCCTCTCCAGACACAGTACTTAACTGCGTCTCAGTACACTGTACACAGTACCCAAACTGGCAAACACAGCCTTAAAATGGGTCTGCTCCATTTTAAGCATAAAAATTTCCTCAGCCAGTATAAAAAAAGCAGGAAGACCGCACGCCATTGAAGGGGCAGGGCTTCACTATGAGAGGATCCAGCAGCTCACTAGCGCCATTTTCCCTCTGCAGTGGACGCAGACGCTGCCTGACAGGAACGCACAGCTCCTCCGGTGTGACTCCAGATTACCTTATTGGTACCAGGGGGTCATAGCAGGGGGGGAGCGATATTAGTGTACTAAGTCCCCAATCTGGGTACTTAGTCTGTGACCCGGCTAAGCTTGGTATTAGCGATAAGGGCGCTGTGGGCTGGCTTCAAAATACTCTGTGTCTCCCTGGAAGGACTCTTTGTGGGTTAATTGTGCTTTTAACCTTTCCTCTGTGTGTGTTCTGTCACATTTACATTATGTCAGGCAAAGAGTGCGTTTCATGTATGGTGGACTGTTCCTCTTCCCCAGGGAGCTCACTACTATGTACTCATTGTAGTGCACCTTCTCAGGCTAGCGGGGTTGAACCAGTGTGGCTGGATTCCCTCAAGGGAATGATCTCAAATATCTCTAATAAATTGTCCCGCAAAGATAAAGAGACGTAATACTTAAGACAGTCTGTGGATGAGATTATGAACAGAGACTCAGTCCCCAAACAAGCGTCTCAGTCTCTTGCCATTTGTCCTCTGGACCATATCCTACAGTCTGACTCTGACGCTGAGGGTTCAGACATGGAGGAAGGGGAGGTAAAGTCAGAGGGGGGGGGGCTGCTCTGTCACAGGGAATACAGGCTCTTATAGAGGCTATCAGAGATTTTCTACAAATTCCTAATAAGGTTATAGAGGAGTTTGAGGAATCTTATTTTAATGTAAAAAAGAAGTCCTCAGTCACTTTTCCTGTGTCAAAGGAGTTGAATACACTGTTTGAGGAACCGTGGGTAAATCCTGATAAGAAATTTCAAATCCCTAAAAGGTTACTCTCATCTTTTCCTTTTCCTCCTGAGGATAGGAAAAAATGGGGAAGTCCACCGATAGTGGATGCATCTGTGTCCAGGTTGTCACAGAAGATTGCGTTACCCGTCCCTGGTGCAGCTTCCCTGAAGGACACTGCTGATCGTAAGATTGAGACTACACTCAATTCCTTGTACACAGCAGCTGGGGTGGCTCAGAGACCCACTATAGCATGTGCGTGGATTACTAAAGCCATTGCTAAATGGATAGGTAATCTTATTGAAGGGTTGGATTCCTTATCTAGGGGGGAGATTGTGTTACTCCTGCAACATATACAGGACTCTGCGAACTTTACGGTGGGAGCCATAAAAGAGGTAGGTTTGCTTAATGCACGCACCACTGCTATGGCAGTGTCAGCACGCAGGGGCTTGTGTTTACACCAGTGGACTGCAGACACGGACTCCAGGAAAGGAGTGAAAGGCCTACCCTTCACAGCAGAGGCCTTATTTTGAGATGAACTGGATTAATGGATCTCCAAAGCTACTGCGAGTAAGTCCACATATCTTCCTTCTGCAGCTCCCCCAACCAGGAAGACCTACTCAGGACCTACCCTACAGTCCTTTCGGACTGCCAAGTCAGAGGCTCTTCTACTGCCACCAGAGGCGCTAGAGGTAAACCACACAAACCAGCAGCTGCCGTTTCTCAGGAACAGAGCTCCAGTTCTGCTTCCTCAAAGCCTTCTGCTTGACGGTGTACCACGTGGCCTGGAAGACTGGCAGGTGGGAGCCCGACTAAAGAATTTCTGTCACATCTGGACAACATCATGCCAGGATCCCTGGGTTATAGATCTTATTTCCCAGGGATACAGACTGGAGTTTCAGGAACTCCCACCTCACAGATTCTTCAAATCAGGCTTACCAGCTTCACAAGATGTAAGTATAACCTTACAGGATGCTATTCAAAAACTGGTACAGACTCAGGTCATTGTTCCAGTTCCACCTCTTCTGCGCAACAAGGGGTCCAACTTGTTTGTAGTACCGAAACCGGACTGTTCGGTGAGACCGATTTTGAATCTAAAATCGTTGAACCCATACTTACGAGTGTTCAAATTCAAGATGGAGTCTCTGGGAGCGGTGATCTCAGGTCTGGAGGAGGGGGAATTCCTAGTGTCTCTGGATATCAAGGATGCGTACCTTCACATTCCGATCTGGCCGCCTCACCAAGCTTATCTACGCTTTGCACTACAGGACTGTCGCTACCAGTTACAGGCCCTGCCATTTGGTCTCTCCACAGCATGGAGGGTGTTCACCAAGGTGCTAGCAGAGATGATGTTTCTCCTTCGCAAGCAAGGAGTGAACATTATTCCATACCTGGACATTCTTCTGATAAAGGCACCGTCCAGGGAAAGGTTGTTGGACAGCATTGGTCTCACAACCAGACTACTCCTGGATCACGGGTGGATTCTGAATCTTCCAAAATCTCATTTAGAGCCAACTCGGAGCCTCCCATTTCTGGCAATGATACTGGACACAGAGTCACAGAAACTTTTTATTCTGTTGGAAAAGGCATTGGTAATCCAGTCGATGGTTCGGGATGTCCTGAAGCCAACCTGGATATCGGTGCATCTATGCATTCACCTTCTGGGGAAAATGGTGGCCTCTTACGAGGCACTTCAGTACGGAAGGTTTCATGCGAGGCCCTTCCAGCTCGATCTGTTGGACAAATGGTCCAGATCGCATGTTCACATGCACCAAAGGATCCGTTTGTCGCCAAAGGCCAAGATCTCCCTTCTGTGGTAGCTACAGACTTCTCACCTAATCGAAGGCCGAAGGTTCGGGATTCAAAATTGGATTCTGCTAACTACAGACGAAAGCCTCAGAGGTTGGGGAGCGGTTACCCAGGGGGTGCAGTTTCAAGGAAGATGGTCAAGTCAGGAAGTCGTCCTTCCGATCAACATTCTGGAACTCAGGGCTTTATACAACGCCCTTCTGCAAGCCTCATATCTTCTTCAAGATTGGGCCATTCAAGTTCAGTCGACAATGTGACAGTAGTAACGTACATAAACCGACAGGGAGGAACGAAGAGCAAAGCACCAATGCCAGAGGTACAGTATCAAGAATTCTCCTCTGGGCAGAAAGACATGCTGTGGCGTTGTCGGCGGTCTTCATTCCGGGAGTAGACAACTGGGAAGCAGATTTCCCAGCAGACACGACCTGCACCCGGGGAAGTGGGGCCTTCACCCGGAGGTGTTGAGGTGCTTGACACGTCGATGGGGATGTGCACGAATCGGCATGATGGCCTCTCGTCTCAACAAGAAGCTCAAGCGGTATTGTTCCAGGTCGAGAGACCCACAGGCGGTGGACTCCATGGCTCTATCAGATGGTGTATGTGTTCCCTCCACTTCCGCTGATCCCAAGAATTCAGAAAAGAATAAAAAGGGAAAAAGTTCAAGCAATTCTCATTGTTCCGGATTGGCCAAGAAGGGCCTGGTAAGCAGACTTTCTGGAGATGCTCTTGGAAGATCCGTGGCCTCTACCTCTTCACGAGGATCTCCTGCAACAGGGGCCGTTCGTCTATCAAGACTTTACACGGCTTCGTTTGACGGCATGGAGGTTGAATGGCTGGTTCTAGCCAGGAGAGGGATTCCTGACAAAGTCATCCCGACTATGATCCAAGCCAGGAAGGGGGTAATGTCTAAACATTACCACCATATTTGGAAGAAATACGTCTCTTGGTGAGAGAGCAGAAAATATTCTGCTGTGGAATTCATCTGTGACATTTCCTGCTTTTTCTGCAGTCGGGTGTGGGTGTGGGCCTACGTCTGGGCTCCATAAAAGTCCAGATTTCGGCCTTGTCCATTTTCTTTCAGAGACAATTGGCGTCTCTTCCTGAGGTCCAGACGTTCTTGAAAGGGGTTCTGCACATCCAGCTCCCTTTGTGCCTCCCACAGCACCTTGATATCTCAATTTGGTGCTGCAGTTCCTCCAATCAGACTGGTTTGAACCTTTACAGAAGGTAGACGTAAAATATCTTACATGGAAGACCGTCACACTGGTGGCCTTGGCTTCTGCAAGACGTGTGTCGGAACTTGGGACGTTGTCTCACAAGAGTCCCTATTTAATCTTCCATGAAGACAGAGCTGAACTCAGGACTCGTCAGCAATTTCTTCCTAAGGTGGTGTCGACGTTTCACATAAGCCAACCAATTGTGGTTCCGGTTGTGACAACGCCTCTGTTACTTCAAAGTCTTTGGATGTTGTTAGGGCTTTGAAGGTGTATGTGAAGAGAACGGCTCGTCACAGGAAATCGGACTCGCTGTTTGTACTTTACGATCCCAATAAGACTGGTTGTCCTGCTTCAAAGCAGTCTGTTGCACGCTGGATCAGGCTCACTATCCTGCATGCTTATTCCACAGCAGGCTTGCCGGTTCCAAAATCTGTACAGGCCCACTCTACTAGGTCGGTGGGTTCCTCTTGGGCGGCTGCCTGGGTGTCTCGGCTTTACAGCTCTGCCAAGCAGCTACTTGGTCAGGTTCGAACATGTTCGTAAAGTTTTTCAAGTTCGATACCTTGGCCTCTGAGGACCTTCAGTTTGGTCAATCAGTACTGCAGGACCCTCAGCACTCTCGGTTTGGGAGCTTTGGTACTTCCCCATGGTACTAAATGGATCCCCAGTATCCTCTAGGGCGTAAGAGAAAATATAATTTTAATTACCTACCGGTAAATCGCTTCTTGTAGGCCGTAGAGGATACTGGGCGCCCGCCCAGTGTTTCGTTCGTCCTGCACTGTTACTTGGTTAAGTATTATTGTTTGATTCAGCCGTTGCTGTTCCTGTTCCAAGTTTGGTTAGCATGGCTTTCCTCTTGTTTGTGTGTGCTGCTTCGGAATCTCACCACTATCCTTTTATATCCTCCTCTCAAAGTATGTCCGTCTCCTCGGGCACAGTTTCCTAGACTGAGTCTGGTAGGAGGGGCATAGAGGGAGGATCCAGCCCATACTATCAAATTCTCAAAGTGCCCATGGCTCCTAGTGGACCCTTCTATACTCCATGGTTACTGTTCCTAATTGTACTCCATGTGGATCGTAAAGTATGAAAAAAAAAAAGATTAAAACTCATGTCGTACTTTTGTCATATCGACCTAGAGTCCCTATTGACCTAGAATCCATGTCGACCTACTTACTTTCGACCAATAGTGGTCGACCTAGACACTATCGACCTAAGGCTTGTCGACCTAGAGACCGGATACCATATTAACACATATTTGAGTTATTGTCGCCTTCTGTTAACTTTAACATTTCTGGCCATTCTTTGGCCTCTCATTAAAATGGTGTTTTCGTTCACAGAAATGCTATTTATTCAATGGTTTTTGTTTTGTGCACTCATTAAACTTTGGGTGTGTGTGTTAGAATCCCAGGAGTTCAGCAGTTTCTGGTATACAGATGTGTCATTTAAATCTTTGTTCCGTGCTTTATAAGTTGTATTATACATAACGCTTGAGTGCTGTGTCACTCGGTTGCGCCAAGCGTCTTTTTTTTTTTTTTTCATTTTTGCAGCGTAAATGCGTCTTAGTCGCAAATGATATGCAGCATGTTTATATCCTGTGTGTGACTGTATTTGCATACAAAATGCTATGCTACAGTGTTTTCTAGGAAATGGCTGTACAAAAATCGAGGCTCGCCTATTTTGAAGATATGGAGAGCAATCTTCTGCAGTTTGAGAACAAGTTGAAAAGCGCCATGGGAAAAATTACCGAACTGTTAAAACATTTCTCTTCAGCTAAGGAAACATGCCACTTAGATGTGGGAAAAGCAGAAGAGGAAAATAAGTTGGATAACACTCTGAAATTGGATTCTGGACCTAAAATGGCATCTGATGTCTTCACTTAGCCTAGTGTGAGAGTAGTCCATAAACACAAGCAGCAATTACTACAGGTTGATCTTGGGGTATACGTTTAAATTGACGGCTGTCGGGATAGGTTGGCATGAAGAATGATATGTTACTGACGCCAAGTGTCTTGTGTAATGAACAGCAGATAAACAGGAGTGGCGGGAACAATTTAAGATGTTCCAGAAGGGTGATGGGCCTAATTCAGACCTGGACGCAGCCGCGTGGCCACTTGCAGTGGCTGCATCCATAAAGGATGCGGTCGTCGGGGTGGGGTGGATGTCGGGGAGGCTGTGTGTGACGTCACACACTCCTCAAAAAAAATGACCGCCTGACAGCGCAGCCAGTTATGTGGTTAAGGGATTTCTTGAGGATAGTCTTGCATCTGTTTTTGAAAGATTCTAGAGTGGGGGACTCTCGAACTGTGCGGGGAAGTGAGTTCATTAGAGTCGGAGTCTGTGTATATATTCACATACATACACACAGAGGCATCACTTGATCTGCTGACACCCAGTGCACACAATGGTGACAACCCATGAAAAAGGAGTGAACTCGCAGAAACCCAGCAACACATCACTGCGTAGTTTTGTCACACCTTTGGATGTAAAAACCCATTTATTCAAACATTATTATAACACCCGCTATCCACACACACTATACGAGCCATGCATTTATACACCTACGGTATATATTAGCCCTGTGCCTGTTATTATGTTCGCTTTTGATAACCATTGTACTAATCATGTGCCCCAATGCATTGTACCATTCATGTGCCCATTCAAATAGCATCTAGGACCACACACATTTATTACAGCAATGTGCCTATGCATTATATTCCGGGTGTGTTTTTAGAGCTCCTTTGTAGTGTGTTGTTTGAAGCTTTGCTATTACAGGGGGCCAGACTTGCAGTTCTTCTCAGAGACTCCAGCTACAGCATCAAGAGGTTTCTAAAACACTGCGTTTGGAGGCTATACGTTTCAGAAACTAGCACTAAAGTTTCCCTACTGGTACAATGGAGAGTGGGTTGTCAAGTGTCGGGTTGTAGTCTTTTATCAAATGAAAGCAGCTAGATTGTTTGTATGTACAGATACAACTACTATTGCTAATGTTCTTGTCTACAAAGTACTTTTTCCAAAATTTTAGCATTTTGTAGCATCACCCTTGGACCTTAATGTTTTCCTTTTGCATTTGATAACATCTGCATATTCCAGGAAAGAAAAAGATGTCTGTAGTGACACATGAGACTAGGCATAGGGACGCCTAGCAGCTACTACTAGCAGCTATTGTGGTGATCCTTAGTAGTAAGTACTAAATACTCTTGTGGTACAGGCAATATAGCACTGCTGTTATTTATTTTTCTGATGGCTGTAATGGGCAGTTGTTATTGATCTGGGCCATCCTGCGTAGCTTGCCTTCCCTTTTGAGACTGAGCAAAACATCAAAAAGGACCACAGAATAAACAAAAGTAATACAGCTGAAAAATTGTTAACTAAATGATTTTAACTGTGCATTGATTGAAATATAGGCCCTCATTCCGAGTTGTTCGCTCGGTATTTTTCATCGCATCGCAGTGAAAATCCGCCTAGTACGCATGCGCAATGTTCGCACTGCGACTGCGCCAAGTAACTTTACTATGAAGAAAGTAATTTTACTCACGGCTTTTTCATCGCTCCGGCGATCGTAATGTGATTGACAGGAAATGGGTGTTACTGGGCGGAAACACGGCGTTTCAGGGGCGTGTGGATGAAAACGCTACCGTTTCCGGAAAAAACGCAGGAGTGGCCGGGGAAACGGTGGGAGTGCCTGGGCGAACGCTGGGTGTGTTTGTGACGTCAACCAGGAACGACAAGCACTGAAATGATCGCACAGGCAGAGTAAGTCTGGAGCTACTCTGAAACTGCTAAGTAGTTAGTAATCGCAATATTGCGAATACATCGGTCGCAATTTTAAGAAGCTAAGATTCACTCCCAGTAGGCGGCGGCTTAGCGTGTGTAACTCTGCTAAATTCGCCTTGCGACCGATCAACTCGGAATGAGGGCCATAGACCCCATTCCCAAGGCCAAAATAGTTTTGTACATCCCAGATCTAAATAGCTCATGTCAATTTTACGTTTTATACTTGCAAGAAGTATTTGCAGTGACTAAATGAAAAAACTTACGCTTTACATTTTAGATTTTATTTAATTTTGCTTTGACTTCTCTATTAACAGAGGACACGCGGAAGATGCTGTTGTGTTGCCTATGCTGCTTGTACAGCAATGAACCACAAAATGATGTAGAAAAAAAAGCCAATAGCTGGATAAAGGTAAGAAAGCTTCACCTGCAGGGCCACTTTTAAGACTTGTTCGAACCAGGTCAAAATATATTATTAACTATAAACATGTCACAGAACAACTAATGTAAAATAGAATTGAAAATTAAAAGGCATCTATACATAGTGTGAACAAGAACTTGTAGTGTAGGAATTCTAAACTCAGGCTTATAGTAGTTTAACAAATAATAATAGTTTCTGGTGTGTATGGCAGATGTAAATTTTCTTGGTGACTGATTCACGATTTGACGATGCAGTTTGGTGAAGTCATAATTTCATAATACTTGAACTAGCCAGGTGATTTTCGCACAGATGATTATTCAAGTTAGTCTGATCATGGTAATTGACTTCTACAGAAATCGCAAGAACTATGTTTGTCATCTCAAAAAATCATCTTGATTTCTCACAATTGCCATTATGTCAGTAGAAGTGGTCTGCAGAAACCATATACTTCTGTTCATGTTTGACTGAGGCTTGGTCTGTCTCTGCAGCTTCCCACTCAATATTGAAAACATTATTATTATTATTATTATTACATTTTATTTATACGGCGCCACAAGTGTTTCACAGCGCTGTTCATACGGCAGACATTAGAACAATACAAGGTACATAGAGCTTAACATTACAGCAACAGAAAAACAGGTAACAATTAGCAACACAATTCTCACTACACACTACAGCTGAGATGAAATAAAGCAAAGGAGTAGTCGTCATACTACTAGGGGCAGGCAGGCACTGGAAGAGATAAGCAGTAATGAGTGAGATGAGATGCAGGTATAGACATTCGCTACATAGGAGAGAGCTGTAATTGAAGTGTGAGAGAACAGTGTAGTGAGAACAGGAGAGAAGAGGGCCCTGCTCCAAGGAGCTCACAATCTAAGGGGTGGTGGGAGATAAACAGGTGACATGAGGTGCATCAGTTAATTACTACATATAATAATAAACTGAGGCAATTAGTAATGAACCTACTGCTGAATGAAAGCTGAGGGATAATCTTGAGTAAATTAGGGACAGCAGCTCAGGGATAAATTCTACATTTTTTTTTTCATAGTGATTTCTGTTGAATTCAAGACTCAAAGGAACATTGTTTGATCACAGAGAAGGGTTTTGCACCATCCTGCACGTTAGTGGGACAAAAGAGTTTATCTAGGAGTGTATAACCCTTAATTTTATTTGCACAGTTTTTTTTCCAAAGGAGGAGCACAATACATAAATGTATCTAATTAGTGGGTAAACACAGTAAGCAGACAGGGGGTGAAGCATTTGGAAGGCATGCTGGTCTTTGTAGTGCTAATGGGAGATCTATGGGGTGGCTCTCAGGTAAGCTAGCCCTCTGTCTGGATGTGGTTTTGTATGAGGCTTTATTATGTGGCCTTACTGTAGACAAATCACATGGCCCTGTGTGGACACTGCTATTATGTAGTGTTAGGACTGCTGATATCAGAGAAGCCTTGATGCGGCTCAGATATAAGCAGCCCCGAAAGGGAATCGACCATCTCAAGCATCCTGACGAAGCCCAAGGTGAAATGCGTAGATTGCAGAGAGGATCGATCTCCACCAGCCCGCTGTTCCTTGCCTGACGCCGGACACCCGAAAAAGGAAAGTCCAGTAAGAAGGAGGAGGAAGATGCGACGAACGGAGACCAAAGTCTGCCGGCAGACCACTTCCCATCTCGTAGCTGCAGGACGTGAGGGGGGGGAAACGAACTTGTTGGAGCCGCCGCTGCTGACAAAAAGGTGATTTATATACTCACAAAAAGAACTGACAGGGACGGCAATCCCTATCCTTAAAGAGAATACTGACTGTGACAGAGAATTTTACTTTTAAAAGGACCCGTTTCAAAAGCTGTCATTTACATGGTCCTAATTGAACAAAAGGATTTCCTACTTTAAGACATAAGGGAGAAGAGTAAAACGCTGTTAAAGTGTATCAACTCCCCTGCAAATTGCTACAATTGTGTCTGTTTATGTGTTGTAATTGTGTCAATGTGTGTATGTATCAGTGTCTGTGAATTAGGTGGAAAATACAGATATATCTAAAGTAGAACATGTGATCACAAGTATTTATATATTTTTTACGAATAGCTGCACAAGTTTTTATATATTACTGCATGAGAATTTATTAACTTTTAAAATATACCTATAAGAACGGATATATATAAAAATAAAAATCTTAAGGAGACAATTTTGTGTTTATAAATTTATCATTCAATATTTAATCCAAAGAAAGCGCTGGAACTTTCTTTTTGTTTATGATATATGAACTATTAGGGGGGAGGAGTAGCCCCAACCTGTTTCCAACAGCAGCTACTTTGCATTAAAACAAGTGAAGCGCAGCTTACCTTTGTTCAAACAGCGGCTCAGCAGCTAAACATGTTTTTGCAAACACACGTAACCAATTCTCTGAAATTCTATTACCAGATAGGCTTAAGTACTGTTAAAGGTATTAGTCAGTGTGCTAGGGGGATACCAGGGGGGTAAACCCCCCCCCCCCCCCCCCCCCCCATCTGCTGTTTGTTTGTGACCCTTCCCATTTTTTTGCACCTGATATAATTATCTCCAGAAATGACTGAGCAGCTACCACTGTTTGTAAACATAGTGAGCAATCCTAGTGAAAATGTACAGTGTAAGTATCAGAAAACCATACACAAATACTAACTGAGTACACTGAGGCTGTCTCCGATAGTCCTAGGTAGTTCTAGAGGGTATAAATGCAGTGTGCAGTTAAAGGTGTGCTAGGAAATGACAACATATATCATGGTAGAAAAAGAATAGGTCAAATAGTTCTAAGGTTAGGGCAGACGGCAGACAATTTTTGGCAAAAAACTATCATTTGTCAGAAACAGAGGTGCAGATTAATAAAACCTGGGAAGCACAACTGAGCTAAAGCTATCAACATCAATGAAGCTGAGTGCCAACTGACTGTTTATTGCAGTGTGATCAGTGAGAGATCACACAGGAGTGTGCGATCAGCAAGAATGTGTGGCTCTACTGCTGCAGCTTGATTCAAAACGTTTGGGATTAAGGCACAGATTTATCAAGCCTTGGAGAGTGATACATAGCGTGGTGATAAAGTACCAGCCAACCATCTCCTAACTGTCATTTTTCAAACCCAGCCTGTAGCATGACAGTTAGGAGCTGATTGGTTGGTACTTCATCACCGTGCAATTTATCACTTGATAAATCTGGGCTGAGCCGCCATGTTCAAACAGATCTGAGGATTATAGCTCCATCATGTATATTTCCATGAAAGATCTAAAAAACAAGTATATGAGTAGTTTGAGAGACACAACAGAGACATGTACTGTATATAGCACAATGTACTGTAATGCTCTGATACTATATTGTATGTCTGTAACTGTACATACAAGGATTTTAGTAAGTTTTAACATTGATATGAAACACACACGCACACACACACACACACACACACACACACACACACACACACACACACACACACACACACACACACACACACACAATAATGGCCTATCCCAACTTAAAAGAGAGTTTGCTCAAATCAGAATGAAGGTAATAGCTAACATCAAGGAGGACCCCATGGTATTATTAAAAGAAATAAACCTAAGAAAATTTCCAGTGGCTATTAAAGAACTGCATGGAGCAACTAGAATGCCTTATGTAACAATATAATATTCAGCATCTAAGCACAATACACCAAAAACGTGACTTTCATGGAAAGAGATAAAACTAATATTACAGGAAAAGGGAAAACATCAAACAACTGAGAAAACAGTTGCTGAAGCAGTGCATGCCTATAACACTGCTAAAATCATTCTCCACCGCATTATTATGGGACCATATAACAATATAAAGAAAAACAGCAAACACAAGATATGCACACAATTAAAAACTGAACACATGTTGTCCTAATACTTTCATTTAAATTGCAGAACATTGCTGAAGCCAATAATGTTTTTATTTAACTTCTATGCCTATCCCTGGTAAATCAGACACACTCCCAGACCTTGTTTCAAAATGTCCAGATCCCAGGATGCATTTTTTATGAACTTTAGAGACTCGATTTGGTTTACAATTTTTGTTTTCATTGTGACAAGTACACTCTTTGGGGCAGATGTATTAACCTGGAGAAGGCATAAGGAAGTGATAAACCAGTGATATGTGCAAGTTGATAACGGCACCAGCCAATCAGCTCCAATATGTAAAAAAACAGTTAGGATCTGATTGGCTGATGCCTTTATCACCTTGCACATATCACTGGTTTATCACTTCCTTATGCCTTCTCCAGGTTAATACATCTGCCCCTATATTAGAAAGAAGCAATCCTCTCGTTTATTAAAAAGGAAAGATAAATCCTTATCACTGCTTGTTTATAATTATAAAGAAATAGTACCACCTGACAAATTGTTGCGCATCAGGTTAATTCCGGGTGTGACCGCCTCCCCTTTTGCAGGTGTTACTAATTTTGAAATAAGTAGTAGAAAGAGATAACAAGTATACAGTACATATCTGTCGGAAAAAGGGGGGCCTGGACTGCACACCCTAATACTAAAGATTTCAAGAGGTGCTATCATGCTGAGGCTTCTAATACTATGCTGGAGGAAAAGAGATGCAGATGCACACTCCTAGCAATAAGGACACTGATAGTAAAAATAATTTAAATAAACTCTCACAATTAACATGGAGTATAATTGAAGTTCTTAGCACACATTTGCGCAAATATGCGGGCCCATGTACCGCGGCCAGGTGACTTCATCACATGGGTCCCTAACATTCCTAATACTATCACATTAAATAAATTTATACAGGACTTACCTGTAAATAGTGCCCTTTCAATGTGTGATCTGAAATGCAGGAACCTAGCTAATTAAAACACCTGAGGGTAAATGGGAGGGGTGCCAATACCAGAGGAAGGAAGCCTTGCCTTCCAGTGTACAATATATACACAAATATAGAGGAAAAAGGGGGGCCTGGACTGCACACCCTAATACTAAAGATATCAAGAGGTGCTATCATGGTAACTGACACTTTTTATAACTGAATTCAGCATCTTTCCATCTTTCATCAGTGACCGATCATCGCTATGCATCACTTGTTGTGAAAATACATATTCTACCAAGGATCACCAAGAGTAACTTTATTTCTTTATTAAGGGACTGTTAAATGGACCTGGCATATGCCGAGTTACCACGATCTGCCCCGCCACCTCATTGCTCTGTCCCACCCCACACTCATTTCTGTCCCACTGATCCTCTGCCCTCCCACTCTGTACCACAACACTATCTGCTGTCCACCCCACCCCTCTACCTTCATACTTACCTCCCGGCAGGTCTCTTGTTCTCACCAGCTAGGGTATGTCCCGTCTCCCTAGCAGTGAGAGCCTTTGAAGTGATGGCTCACGCCCTGACTGCCACTGCATATGCATGGTGATGATGAGACAGACCTAAGCAGATTATTATATAGATCCTTAACACTGTAAATCAGATGCAGTGCCAGAACCCCAAGTAAGTGATTTACACTTACTTGGGGTCACATTATTATGACCAACTCTTACATTTGACGTCGTCAGCGCATAGCCCATTAAGTACGTCACATGTCGTGCGCTGGCTTTTTGGGTATATAAGGTGTGTTATAGGCCGTCTGCACACATATCACTCATTGCTGTCATGGGTAAAAGGGGCCATTTCATCCGAGTTGCAAAAAGGGATGATTATCGGCTTTCATGCCAAGGGTGGCAGTACTTCTGTAACAACGCAGTTTGTGAACTGTTCACGTGCTGCTGTGGTGAAGCTGTATAGTGACTGTTCAGATGGCACCATTGCTAATAAGCGATGTGGAAATTGCGGAGCACCACATGCTATTGATGTGAGAGGTGAACGTCGGCTATTAAGGCGCTACAGTGGAGCAGCTTACCGTCAGAATTAAACTGGGGTCTAGCAGACGTGTGTCTAAAATGCCATTTCAGCCCGTCTAGCTGCTGTCTGTGCTGCACATGGCGATTACTCTGGCTATTAGCTGGTAGTCATAATAATGTGACTTGACCATGTATGTATTCTGGAATTTCACCTAAAACTCAATGTGTGGGTTAAATTCTTCCTAAACAAATTAATGTCAGTGCAACCCTTCAAAATTATAATTGTAATTAATACAAGTGATTTTTAGCATCACTTTACCAATGGTTCTTACTGAAATATGTTATACACATGGTAAGTATTCAATTAAAATAGTAAATACATTTAAAAAAAAAAAAAGGATTTTCCATAAAATCTTTTTGATACAAAGGCAGCAATGATCTACAAATGACAGAAAAATCAGTATAACATTCTCATCTATGCCCTTAGAGGTGTATGAGCCTGCTGGTCCCCAAGGGTACAGGGATGGTAAATCCCTGATACAATTTGATCTATAAAAAAAAAAAAAAGGGGGGGGGGGGATGGGGGGTAGCGACCAATGGTGTCAGTATCAATTTTCCAATGCGTTTCGTCACACAGACTTTACCCCTTGATGAAGTCTGTGTGATGAAACGCGTTGGACAATTGATTCAGATAAGACTTACCTCTTTTAAAACATCCTGCACTTTACTTGTATTTATTGTGTATATGCTTTTTTATCCCATTTTTGTAAAGAGTATTGCATTGTTATCATTGTGATTAAATTATTTATCATATATTATATCCGCTTTGATATTTGTAGACTATTTTAGACACCATTGTTCGCTACCCCCATCCCCCTTTTGTTTATATATATATATTTTCGCTTTTTTTTCTTTAATATATATATAATATGCAGCGGTATGGCTCGGCACTCACTGGTGGGGAAGGATTACTTGCTGCCGTGCCCTCTGGGGATCTGTTCCTGATCCAAAATAATGTATTAGAAGCAGCGGCACTCAGCAGTCTGGTCAGATACACATATATACAGGTTACTCAGACAAGATGGAGTTTTGGCCAATACATCTCACCTGAAAGAGTGACTCTAACATGGCAGTGGTTCAGGTCCACATCACAAGTAGGACGTCCATGGTAGAGTGGGGTAAACTGGTCCAATACTGGAGTGGTTTTGCAGAAGTGTATCCTGGGTAAAACTGTTGAAGCATGGGTACATTCCCCTCAGCAGAGTGAAGAAAAAAATATTCTTTTTAAAAATCTATTAAAAAATACTTGTTGGTCAAAAATTGACAAACCAAGTAGATAATCCCTTCAAATATAAATAGATATGCTATTATCAATTAAAACACACACAAAAAAACGTTTTTAATTTTTTTTATTATATTCCGCCAGCAAAGTGAGGCGGAATGAAATTTACGAAATTGCTGTCGAAAAGCACTGTTGTCGAATCGACATTCTTCAATTGAATATACTTTTGTCGAAAAGCCGCATTTTGACCATTGCAGACATGTCGAATTTTGAAAATTTCGATTTGCAAAAAGTCTAATCTGAAACGGCAGGTATTTTGACGAAAAGTACTGTATTGCATTGTCGAATCCAATTCGACATGTTTTTTTTGTCGAAAATGCCCCGTTTTTCGACTTTCGCGGCAATTCGACCGCAATTGCATATACCCCATAGCCTTTATTCCGGTCCTACGCTGTTTCGGGGATATACCCGAAACGGCGTAGGACCGGAATAAAGGCTATATGTGTATCTGACCAGACTGCTGAATGCCGCTGCTTCTAATACATTATATATTTGTTTATTATTTATTTATTTATTAACAGTTTCTTCTATAGCGCAGCAAATTCCATTGCGCTTTACAGTTTGAAATAACAATAATAAACTGGGGGATAACAAACAGTCATAGAGGTAGGAAGGCCCTGCTCGCAAGCTTACAATCTATATGGAAATAGGC
This sequence comes from Pseudophryne corroboree, assembly GCF_028390025.1. Taxonomy (NCBI): domain Eukaryota; kingdom Metazoa; phylum Chordata; class Amphibia; order Anura; family Myobatrachidae; genus Pseudophryne; species Pseudophryne corroboree. The sequence goes on from NC_086444.1 coordinate 475,695,887, forward strand.
ATGTGTACACAAGGAAAGGTGCTATCTATTGCATAGTTGTTCGCCAGATTGCAAAGGTTCTTGGAGGGCTGTATGATATGGTAATACAGCAATGATGAACCGGGTTCGAGAGGAAGGGAAAGTGAAGAATGAGAAGACATGTGAGGATATGTGTGGACTGTACAGAGTGGATGCAATTTGATAGGAAGGTTTATGAAAGTTATGTGGGCGGTTCTGGAATTTGATATGCTTGCCTACAGAGGTGAGTTTTCAGGGAACGCTTGAAGGTTTGGAGACTAGAGGAGAGTCTTATTGTGCATTCCACAGAGTGGGTGCAGCCCGATGAAAGTCCTGCAATCGTGAGTGGGAGCGAGTAATGAGTGTGGATGAGAGATGCAGTCTTGTGAAGAGCGAAGAGGTTGGGTTGGGAGATATTTTGAGATAAGCGAAGTCATGTACGTTGGTGTAGTTTGGTTAATCGCCTTGTGTGTGAGTAAAAGTATTTTATATTGAATGCGGTAGAGTACAGGTAGTCAATGGAGGGACTGACAGAGTGGATCTGCAGACGATGAACGTCTAGCGAGGAAGATAAGCCTCGCCGCTGCATTCAGAATGGATTGTAGTGGTGAGAGTCTCGTTTTGGGAAGACCAGTTAGGAGACTATTGCAATAATCAATGCGGGAGATAATGAGAGCGTGGATTAGAGTTTTAGCAGTGTCTTGTGTAAGGTATGGTCGTATTTTGGATATGTGTTTTAGATGCATGTAACATGATCTTGAGACAGTTTGAATGTGGGGAACAAAGGACAGATCAGGGTCAAGGATGACACCTAGGCAGCGAGCTTGTGGTATCGGTTGAAACAGCTGTTGGGCTGTGCCTGTATGTACACTTGTCGCCTTGATATGGAATAAATCATCTTCGTTTTCTCATCTAAACCGTGAGTGCTGGCTTGTTTTGCTTTTTCCAATGAGCTGGAAAAGCGAGTGCCTTTATATATATATATATATATATATATATATATCAATCAAGTCTTGTATACCTACGTACACAAGCACCCGCGAATAGTAGCAGATCCACACCATGCTGCATTTCTTTAGCAAAGATATGTGAGGACACATCTGTATATACAGTACTGTGCAAAGGTTTAAGGCAGGTGTGTAAAAAATGCTGCAAAGTAAAAATGCTTTCAAAAATAGCAGTGTTAATAGTTTATTTTTATCAATTAACAAAATGAAAGCGAATGAACAGTAGTGAATCAAATCAATATTTGGTGTGACCACCCTTTGCTTTCAAAACAGAATCAATTCTTCTAGTTCTCTTCACTTGCACACAGTTTTTGAAGGAACTCCGCAGGGAGGTTGTTTCAAACATCTTGGAGAACTAACCACAGATCTTCAGTGGATGTAGGCTTGCTCAAATCCTTCTGTCTCTTAATGTAATCTCAGACAGACTCGATGTTGAGATCAGGGCTCTGTTGGGGCTGTATCATCACTTCCTTGTTCTTTACGCCGAAGATAGTTCTTAATGATATTGGCTGTATGTTTCTGGTCATTGTTCTGCTGCAGAGTAAATTTGGAGCCAATCAGACGCCTCTCTGATGGTATTGCATGATATATCCTGTATATATTTTTTTTAAGGAGATCAAGGTATGGGTGCCCTCTCCCCTCCTGGGGTAGATGAACACCTCCAAACACACAGCAGCCAGTAAAGCAGCACACCCGTCCAGGGTTTTGGTGCAGTCTAGCCGTAGCTACTGTAGGTTCATTGTGCAGTACAGATAAACAAAACAAAATAAATCCTAGCCCTTCTGGGCACTAACTAACACACAGATTCCCTCTCTCAGAGTGGTAGGACTTAATGCCCCCACCACAACAAAGGCATATGCACAGTACTCACAGTGAGTACATCACAGTGTCTCAAAACAAGATTGCTACCTGTTCCCTCAGGAAGTGAGACCCTGGTTAAAGACCTAATACAGCTTTATTGGCCACTTAAAGTGCAAGCACTAATTAGCTTGATCTCAAGCTGAAGGCTTAAAGACTTAAAATGGTCCTAGTGGATGGAGCCCGCCCTCTCTACCCATCCACAACCCCAGGAACTTTTAACCAACTTTTAGTAAAACCCAAATCATTTAACCAGTCTGTTTTGCAATAACAGACATTTTCATATTGTTTTAAATCATATAGGTCAGAAACCTGGGACAAATATATCTCCCACATACTACATACACACACACACACACACACACACACACACACACACACACACACACACACACATATATACACACACACACACACACACATATATACACACATATATATACACATATATAAAGCAAGCAGGCTCGGCACTCACGGATTCGATATCATCGGGCTGGGTGCCATCCACCAGATAAAGTACATAGAGGACAAGAGGCGGCACTCACAGACTGGGACACTGGAACAAAGTACTGTAGCGTCTTTGTTCCAGTGTCTCTGTCTGTGAGTGCCGCCTCTTGTCATATATATACATATATATACATTAACGGATTTAAATTTTGCATATTAGCCAGTATTAAGTACCATTTTAGTATGCATTGTGGTTATCTTAACCCATATATTTTTTTAACTTGGGTGGTTTTATTAGTACTATTGTATTCATTATTCCAATTGCTTTGTGTTTCTAAATAGTACTAATCAAAGCTCCCAAGTATAAAAAATATATAGGTGGAGAGGATGTGATGCTGTATGTTCTTTTTTACATGCCTGTCCTGAAGTAGTCTCTGGAAGGAAGTTATTAGTCTTATATCAGGTTTTCGTAACACACCTATTCCTTATGACCCTAAATATCTTCTCCTCCCTTTGGATCTTCCTACGTTGACTAAGCAAAATAAACTGGATCGTCAAGTTGGCACGCTGACACTGGACTGTGGAGCAGTGGAAACGTGCTGTGAAGTGACAAATCTCCTTCTATGCAGTCTGTTTTATCCCGCGCCCAGTATGTCTGCCACATTGAGTACATGACTGGCATCATTAATCACTATAAATCATGGAGCCTATGGTTAGTCTCTCAAAATGCCACTTCCCCTTTTCCCTTGTAATATATTTTCTTTAGGTCTAGTCTGTGAACCCATCCCAGGGATTTACCTTTTCTCTTTCTCCTCTCTCTTCTTTTTCTTTCTTTTTAAGTTGTTTTCTTTTTATATTTTTTCAGCCTGCCTGTTTAATTGTGTATGGACCTAATGCTTATTCTGTTTTTTATCTGTAACTAGCTGAATACCCATGCTTTGCTACGGGATGAGGATGGTAAATTGGAATTATAGTTGTTTGTTAATTTACGTTGGTTGGAGATCTAGTATATAGGCATATCTTGCTTCCCTGACGCACTTTGTGTAGTGGCTGGACCCCTTTTTGGTCCCCTAAGGGACCCTGCTCTTCCCACTATACAACTCTCAGTCTGTGGCTTCTTGCTGAGTCCATTCCCCTCCTCACATCATGTCAGTGCCCCTGTGAAATTATCGATTTATTTACAGTTTCTTATATAGTGCAGTACATTATATATCTCCTGATATACTCGGTGCTGCTGGGGGACCGTGCTACTTCCACTATCTAACTCTCAGTGTGTGGGTTCGTGCTACCTCCATTCCCCTCCTCACATCACGTCACTGCTCCTGTCACATGCAGCCCTGTTATCACTGACATATCATGCATGTCTTGATATAGTCTGTGTGGCTGGGCCATCCATAGGGGTGCTAGTGGTGTGTTCCCCCCACAGTGTTTGTTCCCAGAGTGTAAGTCATATGTGTACCAAGTTTGGTGTAAATTGCTCCAGGCATTACAGAGTTATGCTGTCTGCTGAATAACTCTGTGCTGTTGCCTCACCCCTAGGGGTGCTAGGGGTGTCTTACCCCCACAGATTGTAAGTCATATGTGTACCAAGTTTGTTGTAAATTGGTCCAGGCATTCTGGAGTTATGCTGTCTCCTGAAATACTCTGTGCTGCTGTCCCACTCCTAGGGGTGCTAGGGGTGTCTAACCCCCACAGATTGTAAGTCATATGTGTACCAAGTTTGTTGTAAATTGGTCCAGGCATTCTGGAGTTATGCTGTCTTCTGAAATACTCTGTGCTGCTGTTCCACCCCTAGGAGTGTCTAACCCCCACAGAGCTTGTTCCCAGATTGTAAGTTAGTTGTGTACCAAGTTTGGTGTAAATTGCTCCAGGCCTTCCACAGTTATGCTGTCTGCTGACATACTCTGTGCTGCTGTCCCACTGCTAGGGGTGTCTTACCCCCAGAGGTTTTGTTCCCAGATTGTAAGTCACATGTGTACCAAGTTTGTTGTAAATTGGTCCAGGCATTCTGGAGTTATGCTGTCTCCTGAAATACTCTGTGCTGCTGTCCCACCCCTAGGGGTGTTAGGGGTGTCTAACCCCCACAGAGTTTGTTCCCAGATTGTAAGCTAGATGTGTACCAAGTTTGGTGTAAATTGCTCCTGGCCTTCCACAGTTATGCTGTCTGCTGACATCCTCTGTGCTGCTGTCCTACCCCTAGGGGTGTCTTACCCCCACAGTGTTTGTTCCCAGAGTGTAAGTCATATGTGTACCAAGTTTGGTGTAAATTGCTGCAGGCATTCCAGCGTTATGCTGTCTGCTGAAATACTCAGTGCTGCTGCCTCACCCCTAATTAATTTTGATTGCAAATGTTTTTAGTTGCCTTGGCCGTGTTTTAATACGCTCATATGTAAAATTTCACGATCTTTGCTTGTAAACTGTGGATTTGTATAGAAAGACAGAAGTTAAAATTTTTGCTTTTATATAGTAGATATTGAGCTGTGACTGTGTTGATCTCTATTGTACTCTATGATTAATATAAATTATTTACCAAAAAATAAAATTTTATATATACAGGTTGAGTATCCCATATCCAAATATTCCGAAATACGGAATATTCCGAAATACGGACTTTTTTGACTGAGAGTGAGATAGTGAAAACTTTGTTTTTTGATGGCTCAATGTACACAAACTTTGTTTGATACACAAAGTTATTAAAGATATTGTATTAAATGACCTTCAGGCTTTGTGTATAAGGTGTATATGAAACATAAATGAATTGTGTGAATGTAGACACACTTTGTTTAATGCACAAAGTTACAAAAAATATTGGCTAAAATGACCTTCAGGCTGTGTGTATAAGGTGTATATGTAACATAAATGCATTCAGTGCTTAGATTTAGGTCCCATCACCATGATATCTCATTATGGTATGCAATTATTCCAAAATACGGAAAAATCCGATATCCAAAATACCTCTGGTCCCAAGCATTTTGGATAAGGGATACTCAACCTGTATATATATATATATATATATATATAAATAGCATAGAAGACTATCTGCACTCATAATAAATCCAACCTTGGGCGTGCATGGTACATATAAATTTAGAGCCCGAAGAACCAGCACATACATATATAACATACTAATACAGGTTGAGTATCCCTTATCCAAAATGCTTGGGACCAGAGGTATTTTGGGTATCGGATTTTTCCGTATTTTGGAATAATTGCATACCATAATGAGATATCATGGTGATGGGACCTAAATCTAAGCACAGAATGCATTTATGTTTCATATACACCTTATACACACAGCCTGAAGGTCATTTTAGCCAATATTTTTTCATAACTTTGTGCATTAAACAAAGTGTGTGTACATTCACACAATTCATTTATGTTTCATATACACCTTATACACACAGCCTGAAGGTCATTTAATACAATATTTTTAATAACTGTGTATTAAACAAAGTTTGTGTACATTGAGCCATCAAAAAACAAAGGTTTCACTATCTCACTCTCACTCAAAAAAGCCCGTATTTCGGAATATTCCGTATTTCGGAATATTTGGATATGGGATACTCAACCTGTATATGGGTTAAAACAACCACTATGCAAGTAGTACTTAATCCATAATGGCTAATATGTTATGTGAAAAAAAGAAATGCAGATGCACACTCTAAGCACTAAGAATACCTATAATCAAAAAAATGTTGATAAACTCTTACAATTAACATGAAGTATAAGTGAAGTTCTTAACACAAATTTGCCCAAATATGTGGACCCATCCACCACGTCTAGGTGAACTTCATTAGATGGGTCCCTAACATCTCTAATACTAACACGTTATGTAAATGTATCCAGCTCTTAACTTTAAATAAAGCCCATACTAATATGTAGTCAGCAATGTATGAACCTATGCTATATACACAAATAGAGAGGAAAAAGGAGGGACTGAACTGTACATCCTATTTTTAAACATAGAAACCTCAGCATGGTAGCACATCTTATTATGTTTAAAAATAGTGTGTGCCATCCAGTCCCCACTGCAATAATACCATTGAGGAGGTAACAGTAATAGAGCGATCAGCTAAATTCGAGAACTATCATCTCATTAAGCCCTTGTTGTTGAAGTGACTGCATATTCAAAATCCAAGCTGCCTCTTGTCTGCATAAAACTTTAACCCAGTCTTCCCCTCAGCTTGTAGTAGGAATAGTGCTCCAACCCTGTTAAGTTCAATCCAGAGGGGTCTCCAGGATGACATTCCAAAAAATTACTGGGTACACTGTGGTTTAGATGTTTATTCACAATGTTTCTGCTATTCTTCAATAATCTCAGCTTTAAAGTCTGTATAGTGCATCCAGTGTATTGTAAATTACAGTGTCAGAGTCACAAATAAATAACATACTGAGAGTTAAAATTGATAAATGACTTCAATTCTTTCTTATATTTTGACGCGTAAACTGATCTGGTCTTATTGACAGCAAGGAGCCACTGTCACACTCGCGGCGCTGCGGCTGCCGCGCTAACCGCTCCGTGTGCGCTGGGTCTCTCGGCGGTCGCCGCCCCCGGTGGGCATCGGGTTGTTGCGTCTTGCTGGCGCAGCCTCTGGCGGGTTCCTGGGGTGTGGTCGCCGCCATTGCGCCTGGCGTTCACGGGAGCGTGGTGGGCGAGTGACGTCATCGGCCCCTTCCGCCAATTGGGAGAGAGCGGGAAGTTCAAAGGAAGACGCCGTGCAGAGCTCCGGCGCCTGAGTATCGTCTATTCTATGATCACCAGTGCTAGCAGCGTTCAGTGAGTTCTCTAACTGAAAGTCTCCTGTGTACCAGCGTTTGCAGAGTATCTCTCAGTGGAACATTCCTTGTGCTTCCAGCGTTTGCAGAGTATCACTCAGTGGAACATTCCTTGTGCTTCCAGCGTTTGCAGAGTATCACTCAGTGGAACATTCCTTGTGCTACCAGCGTTACAGTGTATCACCTAGTGGAACAATCACTGTGCTACCAGCGTTACAATGTATCACCTAGTGGAACATTCACTGTGCTACCAGCGTTACAGTGTATCACTCAGTGGAACAATCACTGTGCTACCTGCGTTACAGTGTATCACTCAGTGGAACATTCACTGTGCTACCAGCGTTACAGTGTATCACTCAGTGGGACATTCTCTGAGTTACAGTGTTTCTCTTAAAGGGACACCTCCTGTGTTTCCTGTATTACATGATATCTCCAAGTGGAACGCCTTCCATACTTCCAGAGTTACACTGAATCTTAAATCCTCATTCATTTCTTCAACATCGCTCACAAGCTTCTCATTTCTTCAACATCGCTCACAAGCTTCTCATTCTTCAAATATCGCTCACAAATTCTTCATTCTTCAGTGTGCTTCACCATCGTTCTCAAATCCTCATTCAGTTCTTCAGCAACGCTCACAAGTTCTTCATTCTTCTGTGTGCTTCACCATCGTTCTCAAAGCCTCATTCATTTCTTCAGCATCGCTCACAAGTTCTTCATTCTTCTGTGTGCTTCACCATCGTTCTCAAATCATCATTTAATTCCTCAGCATTATACGCCAGTTTCTACGGCTAGTTCTGCATGAGGAAAACCTACATCCGGCCATCCCTGCTCCGGCCCAGCTGTGGTTCCTCCTTCCGATCATCGGAAGAACCCCCGAGTTCTCAACACTCCGAACCCAGGTCAGTGACAGCCACAAAGTACATTTGGTATGATTGCATTTGAAGAGACCGAGAAATTGTGGGCCAGTAATAGTCTTATAGAGGCTGTGCAATGGAAGGGTTTTTGCCTTCCTGGATATAATAGATTTTTTTTTTTTTGTCCATTTTTTTACAATTTAGAATGGGATTGGGAAATAATAATTTATAGTTCCTCTTTATAGTGTTCACGTTCCTAGTGGCAGGCACATTATATTTAGAAATAAAAGGTAAGTCTTTCATTTGCTTAATATTGTTGGTATTGGTATCATTGCCACAAACTAATGTAGGTCTATCCAGGGACAGAGATTAATACCGTGACTGATCTAGAATCTTCTGAGGGTAGCACTCCCTAAAAGTGTCAATAGGTTTAGATGCTTGTTTCTTAAATGTGCTGTTTAAAGTGAAGGTCCTACAGGTACGATATAGTTGGCTTTTAGGGACCTTTTCCGGCCATTTTTTGTGATGGTTGCTGGAGTATGGAATAAAACTACAACATCAACAGGTTTTTTGAAAGTCAAAGTAAAATTACAGCCTCTACCACCTACAAAGAAATGCCTAAATAACTAATATGTGCAGGATTTGGGTGCAGGTGACGGACGACCCATAAGTGTTAATTAAGATAATCGACAAAATTCATGACCAAGAGTACATCCTCTTCCAAAAAATAAAACAGGTCATCAAGATAGAGACAACAAGGCGTGGCCTGGAGGCTGATCTGGCTGGCAGCACCCTGCATGAGCTCCCATGAAACTGGGAGTTTTCGTGGCTTTAATTAGCCCCTACACGTCTGTTCTCTGTTCAACCTGCCCAGTTCTGCAGCATTAAACAGCTGGGCTGGTGGTGAGTCAGTGCCGCGGAGTCGGGGAGCCGGTTTTCTGGCTCCCGCGGATTGCGGCCTACTCGCTGCCTACAAGCCGGGGCCTCGATTTGTGGATGCCCCCCGCAGCGTGGTGCTCGTTGAGACATTAAAAGCCCTGTTTCCACCTATTGGAGTCCTCTTAGGCACCTACCTGGTTTCTATTGTGTCCCTGCCTTGCTGGGAGTTCTCGCTGCTGCTGAGGTCTGTCGTTTGGGGGCCCCTCCGGCATCTGGCCTCCTCGCCGCACTAAAGCCGGGAGCTGTTGCTGTTTGTGTGGCTGGAGGACCGCGGACCGGAAGTTCGGGTCTGGCGAGCGGGTGCTGCACGGAGCGATCTCTCTCCCTATCCACCATAGCCGCATCTGCCCTCCGGCGCCTGGCCTCCTCACCGCACTGGAGCTGAGGGCTGTAGCGGGCTGTGCGGCTGGGGGACCGCGGACCGGAGGTTCGGGTCTGGCGAGCGGGTGCTGCACGGGGCGATCTCCCTCCCTCTCCACCATAGCCGCATCTGCCCTCCGGCGCCTGGCCTCCTCACCGCACTGGAGCTGAGGGCTGTAGCGGGCTGTGCGGCTGGGGGAGCGCGGACCGGAAGTTCGGGTCTGGCGGGCGGGTCTCCCTCCCTCTCTACCGGAGCCGCTCCTGCCTTCTCCTGTTCATCCCCAGCGCCCAGGATCACATCCACATGCGGCTGACAACAGGTATGGACGAATGATACAGTGCTATCAGCCCCTGCACTGAACTTTTCGGGCCCCAGTGTGGTTGCATTCAGACAGCCCTAGGGGCTGCCCCTGACACTCCGCTTCCCCCAGTACACCCTGCAAAGCCTCTCCCCGCTCCCTGGGGTTCTATAAAAACTGAGAAAGGGACAGCCTAAGCAACAGGACGTGTACTGCAGAGCTCCCGCAAACCCTCAATAAATTAAGACTTTACTGCCTGCTCTCCACTCCTTGAGACCCCTCGCCCTCTTGTCCCTCCTGCTGCTGGCGGGTGAAGTCCGCGGAATCGGGGAGCGCTCCTGGAGCTCCCGCGGATTGCGGCCCACCTGCCCCTCCAAGACCGTGTCCTCGGATGCCGCCTGCCGCCGGGGACGCTCGCCCGAGATACCTGGCTGCTGGATCGCGGACCTCGCTTGCCGCGACCCCCCCACCATATCTGCTGTGGGTGCCCTTGCTGGGGGACTTGTGGATCGACGGAGGCTCCCCCCGACTCGCCTCCCCTCTCCCAGACCCTGCGAGGACAGCGGCCTTCGGATCCCCGCGGGCGGCAGCCATCTTGGACGTCCTATGACCCCGGCATTGCTCCAGGTTCACTACCACCGAGGCTCCTGCTGCTGAAGTTCCCTGCTGTGCTGCACACTGTAGGAGGCCGCTCCAACACAAGGAGACCGTACCTCCTGCCCCATCTACTGCTAGTCTACCTTCAGCCACAACCTGCAGTGCACCGTTCTACACCTTGTGATTCTTCTTCTACACTACTGCCGACGGGCCCCATGCCCCACTGAACATACCTTATTCTAGCCCTCCAGTGGTTCATTCTCAGGCCTTCTCGCTTGCATATCTCCGCGAGCCGCCCCGGCACTTTATCTGACCCATCCCGACTCAATCTGCCGGACTGCTACCATGTCTAAATCCGCCGCCTCCATTAGAAAGCGAGCGGGGACGGACATAACCCAGCATTTCACCAGGGCCGACAAAACTGACAAACCGTCCTCGCTCTCTGGGCCCCCTTCCCCTAGCCTCTCGGTGTCCGACAAGGAAGACTCGTCTTCATCCCCCGCTCTATCAACCAAGGAGGACATCCTAGCTCTGAAATCGCTCATCATGGACTTCAAGGAATCACTGGAGTCCAAACTGGACAACGTGGTTGCCACCATCAAGTCGGATATAACGTCTCTGTCCTCTAGGACCTCCAAACTTGAATCCCGAGAAGACGCTCTTCACAAGGAGCAGAGTGAGACCATTAGAGACATCGACCATCTTATTCGGGACATCTCGGAAACTACGTGACAAGAACGAGGACCTGGAGAATCGCGAAAGGAGAAACAATCTCCGCATACTGAATGTCCCGGAATCCGTTCTTCCCGCGAATCTCGAAGCATACCTACACAAACTATTCTCCACCGTAGTGCCGACCCTAGGCTCCGTGAACTACCACTAGAAAGGGCCCACAGAGCTCTCCGGCCCAAACCACGTGATGGTGATCCCCCCAGAGATGTAATTTTGCGCTTTCTCAATTTTAAAGATAAAGAACTGGTTCTTAATCTTACCCGGAGCAAGCCATACATCCTATTCGAAAACGCTAAGCTGCAATTTTTTCAGGACTTGGCTCCCTCCACGCTACTCAAAAGGAGAGAGCTTAAAGATCTGACTTCCGCGCTTCGCACGCGCGGAATTCGATATCGCTGGGGGTTCCCCTTCAAGCTACTGATCGACTTCAATGGAAAAACACTTATCGTCAGAGACCCGAGAGAGGGTAGAGACTTCCTGTCACACCTGGAGGACTCCGACTCAGCACCGGCGGCAACCTCCAATCATCAGGCGACCTAACTACCCTCACCTCTAATGCTGCCTACACTTTTCGTTTGGTAGAAGCACCTTGGCCCACCTGTATCTCTGTTTTATTTGCTTGGGTCTACTCGGCCAGTTGACGTTTATTGCATATAATATATATTGGTTGCTATTGTGTGTTTTTATTTTTTATTGTATTTTTTTTTTCTCTCTTTCTCTTCTTGTTGCTTCTTTCCGCCTTTTTCATGTCTTTCATGTTTCAAGCAAGGTATTGTTCTGAAGCTACAAACCCCCCCCCCCCTTTTTGTTTGTTTTTGTTTTCTCTTTTTTATTATATACAGCAACCACCTAGCTCTTCCACAGTGCTTAATGCAATGGTATAGCTACGAATGTGTTACAAGACCCCCCCGCCTTGTTTTCATATTTACTGCTTTTAAGCCAACGCCTTGGTCATGCTGGAAATATTTGGGCGTATGACTCGGAGCACCTCAATAGGGTGCGAACCGACCTCTGAGATAATATGTTTGAGCACTTAGGGTACTGGTTGTTGTTCACGGTCCTACCTTGTTTGCTCTGCTTATACTTAACCAATGTTACTGTTATGTTTTTTATTGCTTATACGTTTATTCCATGTCACTTCTCTCTGATGCTTTTTCTCCTAAGGCCACTGTTAGCTCACTTTCTGAATATTCCACCACTGGAGGGCCATGATCCCTCATCCATTCTATATAACCCACGAGTTCACATTGCCGAACTCCTACTTGTAAACACACTCCTCCTCCACCATATCTCCTTGGAGGGAGTACGGTTATCACCCGGTACTTTCCCACTTTGGACCAGTCGGTCCTAATTTCTGTGCTGGTTCCTCCTCGCTGGTCGTGAGGAACCTTAGCACGGACCCCCCCCCCCCCCCCCCTTCTACTACCCTCTCCTGGTTCACTACCTCTAACTTCTCTCTTTCTTCCGACGGGCCGGGACCCTCCACTTGCTCTCTCCTCCCCCCCCCCTCTTTTTCTCTCTCTCTCTCTTTCCCTCTTTCTTTCTTCTCTTCTTCTTCTCTACCTCTCTTTTTCCTCCTCCTCTTAATCGCAACTCACAATGCCTCTGTTGATAGCGTCTCTGAACGTCAAGGGCCTCAATACCCCCCAGAAACGCTCCTCCTTATTTCGATCCCTTCGCACTCTTAAGGCGGGACTAGTATTCATCCAGGAGACTCATTTTTAAATCCCAGTCACACCCGACCCTCACCTCCAAACGTTACCCGATGGCTTTTTACTCCTCGAGTCAATCCAAACATAACGGGGTGGCCATTCTGGTAAACTCTAAAATTCCGTTTGTTTTGGGTTCCTCACATACAGATAAAGACGGGCGGTTTATCATTTTAACGGGTAGGCTCGGACACTTAGAATGCACAATAGCCACTGTTTACGCCCCTAACTCTGGACAAGCGTCCTTCTTCAACTCCTTCTTCTCCACACTGTCCAAACTCAGAAAAGGCTATTTAATATTAGGTGGAGATTTTAATACTGCCCCGGATACCCAATTAGATAAATCATCTCACCAGTCACGCCTACACCGCGACTCCTCATCCCGAGCTCTAAACAAGCACACACGGGAATCCGGTCTCGTCGACGTTTGGCGGGCCCTCAACCCCACATCCAAGGATTACACTTTCTTTTCGATCCCACACCAATCTTACTCCCGCATCGATCTCTTCTTCTGCAGTACCCTGGCCTCCAAACACATATCTGACTCGTCCATCATCACCAACCCGTGGTCAGACCACTCCATTGTCACCGCCACCTTTGATTTCCTTGACACCCCGACATCCCGACCTACCTGGCGTTTAAACGAGACGCTGCTGAAAATTCCTCAATTCCAGGAAAAAATCAAACTTGCTCTTGTAGACTATTTTACTTTGAACATTACTGACTCCTCTTGTACCCCATTGATATGGGAGGCACACAAGGCCGTTATAAGAGGTCACATCATTAGTTACGCCTCACACAGGATCTGGGAATATAAACAAAAATTGGCCTCCCTCACAGAAGAGGTCCACAATCTGGAAACCCAAGACAAACAGCGGCTCTCCCGTCCTCTCTATGCACAACTTACCACTGCTAGAGCGGCCCTAAACGCTTTGTTAGCCGAAAAAACTGAGCACTCACTCCGTTGGCTGAAACAAAGATTTTACAAAAAGAGCAACAAAGCTGACACTTTATTGGCCTGCAGACTGAGGGCTCGGAAAGCGCAATCTGCCATTCCGGCCATCAAGGATAACAATGACTCACTCCAACATAACCCTTCCACTATCAACTCCCTTTTTAAAGCTTACTATGAGCGATTCTATAATCTCCCAGATAGACCGCCCACCCCCGACTAGACGTACCCGCCTGCTTCTGACTACCTGACATCGTGCGACCTGCCCCGTTTAGATCCAGAGACTTCTTCAGGCTTGGACAGGTCTATTTCTGAAGAAGAAATAGCTTTCGCTATTAAATTCCAGAAACCGTCTAAAGCTCCTGGCCCAGACTGCTTTCCTATGTCATACTACAAAACCTTTCAATCTTCATTACTCTCCCATCTCACAAAGGTATTTAACCTAATATTGGAAGGCTCCCCCTTCCACTCTCAAACCACCAAGGCTACTATCACTGTAATTCCAAAACCAAATAAAGATCCCCATCTAATTACTAACTACCGGCCCATTTCGCTACTGAATATAGACCTCAAAATTTTTGCCAAAATATTGGCTAACAGGCTCAATCCTATTCTTCCCTCCCTGATTCACCCTGACCAGGTGGGCTTTGTCCCTTCCAGACAAGCGCTTGATAACACCAGACGCACGATTGACATTATTCACTATATTAACCTCCACAAGATCCCATCTCTGGCGCTTGCTCTGGACGCGGAGAAGGCCTTCGACAGGGTTTCCTGGCCTTTCATGCTGCAAACCCTGCAGCACTTTGGCTTTCGAGGTAAATTCCTTCAGGCCATACAAGCCCTATACCACAACCCCTCGGCGTCAGTACACTCAAATGGTCTATTATCGGATCCTTTTACGATCTCTAATGGAACTAGACAAGGGTGCCCGCTATCCCCCCTCATTTCTTTTTCATCCACTAGGGGTCACTGGAGTACTCTTGGGATATGGACGGGCTTCCGTAGGAACACAGCACTGAATATTTAAATTTAGTAACACTCCACCCCTCCATATCCCTGAGCACTTACACAGTGTTTTTTCTGTGCTGAACGTGGCAACACATGCTTAGCTGAAGTCACGGTTTTGTTGAAGAAACTTTTATTTTTAATTTTTATTTTTTCTACTGTTTGACCACATCCCTGTCCCCCTTCCAAAAGGCAGGGTCAGGGATAGTGCAGCTGCTGATTGCAGCACGGGCGTGTCGGGCCTCTCTGAAAGAGCTCCCTCACAGCCCTCACATCCTCCTGCACTGGCTGGCCGGCGCTTACTGAAAAGCCCCGTCGGAGCCTCCGCACGTCTGCAGGAGTGAGGTATGTGAAACGGGGCGGTCAGCTCCCGCTGCCGCCCCGACGTGTGGAGACATAGTGCTGGGTGACGGCAAGGAGCGGCTCTCCCCTCTCAGCCTCCGGCATCTTCCCGCTCAGGCGCCCGCCCATTCCACCCCGCTCAGGCGGCCGCACGTTCGTCCACAGACCTCCGTGCAGGCACCGCGGCTCTCTCCACTCAGGCGCCCGCAGACCTCCGTGCAGGCGCAGCGGCTCTCTCCACTCAGGCGCCCGCACGTTCGGCCACAGACCTCCGTGCAGGCGCCGCGGCTCTCCCCGCTCAGGTACCCGCCCGTTAGGCCACAGCCTCCGGCCAGGCACCTCGGAACGACCCTCACTTCGCCGCAGCGCTACCTTGGTAGCTGACACGCTATTATACAGGAGCCCACCGCTGGGACACACGAGGCACATAGCGCTCTACGATACCCGCTGGGGGCCCACACGCTGCGCTGCCGCTGTAATAAGATAAACAGCCATTACAGGGGGGACATATCAGTGAAATACTGCAGCAGCAGAGGGATTATTACAGTATAATCAGTGAATGCAGCACTGTGATTATATGTATAAGTATAGCAGGGCAGCCATTTTTAACATGCTTCCTGTGTCTTCCTCTGTGATTCCAGAACGTTCCTGTCCTACATCTCTTCTCCACCGGAGGCGCAGGGGTGTTCGTGGGAATTTGGGATCAAAATTTATAGTACTGGCCACGTGTATTGCACTGGGCCAGATATATATACAGAGCCACCTTATTGCTATTTTACTGAGTCGTGCAGGTGTCTGTGTTTTGTGTATTGTATTGTCTGTCGCCATAATGAGTAAGGCACCAGCAAAAACTAAAAAGCATATTTGCAAAGTATGTGGCAGTGTGTTACCGGATGGATCTACCACATGTAACGTATGTTTTGTGGATTCCGTTCAGAATACCATTTCTGCTCCGGTTTTGCAACCAATTTCATCACCGGATCCTCCGTGGGGTATGTTAGTAAATGTACTGGAGAAATTTCAGACAGAAATGACCGCTGCTCGTCTGGAGCGAGAAACGCTAAGATCTGAGTCTAGGGTGAGACCGCCAGAACTACCGGAGGCGTCTCAGCCTTGCGTAGGGTCCAAATCCATTTTGGGCAAACGGGATAATTTTCATATGTCTTATGATTTTCCAGTGTCTGCTATGTTGCAGTCTGACGATTCCATCCCAGACCTCACGGAACACGATGAGGGGGAGGAGGGCGAAGTGGAGTCAGACGGCGAGGATGTTAACAGTTCCGGCATTGATGATCTCATCAGAGCGGTACGGCAGTCGCTAAGGTTTCCTGAAGCTGAGCAGCCTCTCACCAATGATCAGGTCATATTTACTAAACGACGGAAGACGCCAGTAAGTTTTCCTGTGTCGGATTCTCTAAATCAGATGTTAGTAGAATCCAGACAGAATCCAGATAAACGGTTTTCTATACCTCGCAGATTTAAGTCTAGTTATCCGTTTCCAGAATCGGTAACGGGTACATGGGAGAATCCACCAATAGTTGATTCTTCAGTGTCAAAGCTTACCAAGAAATTAACCATACCAGTGCCATCAGCTACTACGCTTAAAGATCCGTCAGATCGTAAGATAGAAACTATGCTTAAATCCATGTATGTAGCAGCAGGTGTGATGCTAAGACCTGGATTGGTTGGCATTTGGGTCACTAAGGCGCTCATAATATGGCTTACAGAACTCAAATCGGCTTTACATGACGAAAACCTGATAATTCAGGTGAATCAAATGATTGAGGCTGTAGAGTATCTCTGTACAGCGTCTACTGACGTCTGTCAGCTCACTTCTCGTATTTCATCTTCGCTAGTTACGGCACGAAGAGCACTCTACCTGCGTACTTATCAAGCGGAGGCAGAGGTCAAACGAAGTATAGAGGCGTTGCCTTACGATGGCAAGAAGTTGTTTGGTCCAGAATTGGACGCATGGATTAAGGAGGCTACGGGAGGTAAGTCTGTGTTCTTACCATTGCCTCCACCTGCGCCAAGAAGAAGGTACGCTGGACCTTCGTTCAAATCCTTTAGACCTCAGCCCTTTCGAGGACGTGGCAGAGGATCAGCCACGCCTGCTAGACGTGGTCGAGGACGTGGTTTCCATCAAACCAACACAACTCGCCAAGACGCTAAGGTTACCGACAAGCCAGTGGCATGACGGGTTACCAGCCCATCTCGGATCTCCAATTGTGGGAGCACGCCTTCACACGTTCCATGGGGCGTGGTTCCACACGTCCGCGGAGGGCTGGATTCGCAATTTAGTGTTAAAAGGTTACAAAATAGAGTTCGACTGTCTTCCGCCTCTGCGGTTTTTCAAGACAGGTTTGCCTCTGTCGGACGACAAGAGGACAGTTTTGCAAATTGCCATTCAGTCCTTACTGGATTCGGCAGTGTTGATTCCGGTCCCTGTACACCAACAGGGTCAGGGTTATTATTCAAGTCTATTTGTGGTCCCGAAGCCGGATGGCTCAGTCAGACCAATATTGAACTTAAAGGGCCTCAATCAGTACGTAACTTACTACAGATTCAAAATGGAGTCTCTACGGTCGGTGATTGCGGGGTTAGAGACCAAGGAATTTATGATTGCGCTAGACCTCAAGGATGCGTACTTACACATTCCAATTTGGCAGCCTCATCAGAAATTCTTACGATTTGCAATACGCCAAAACCATTACCAGTTTCAGGCTCTGCCGTTTGGCCTGTCATCAGCGCCTCGGGTATTCACCAAAGTAATGTCTGTGATGATATCTCACCTCAGATCCCTGGGAGTGACGATAGTTCCGTATTTAGACGATCTGCTCATCAAAGCTCCGTCTCAACAGATACTTACCCAACATGCGCTGCTAACTTACAATGTACTGGTTCACCACGGTTGGATTGTCAATTTCAAGAAATCACATCTGATTCCGTCTCAACGCCTTCAGTTCCTAGGTATGATTCTCGATACGGTCAATCAAAGGATTTACCTACCACAACAGAAAGTACAAATGCTACGCCATCTAGTACAATTAGTACTCAAACCACGCACAGTGTCGGTACACTTGTGCATTCGCCTGTTAGGCACAATGGTGGCAGCTTTCGAGGCGCTTCAGTTCGGGAGATTTCACTCTCGTCCATTTCAGCTGAACGTGCTTGCCCAGTGGTCGGGCTCGCATCTGCAGATTCACCACAGAGTGAGGTTGTCACCAATAGCAAGAGTTTCTCTGCTATGGTGGCTCAAGGAACACAATTTAACCGCAGGAAGACGGTTCGGAGTTTGCAATTGGATAATTCTAACTACGGACGCCAGTCTCAGAGGTTGGGGAGCGGTAATTCAAAATTGTCAGCTCCAGGGTCTCTGGGCGGATCACGAAAAATTGCTGTCAATAAATGTTCTAGAACTCCGCGCGATTTTCAATGCGCTACGACAAGCGGTGCACATGGTTCGCTCTCAGCCTGTCCAAGTGCAGTCGGACAATGCGACAGCGGTCGCATACATCAACAAACAAGGAGGAACGAGAAGCCGCATGGCAATGCGGGAAGTAGCTCGAATCCTCAATTGGGCAGAATACCACCAGGTGATATTGTCGGCCGTGTTCATTCCGGGAGTGGACAACTGGGAAGCGGATTATCTCAGTCGTCGGGATCTTCACCCAGGCGAATGGTCATTAAATCCAGAAGTGTTTCACATGTTGGTTCAGCGATGGGGTTATCCTCAGGTGGACCTGATGGCATCTCGACACAATCATCAAACGCCCCAGTATGTGTCCAGAACAAGAGATCCAGAGGCAGTCGCGGTGGATGCTCTCACTGTCGCGTGGCCGTACAGTCTGGTGTATCTGTTTCCACCGTTTCCGCTGCTCCCTCTGGTGCTAAAACGGATCAAAAGAGAGTCGCTCACAGTCATACTAGTGGCGCCTCATTGGCCTCGGAGAGCTTGGTTCTCGGATCTTCGAGGATTACTCGCAGACGATCCGTGGCCACTCCCGATACGTCCAGACCTGTTACAACAGGGTCCTTTTCTTTACCCCGATTTAGCGCGGCTGCGTTTGACGGGGTGGCTGTTGAGACCGCCCTCTTAAAAAGAGAGGGCATTCCAGATTCAGTTATACCAACCATGTTACGGGCTAGAAAGCCGGTTACGGCAGCTCATTATTACAGAATATGGCGTGCCTATATAGGTTGGTGTGAAGCTCGGAAATTTCCGACATCAGCTTTCAAGTTATGCCGCGTTTTGTTGTTTCTACAATCAGGCTTAGATGGAGGATTGCGTTTATCTACACTAAAGGTGCAGGTATCTGCTTTGTCAATTTACTTTCAAAGACGATTGGCTCTATTGCCGTCTATACGCACCTTTCTCCAAGGTGTAATCAGGGTACAGCCTCCTTTCATTCCACCTACAGCGCCATGGGACTTGAATCTGGTTTTGGAGTTCTTACAGTCTTCATATTTTGAACCCTTACAACAAGTGGATATAAAGTTTCTCACTTGGAAAACAATTTTTCTCTTAGCCTTAGCTTCGGCAAGGCGTGTTTCGGATTTGGGTGCCTTGTCCTGCAAGCCACCGTATTTGGTGTTTCATGATGACAGAGCGGAACTTCGGACGAATCCCGCCTTCTTACCAAAGGTAGTGTCATCTTTTCACATCAATCAACCAATAGTAGTTCCTGTGTTGACAGCACATTCTGGAACTCTGGATGTGGTTCGTGCGTTACGCGTTTATGTAACCCGAACGTCTTCAGTTCGTAAGACGGATACGTTATTTGTTCTCTATGATGCTGCCAAGATGGGTTGGCCAGCATCTAAACAAACTTTATCCAGATGGATAAAACTGACCATACGCCAGGCTTACCTTCATGCTAGGTTACAACCGCCTACGTCAGTAACCGCTCATTCCACACGTTCTGTGGGAACTTCATGGGCAGCTGGTCGTGGGGCTTCTGCGACGCAGCTTTGCCGGGCGGCTACATGGTCTTCAGTGCACACGTTTGTGCGCTTTTGCAAGTTTGATACTTTTGCGGCATCAGCATCTAGCTTTGGCCGCCTAGTGTTACAAGTGCCAAACTGCTCTCCCGCCCACGGGGGAAGCTTTGGTACGTCCCAAGAGTACTCCAGTGACCCCTAGTGGATGAAAAAGAAAATAGGATTTTGGTACTTACCAGGTAAATCCTTTTCTTTGAATCCATAGGGGTCACTGGACGCCCACCCAGAGCAGTTTACTTACTTGGGGTTAGTTCTGAGGATCTTATGGTAACACATTTTCACCGACTGGTTCACGTTACAAGTGCTGGTTAGGGTGTCAACTGTTAGTTGTCAGTAACGTTATGGGTTAACTTCGTTATTGTCAGTTATGTTATATGTAATACTCCATTATTAACCTCTCTTAATTCCTGTTCGGCTCAGTAAAAAACACTGAGTAAGTGCTCAGGGATATGGAGGGGTGGAGTGTTACTAAATTTAAATATTCAGTGCTGTGTTCCTACGGAAGCCCGTCCATATCCCAAGAGTACTCCAGTGACCCCTATGGATTCAAAGAAAAGGATTTACCTGGTAAGTACCAAAATCCTATTTTTCGCACTGATAATCGAACCTCTCGCGTGCCGCATCAGGGCTAACCCAGATATTTCCGGGATCACTGTTAATTGCACTCATTATAGTGTCTCCCTATTCGCAGACGACATACTCCTCACATTAACGAACCCGACCATCTCTCTTCCCAATCTATTTCGAGAGCTGTCTATATACGGCAACCTCTCTGGATATAAAATCAACCAATCAAAATCCGAGGCCCTCTCCTTACACATCCCCAAGCGCACCAAGACTCTGTTACAAGCAAACTTCGAATTCTCATGGCGTAAACATTCTCTTAAATACCTAGGAGTTTTTATAACCAAATCTTACAACTCTCTCTACCGAGCTAACTACCCCCCACTCATAAATTCAATTCTCAAGGACATCCGCCAATGGGACTCTTATTGTCTCTCTTGGATTGGACGTATTAATGCCATAAAAATGAATGCACTCCCCAAACTTCTGTACTTATTCCAAACGCTCCCAATTCAGATCCCCTCGCATACCCTCCGCTCTCTTCAGTCCTCGCTAGGTGACTTTATTTGGAACCATACAAAACCTCGACTCCAACGAGAAACCCTGGCCAAACACTCTCAGCTGGGTGGCCTAGGCCTGCCCATCCTTCAGCGTTATTTTGCTGCGACTAAACTGAGCCAATTGGTTGCTTGGCACGCTCCGAAGCATACTAAGCGATGGGTCGACTTAGAGAGAGATTTAATTGGCGTCCCTTCGGTCTCCTATCTGCCTTGGGTTCACCGCAAAAGCTACCCTCAATTTAGCCTCCCTACACCTACTGTAGAGGTCACACTCGGAAACTGGGAGCTCCTGAGCAAAAAATTTAAATTGTCTACTTACCCCTCCCCCCTAACCTCTATCTGGAACAATTTGGCATTTCCCCCAGGCCTATCTTCAGCAATGGCCCATCCTTGGATCTCTGCTGGTGTCACTAGGATCCACCACTTTACAGGAACCCACGACATCAGATCATTCTCTGATCTACAGACTTCATATGGCCTGCCCAACTCCCTGCACTACCAATATATACAAATACGGCACTACATTTCCTCTTTACACCTTCCATTCCCACTTCCAATCCCTTCCTCTTTTGAAAGGCTTTGCTTGCATAATCCCACTGACAGAGGCATCATCTCTCTCCTTCAAGAAAAAGAGTGGTGTTGAACCCCTGGCGCACTGTATTACTAGATGCTATTTCTATTGTTGAATAATGGAATAAATATGTTGGTTGTAACACAACACTGACGATATTTATTAAAATACAATCCCCAGCTGGGAATGAACAAAAACAAACAAATATTGAACATATACACACAAATGTGGTGAATGGGAAGGAACCCAGTGCTTTCATAAAGTGCTTTTCCGTGCTTAAAGTCCTTCTTAATTATAGAAGAAATCTCTCACCATATTGCATAGCCGCGGTGGGCTAGCTTTTTGAAGAGATAGCTATGGTCCTAGGCTGAATTGCCCAGCACCACCGCAGCAAGCGTGTCAGCTTCCTAGTTTCGGTCTTTTATTGGCCTTTCTCTTGGATCCAACTTTGAGAAAGGCCAATAAAAGACCGAAACGCGTTATTTGGATAAAGGACAGAAGTGGTGGAGATCTGGGAACCAGTGACTAGGAAGCTGACACGCTTGCTGCGGTGGTGCTGGGCAATTCAGCCTAGGACCATAGCTATCTCTTCAAAAAGCTAGCCCACCGCGGCTATGCAATATGGTGAGAGATTTCTTCTATAATTAAGAAGGACTTTAAGCACGGAAAAGCACTTTATGAAAGCACTGGGTTCCTTCCCATTCACCACATTTGTGTGTATATGTTCAATATTTGTTTGTTTTTGTTCATTCCCAGCTGGGGATTGTATTTTAATAAATATCGTCAGTGTTGTGTTACAACCAATATATTTATTCCATTATTCAACAATAGAAATAGCATCTAGTAATACAGTGCGCCAGGGGTTCAACACCACTCTTTTTCTTGAATCTAATGTTGGAGATTTGTGTTTATCTCCTTTGTTCTTGAACCTGGGCAGCACTCTAATACTCACTGCGCTCATTTGAAAGTACCATTACTTTTCATCTCTCTCCTTCACAAAACCATCTTGTCCCCTGAAACCCCCGCCCTTGAACCTCACGAACAGGCCTGGGAAACGGACTTGGGGCGACATTTCGAGGGCGAGGAGTGGGAAATTATCCGGGCCGCGGTTTCAAAGTGCTCAATCAGCGTGGCCATCCGTGAAAACTCGTTTAAAATCTATACAAGATGGTATTTGGTTCCAGACCGCCTACATAGAATGTTTCCTGGCACTTCAAACCTTTGCTGGAGAAACTGTGGTCAGGTAGGCACGTTCTTTCATACGTGGTGGTCTTGCCCAGTGATCACCTGTTACTGGACCATGGTCCGTGCCCTCCTTGCCCAGCTGCTGGACCTGACGCAGCCTCTCTCACCTAACAACCTACTCCTCTGTGCCTCCATGGACCAGGTACCCAGAGACTCAAATAGACTGATCCTCCATATTTCCTGCGCGGCCAAATACCAAATAGCGCGTAACTGGAAAGCACCAGACGCTCCCAACCGTCAGGCACTAACAAACAGGATTTGGTTCATTGCACAAATGGAATACATTACTAGTCTCCAACATAACACAGTACAAAAATTCCACTCCACTTGGCTTTCTTGGTACAGATATCAAAATTCACCCCTTCCAGGACTTAACTAGATTGTAACTCAAATTGGGCGCAATTGATGTTCCGCCCCGTCCCCCGTCCCCCCCTTCCCCCCTTTTTTTTTTCCTTCTCTCTCTCATACTTCTCTTATCTCTCTCTCCTTTTCCCTGTTCCCTATCACATGGGCTGCTGGCTTGTCGGAGGTCTCTTTCTACTTTCCATCTCTCCTTCCTTCCCTATATCTCCCCAACCGCCACCCCTGCTCACTCTGACTAGACCTCCTATTACGATATGATGATTATACTTATTGGATTCACACTTTTTTGATGTTTTTCTCTCCTGGTCACTCGTGAATTTCTATTGTTATAACATTCTACATGACGAGTCTCGTGAAATTTGACCCACAACACATTTATTGTACTGTTATTCTCTCTGTTACCGAGTGTTGTTAACTCTGTTTATTTCTCGTAATAAAACTCTATGGGGTATATGCAATTCACGGCGAATCGCTGCAAATTATCGCCGTTTTTTAATTCGACACAATTCGACAGGTGAATTCCGGCAGGTGGCTGCCGGAATTCACCATATTCAATGAAAAACGGATTCGACAGTCCCGCGGGCGAAAAACGGCCGATTTGCCGGATTTTGCCGCGAATTAAAAAAACGGGTAAAAACGTGAAAAACCCGGAAAAAAATGGCGTGGGGTCCCCCCTCCAAAGCATAACCAGCCTCGGGCTCTTCGAGCTGGTCCTGGTTCTAAAAATGCGGGGACAAAATTGACATGGGATCCCCCGTATTTTTAAAACCAGCACCGGGCTCTGCGCCTGATGCTGGTGCAAAAAATACGGGGGACAAAAAGAGTAGGGGTCCCCCGTATTTTATACACCAGCATCGGGCTCCACTAGCTGGACAGATAATGCCACAGCCAGGGGTCACTTTTATACAGCGCCCTGCGGCCGTGGCATTAAATATCCAACTAGTCACCCCTGGCCGGGGTACCCTGGGAGAGTGGGGACCCCTTCAATCAAGGGGTCCCCCCCCCAGCCACCCAAGGGCCAGGGGTGAAGCCCGAGGCTGTCCCCGCCCATCCAAAGGCTGCGGATGGGAGGCTGATAGCCTTGAGTAAAATGACAGAATATTGTTTTTTCCAGTAGTACTACAAGTCCCAGCAAGCCTCCCCCGCAAGCTGGTACTTGGAGAACCACAAGTACCAGCATGCGGGAGAAAAACGGGCCCGCTGGTACCTGTAGTACTACTGGGGAAAAAATACCCAAATAAAAACAGGAGACACACACCGTGACAAGTACAACTTTATTACACACCGCCGACACACACATACTTACCTATGTTGACACGCCGACTGGCACAGTCTCCGACGATCCGAGGGTACCTGTGAAAAAAATTAGACTCACCTGCCAGTGTCCAGAGATAAATCCACGTCCAGAGATCAAATCCTCGTACTTTGCAAAATAAAAACACGCACACCCGTACCAACGGACTGAAAGGGGTCCCATGTTGACACATGAGACCCCTTTCCACGAATGCCGGGACACCACGTGACTCCGGTCACTGAGGTCCCTTCAGCCAATCAGGAAGCGCTACTTCCGTGGCGCTCACCTGATTGGCTGTGCGCGTGTGACCTCAGACAGCGCATCGCAAAGCCTCTCCCATTACTTTCAATGGTGGGAACTTTGCCGCCAGCGGTGGGGTTACCCGCGGTCAGCCGCTGACCGGCGGGTGACCCCACCGCTAGCCGCAAAGTTCCCACCATTGAATATAATGGAGAGGCTTTGCGATGCGCTGTCAGCTCAGACGCGCACAGAGCCAATCAGCAGAGTGCAAGGACGTTGCGCTCGCTGATTGGCTTACGAGACCTTTCAGTGACAGCTGTCACGTAGAGGTCTCTGCATTCGGGGAAAGGGGTCTCATGTGTCAACATGGGACCCCTTTCAGTCCGCTGGCACGGGTTTTTGCGTTTTGTTATTTTGCCAAGTACCTGGATTATACTCTGGACGTGGATTTATCTCTGGACGCTGGAAGGTGAGTATAATTTTTTAACAGGTACCCTCGGATCGTCGGAGACTGTGCCAGTCGGCGTGTCAACATAGGTAAGTATGTGTGTGTCGGCGGTGTGTAATAAAGTTGTACTTGTCACCGTGTGTGTCTCCTGTTTTTATTTGGGTATTTTTTTCCCAGTAGTACTACAGGTACCAGCGGGCCCGTTTTTCTCCCGCATGCTGGTACTTGTGGTTCTCCAAGTACCAGCTTGCGGGGGAGGCTTGCTGGGACTTGTAGTACTACTGGAAAAAACAATATTCTGTCATTTTACTCAAGGCTATCAGCCTCCCATCCGCAGCCTTTGGATAAGGGGGACAGCCTCGGGCTTCACCCCTGGCCCTTGGGTGGCTGGGGGGGGGACCCCTTGATTGAAGGGGTCCCCACTCCCCCAGGGTACCCCGGCCAGGGGTGACTAGTTGGATATTTAATGCCACGGCCGCAGGGCGCTGTATAAAAGTGACCCCTGGCTGTGGCATTATCTGTCCAGCTAGTGGAGCCCGATGCTGGTGTATAAAATACGGGGGACCCCTACTCTTTTTGTCCCCCGTATTTTTTGCACCAGCATCAGGCGCAGAGCCCGGTGCTGGTTTTAAAAATACGGGGGATCCCATGTCAATTTTGTCCCCGCATTTTTAGAACCAGGACCAGCTCGAAGAGCCCGAGGCTGGTTATGCTTTGGAGGGGGGACCCCACGCCATTTTTTTCAGGGATTTTACCATTCCATGCAAAAAAAAAATATATATATTATTTTTAAAAATATATAAATAATACTTGTGCCTCCAAAAAAGACAAACCAAGTACCTAATCATTTCTAATATAAATAGATATGATATTACCAAGAAAAAAAAAACACAAAAAAAAACATGTTTCAAATTTTTTTTATTAGTTTCACCCTCCAAAGTGTGTCGGATTGAAAATGACGAATTTACTGTCTAAAAGCACTGTTGTCGAATTTCCAAACTTCCATTGAATAGACTTTGGTCGAATTGCAGCATGTGTATCATTGCAAAAAAGTCGAATTTGTCAAAAGTCGAATTTCAAAAAGTCGAATTTTGAAAGTCCGTTTTTTTGTCGGAAAGTACTGAATTGCATTGTCGATTTTTTTTTTTTGGCGAAAAATTCCCGAAATTCGACAATTTCGGGAATTCGACCGCAATTGCATATACCCCTTTGATTAAAAAAAAAAAGATAGAAACAACAGAGGACCAGATACACACTGACCGCCTTTCTAAGCCCATATATAGGTTGCTGAAACTCTGCAAATCTGGTCCCCACCGCCGTACCGAGGAGCTGTAAGTAGTGAGAGTGATCATACAAAATATAATTGTGTGTTAAAATAAAGGAGAGAATAAAATTTATCTGTCTCTCTAAGATCCAAACAGCCTTAATAAGATACATATTTACCGTTTGTACCCCTCTTTCATATGACATTGGATATTAGATATCAGTGACCTGCGTTGAGGTAATTTATGCTGAGCCTGCACATTAAAATAGGTAGGAGTGCTATTGTTATGAATGCTGATGTGTGATGCAAGAGATTATAAAAGATTTTGGGGATACGCTACAATGTGTGTTTACAAGTATCATTGATTGATATAAAATAAACATATAAGTACAAAAAAAGTTAAGTACAATGTTTTGAGAAACTTGAATAATTGTGAAATTATAAAAAGTATACAGTTATTGAGAGAAATGGTCATAAATTAGTAATAAATAAAAATTGAGTATAAGGTTGATATGGATTTGTATGGCTTAAAGGTACTTACAATAAAAAATAAAAAAACTAGTATCAGCTGCTTGGGTGCTTTTGTAAACAAGATGCAGGAACCCAGATGTCTGCCACGCATGCCAAGCCCAACCTCCCTCCCCCCCCCCCTTCCCCGCAAAAGTGCGAAAGCATCGCATGGCGGCGATTGTTTTTTTCACCCGGCGAGTAGCTTCCTGCCTCATGCACCCGCCCCAGCAGCGGTCCGGACATGCCTGTATTTTCGGGGCCACACTCCCCCAAACGGCATTCAAACGTTGCTGGCACGCCCCCTCCCACCCTGTGACTGTCTCTGCCTGTCAATCAGGCAGAGGCGATCGCACCAGTGAGATGCTTTTGCATCTCACTGTGTGCGCACGCGTAGTGTAGCCGCTGCGTGTGCGCACAACACAATGGGCTTCAGGGTGCGATCGCTACCGTTGCAGCAATCAGCTCTGAATTAGGCCCACAGATTACACAACCTTCACCTCACACCTCTAGCTCTGCAATGCACTGCACATTACTTACTTGCTTTCAATTCTCTGTCCTCAGTATCAAGCCCACCACCAGGGCCGGATCTAGGGGGGGGCGAAGGGGGCGACCCCCCCCCCCCCCCCCTAACGGTCATAGCCACGCCCACTTTTGAGCAGAAGAGCGCTCTCCTGGGAGAGCCTGAGGCAGAATGATGTGCTGCAGCCTATACCACAGCAGCACAGAGGAGCCAGGAGAGCAAGGGTTACAGAGCATTTGCCCCTCACTTGCTGGTGTGTGGGTACTAGGGCTAATAAATTACCCCATAGCACAGTCACATGTACATAGAACAATCGCAAAGCTCTATCTCAGTCTCACTCAAAAAGTTGAGTCAGAATTGAGAGAGAAGGAGTTAGGATTGCAGATGGGAGGAGTTGGGACTGTAGAGGGAGGAGTCAAGATTAAACAGTAAACCGCCCCCCCTAAAGAAAAATCTAGATCCGTCCCTGCCCACCACTCTTAACGCCTCTGCCTGTGAGGCACCGCCTGAATCCTTATGCTGGGTGGCTGCTGTGTGTCCGAGTTCAGGGGCTCATGCCGAAAATTCTCTCCCCATGCTGTTGTTGCCGCTCTTCCTCCTGCTTCTGGCCTCTGACGCTTGTAACAGACACTCCAGACTGCCAATCACAGGCAGGAAAGTGTTGGCTCAAGGCACGCCCCTTCAGTGAGGCTTATGTGATAGCTGCCTCACTACTGTAAGTCATTTTTCTATGCAGTATTATTGGCCACAGTGCTGCACTGCCCCCAGCTCCAGATACTTTCTGCCTATTGGAGGGGAGGCAGAACTGGTCACTGCTTCACCTTTTTTCTGCAAATTTGGAGAGATTTGTCTATAAAAAGGTTGAAAATAATACACAAAAGATATTTATAAGTTATAAATCTCTTCTTTGTATAATTCTAATAATTTTTATAGTCAAAACTCTGAAGTATTACAGGGGAGACTCTGCCTGCCCTGACTGTATGTCACTGTTAGATATACCCTAAGTTAGGATGACCATGTTATCCCTTTAACCTGGGACACTCAAGAATTACACATGTTCTGTGGCTAACTGACTACAAGCCTGCATTTCACCTGGTTTTAAGCAGCCACAGAACAGTAATTCATGAGTGTCACAGGTTAAAGGGATAATGGGTGTAGTATGGTATGCCGGCGGCCGGTCTCCCGGCATCCAGCATACCGGCGTCGGAATCCTGACAGCTGGGCGAGCGCAAATGAGCCCCTTGTGGTCTTGGTGCGCTCGCCACACTGCGGTCACAGTGGTACGCCACGCTATCTATTCTCCCTCCAGGGGGGTCGTGGACCCCCAAGAGGGAGAAAAGATGTTGGTATGCCGGTGGTCGGGATTCCGGCGCCGGTATGCTGGTCGTCGGGACCCCGGCCGCCGGCAAACAGTAGACCACGCAGGGATAATATGGTTATCCTATCTAAGTGTATCCAACCACGCTCGTATCTCAAGACTTTTCTTTTCAGTGCAGGGTGATTACATACAGTTCTTCTAAACATCAGGGCCCCCATTTACACCTGTCTGGCATGAACAGGTTCAAAATCCCTGCATTAAAAGTTAATCAAATGAGATATCATTAAACAGATTACTTAACAGAGGCACAATAATGATATAAAAGTATGGTGGATCCTATACAGTTTAGACAACAACTAATAGTTTATCTCTCTTTAATTTGTATTCGTTCAATTTTTGCTTAGTAAAAACTCTAGAAAATCATAAAATTTACAGTCCGTGGCAATTTATAATGAATCTCCAATGAAAACATTTAGCTTAACTTACAATAATTGTGTTTTACAAAGCGTACAAGTGAGTGCTTACTGTACAATGCAGACACTGGCACCACAACCTTTTTGGTGGGGGCAAGATATAATTTGATTTTGGCGCTGTCAAGATATAATTTAATTTTGCTGAATGTCGCCCCCTCAGCTGGACTTACCCGCCACACCACCTACCTGATGACAGAAATCTATCTATGTTTCTCTAGCATCCATAAGGGATATTGCGGAGACTTAGTACGATGGAGTATAGATGGGGTCCAAAGGAGCCAGTGCACTTTAAATTTTCTTCACTGGGTGTGCTGGCTCCTCCCCTCTATGCCCCCTCCCACAGGCAGTTTAGAAAAAAGTGCCCTCAGGGGAGGATGCACATCTCTGAGCTCCAGAGAGTTTTCTTCAATTTATTTTTTATTGTTTGTTATTTTTCTGATGCTGTTTGGGCAACAGCATGCCTGCACCGTGGGAGTTAGGGGGGAAGGCGGTCACCAGCCTTGCAAGGTATCAGAGACACTTCCCTGCTGCTGGACCACCATCCTGAGAGATTGCTGTTCAGCAGGGCACTGCGCCTTGGCTGTCACAGCCGCAGCACGCCGCACACCCCTAACACTGCCTGAAGGTGACGTCTGTGGTGAGCACAAACCGGGGGTCCTCCGTGTAGACTGGCTATCAATTGCTTGAACTAGCACTTGTGTGATGTCTTTAAGCTAAACGGAGACATTGCCAGTATAAATATTCACTGTAGCTCTGGCACCATTGGGGGGGGGGGGGGGGCTACCTCAGAGGGGGACCAAAGGCATTTTGGCGCTTTCCTCTGCTTAATGCAGCCACAGAAAGCACACACAGTGCTTCCTGCCTCACAAGACACGCTGGAAAACTGGTACAGGGTGTAGCAAAGGGGGAGAGCCGCTATTGTACACTATCTGGGTCCTCTGAAGGAGAGAATTTATTAGTGTATACTGTGATATAGTAAGCTGACAACCTCACTGGGGCTGTGCAGCTAAAGGGTGTGCTGGTGTCCTTCTCTCTCTGTGTCTCCTCTTACATACAGTAGGGCAGGCTTGCTAATATTACTGTCTGTGTGTGTTATTGTGCTTACTGTGAAACATGGGTAAACACAAGCTGTGCAGTGTATGCCACACCAGATTCTCTCCATTATCTACTGATTCTGTTTCATGTGAACAATGCAGCCAGTATTCACAACTCAGTGAAGGGGCTGGGGGAGAGTGTTCAGAGCCTGCATGGTTGGGGTCTCTTAAAAGTACAGTATGATGTCTTATATGTCCTCACAACTCACTGCTAATGTACAGAAAACTCCGCTACTACAACAGGCTGTTGCAGATTTAGCTGCTAGTGCAGATGTTACACAGCCCCCCTCCTCTCATACAGGGCCACAAAAGCGTGGTTTGCCTGCTCTACTATCTGACGCAGAGGACGATGTACAGGAGGATGGGCAGCACTTGGACCCTGTTAGTGGGGATCCTCATTCTGCTCAGGGTATTGAACCCTTAATTCTAGCTATTTGGGATGTGTTAACGCTCCCTCTAGAGAACACTGCGTCACAGCAGTCATTTTTCTTTACACAAAACAAGCCTAATGTCACTTTCCCTGATTCTGTAGTGTTAGATGACCTATTCAAGGTGGCCTGGAAAAATCCAGACAAAAAATTTCAAGTGTCAAAAATGTTTTTGCGCACTTTTCCATTTACTCCTGAAGGTAGGAAATTTTGGGAGGAACCCCCGGGGGTTCATGTATCAGTCTCTCGTCTGCCCCGGGCTCCTTTACCATAAAGGATCTTGGGGATAGGAAAATAGAAGCTACGCTCAAATCTATTTACATGGCAGCGGGTGTCTTGCAAAGACCGGTCATTGCAGGTTGCTGGATGACCCATGCCATTCATTCATGGGTCACTCAAATTCAGGAGGGCCTCTCCGGGGCTATGGGGTCACTATGGTGACCCTCCTTAAGCACATTCAGGACACTACACGCGTCCTGTGTGATTCGCTTAAGGAGATGGGTAATATTAATGCTAGGACTTCTGCAAAGGCAGTGTCGGCACTCAGGGCCTTGTGGTTGCGTCAGTGGATAGCGGACGCGGAATCCAAGTACAGTGTGGAAACCCTCCCCTTTTCAGGGGAATGGCTCTTTGGGGTTGAGTTGGATACATGGATTTCCAAAGGTATTGGCTGGGAAATCCACGTCTCTCCT
This sequence comes from Pseudophryne corroboree, assembly GCF_028390025.1. Taxonomy (NCBI): domain Eukaryota; kingdom Metazoa; phylum Chordata; class Amphibia; order Anura; family Myobatrachidae; genus Pseudophryne; species Pseudophryne corroboree. The sequence goes on from NC_086444.1 coordinate 475,727,349, forward strand.
CTCTGGGGCCCTGCCGGCGAGACGCTCCTACCAGAAGCCGTCTGTTCAGTCCTTTCGGTCTAATAGATTTCGATCTAAGGCCAGAGGTGCCTCCAATGCGGCTAGAGGCACCAGAGGTAAGTCAAGAAAACCTGCCAGCACCAGCTCTCAGGAACAGACCACCAGTTCTGCTTCCACTAAGGCCTCAGCATGACGGTGCCCACCCCGAGGAGATCTCGAGGTGGGAGCTCGACTGCGTTACTTCAGCTGAGTCTGGGAGGCTTCCTGCCAGGATACCTGGGTCAGGGATCTCGTTTCTCAAGGCTATAAGCTGGAGTTCGACAGTGCTCCTTCCCAACGATTTTTCAAATCAAGCTTACCAGCTTTGGAGGTTATGTGGGTTACGTTGCAACAGGCCATCCTAAAGTTGGTCCAGTCCCATGTCATTGTTCCAGTACCAATTCCACAATGAGGCAAGGGTTATTACCCCAACCTGTTTGTGGTACCGAAACCGGATGGTTCGGTAAGGCCCATTTTGAATCCTTACTTGAAGATGTTCAAGTTCAAAATGGAATCCTTGCGAGCAGTGATTGCGGACAATCACTACCAATTCCAAGCACTACCCTTCGGCCTGTCCACAGCTCCGAGGGTGTTCACGAAGGTGATGGCGGAGATGATGTTCCAGCTACGGGTCCAGGGAGTCAATATTGTTCCTTACCTGGACGATCTTCTGATCAAAGCAAGATCCAGGGAGCTTTTGTTGCTCCATATCGACCGCACTTTCCAACTTCTGTCACACCATGGGTGGATCCTCAACTTACAGAAGTCCCACCTGGAGCTGAATCAGCGGCTCCTGTTCCTGGGGATGTTGCTGGATACTGTGGCCCAGAAGGTGTTCCTACCAGAGGACAAGGCGAGAACACTTCAGGAGATGGTCCGCATGGTGTTCATCCATCTTTGCATAAGATTGTTGGGCAAGATGCGAGTCTCAGAGGATGAGGAGCTGTCACCCAAGGGGCGCAGTTCCACGGCAGGTGGTCAGCCCACGAAAGCCTCCTTCCGATCAACATTCTGGAACTTCGGGCGATCTACAATGCTCTGCTTCGGGCCTCTCCTCTGCTCAAGGATCATGTGATCCAGGTACAGTTGGGCAACGCCACAGCAGTGGCATACATCAATCGGCAAGGAGGAACAAAAAGCAGAGCCTGTATGCGACAAAAATACTCCTCTGGGCAGAAACAAATGCAAGAGCAATGTCCATGATCTTCTTTCCGGGAGTAGACAACTGGGAAGCGGACTTCCTGAGTCGTCACGGGGAGTGGGACCTCCATCAGCAGGTGTTCCAGCAGATAATGCACTGGTGGGTCTGCCCACAGATACACATGATGGCTTCCCGTCTCAACAAGAAGCTTCCCTGGTATTGCTCACGCACCAGGGACCCTCAGGCGAGGGTAGTAGATGCACTGACATCGCCTTGGCCTTTACTGGCTGACCTACCTGTTCCCTCCGATTCCGTTGCTCCCAAGGGTGCTCAAGCGAATCAGAAATCAAGGAGTCCAGGCAATTCTGATTGCCCCGGATTGGCATTGGAGGGCGTGTTACGCGGATCTTCGGGACATGTCCATCGAAGACCCTTGGCCTCTACAACAAGGTCCGTTCGTCTACCTGGACTTACGGCGACTTCGTTTGATGGCATGGAGGTTGAGCGGAACATCCTAGCTCAAAGGGCCTTTCCAAGAAGGTTATTGCTACCATGGTTCAGCCCAGGAAACCTGTGACGTCAAAACACTATCATCATATCTGGCGGAGATATGTCTCTTGGTGCGAGGAATGCACATATCCAGCTGCAGAGTTTCACTTGGGACGCTTCTTGCGTTTCCTGCATGCTGGTGTGGATAAGGGCTTACGTCTGGGTTCCCTTGAGGTCCAGATTTCAGCTCTCTCCATTTTCTTCCAGAATAAATTGGCAGTGTTGCCAGAAGTTCAGACCTTCTTTCAAGGGGTACTCCACATACAGCCTCCCTTTGTGCCGCCTACGGCACCCTGGGATTTGAATGTAGTGTTGACATTTCTACAGTTCTCCTGGTTCGAACCTCTGATGACGGTAGAAGACAAGTACTTCACGTGGAAGACGGTGATGTTACTAGCCCTGGCTTCTGCTAGATGTGTCTCAGAATTGGGGGCCTTATCGTGTAAAAGTCCGTACTTGGTCTTTAACGAAGACAGAGCAGAGCTCCAGATTAGACATCAGTTCCTGCCGAAGGTTGTCTCCGCTTTCACCTGAATCAACCTATTGTGGTTCCGTCGGGTTCTGGTTCTTCTGCTCCTCCGGAGGCATGGGATGCTGTGCGAGCCTTGAGGATCTAAATCAAACGGACGGCTCGGATCAGAAAAACGAATTCCTTGTTTGTGCTCTATGATGCGAAGAAAAAGGGTTGTCCTGCTTCGAAGCAGTCTATTGCTCGTTGGCTTATGCTTACTATCCAACACACCTATGTGCCGGCAGCCTTACATGTTCCTAAGTCTCTGAAGGCCCACTCTACAAGATCGGTGGGGTCTTCCTGGGCGGCTGCGCGTGCAGTCTCGGCTTTGCAACTATGCCGAGCTGCTACCTGGTCGGGCAGAACACTTTTGTCAAGTTCTACAAGTTTGATACCCTGGCCAAAGAGTGTACCCAGTTTGGGCAGGGGGTGCTGCAGCAGTCTCTGCACGTTCCTGCCCGTTATGGAAGTTTTGGGATGTCCCCATCGTGTTAAGAGTCCCCCAATATCCCTTATGGATGCTAGGGAAAATAGTATTTTAATTACCTACCGGTAAATCCTTTTCTCGTAGTCCATAAGGTATATTGGGCGCCCGCCTCAGTGCGGTGACTTTTCTGCAGGTTCTCTTTTCTGTGGTTACCTGTTCAGCTGTTGCTGTTGTTGTTACCAGCTGTTGCTGGTCGTTATATGTTCGTGGTGTGCTGGTATATCAATCTCACCACTCTTTGTTCTCATATTTCCTTCTCTCATATATGTCCTTTCTCATTCGGGCACGTTTTTACCTATAACTGCCTGTGGGAGGGGGCTTAGAGGGGAGGAGCCAGCACACCCAGTGAAGAAAATTTAAAGTGCACTGGCTCTTTTGGACCCCGTCTATACCCCATCGTACTAAGTCTCCCCCAATATCTCTTATGGACTATGAGAAAAGGATTTAGGTAATTAAAATCCTATTATCTCTATATACATACACACACATGTAAAAAAAACAGCATAGAGAACACTATGTGAAATGCAAATAATAGTGTATTAGAAGAAAAATACAACATTAATGTGCCCATTTACTATTTATTGAGGTTTAGACTCAATAAATAAAATTTCTTATTGCCTTTATTCGGGCAATAAGAAATTAATTATTGCCTAGGTATAGTAAAAATCACATCTAGGGACAGATGCTTTGAAATTAAACGAAAGTGATCGCATCAGGGATCGCTTTACTTTATGCTGTGGATCTACTGCGCATGCGTGGTCAGACAGCTCATTCACCAGTGGCTGTTACCAGGGAGGGATCCGGACAATCCCTCTCCTGGTAAATTTTGTTATATGTAGCCCGTAGACTACAATGGTTAACGCCATCGCTATTGTGATGGGAAACAGGGAAAGTGCAGGGGATACTTACAGTTTAAGGGTATCCTGATTTTTCGGGTGATTTTCCACAAAATATGTTTAATAAATATGCCACATAAACATAACTGTAGAAGACGAAGAGACAGGATCCACTCATAGCTGACACCCTGGCTGAGGCTGTGCATGTTCAGTAATGAGACTTTACGGGGTACGTTTTCAAATTAACCTGGTTGAAAATAGGGGGGTTCAGGGGGTGCATGCGAAGGAAGCAGGTGGGAGGACAAAGAGAAGCTGAGGGGGAAGAGGTAAGGAACATATGAAGTGGGAGGTGAGAAGGGCACAGGGCTGGTCCCAGAAGAGGAGCCAGCCCACAGTAACTAGCCAGACACTGTAGGGGTTGAAGCTGGGTGCAGAGGGAAGTAGGGCCCTGGCAGTGGTGGCAGACAGAGAAGGGCTGTGCAGCGGGAGGAGGTGGAGCAGCAGCAGTAAAGGGTATTATCTCCATCCTGACACTGTCAATATGAACTGTACATGACGCCCTGCAACACAATACTTTGGCGCGTCTCAACTATTTGGGAGGAGCGAGCCGCCCCCTTGCCCCCCTTGTTCCAGCACCTATGAATACAGGTAAACGAATACAAGTGTGCTGAGGTAATTTAAATAAATAAGAAAGAAATCTCTGACAAAAGACTTCTAGTCTTGTACAAGACGATAAGTAAAATTATTGTGATAACATCAACCTACAGTAGATCAAAAGTGTCAAGTGAGATATTTCTGTACTAAATTTATATCCATTTCTATATACTGTACATACCTACAGTATTGTATTCTTTTCTTGCTAGGTTTGATTCTGTATTTTATTTTATTTGCTTTGATTGAGTCGGTTAAACACTGTCTATTCTAAGCCACTGTTTGGTGTTTTGTAGTATTTTTCAAGAGGGCTTCAGCAGGCCAGATGAAATCATTTACTAGCAATTAAAAGCAGGATGTTTCCGATTTTAGTGATGTTCTCCGGATGACCTGTTTTTTTTTATGATCACCTTGAGTTACTCATTGAACAAATGTATTTTAAATATGTTTTCTTATGTCCCGATGCAAAATATTGGACATTTAGCACATTATATATATTTTTTGTTATTATTTCAGTTTTTTGGATGTTTTCTCAAGAATTTTAACCATAAGTACATTTTAAATAATTATTTCTGTTATTTTAAGATGTGCTTATATAGAGCCAGCATTTTAGAGTTTTACAAATGGGAACAAAACAGTAATAAAACAAGTAAAACTGGGAAATAACAGACAGATAAATAGGGCCCTTATCGCAGGCTTATAATCTATAGCATAGGTACTCAAATTTGTTCCTCAGGACCCAAAACAGTTTTTCAGGTCTCCTGCACCAGCAAGTGTTCACTTTAGGATTTTTCCGTGTAGGCCACTGATCACTGAGGAAGGTAAATTTGAATTTTAACCACTTTATGAGTGAATTTAAGGGGGATATCCTATTAGGCCCGGTAAAACATTGGGTGTGAAAAACTTATGTTTTTCGCGAGGATTCACCGATACTTTTTTTACAGGCTATCCAGATTGATCGCCTGTAAAAAAAAAATGCAATTTCTCCCAAAAACACACAGGCTCGGTGAAACCTGTGTGTTTTCGGTAGAAACAGCCCCGTTTTCGCAGTTTCTGGGGATTTAGTTTCACTTGCCTGAGGCAGGCGAAACAAAATCCCCGATGAGCGGGACAACCTGCAGCGTCCCATGCCCGCTGCAGCAGCAGACTGGGACTGCGGGCATCCGGAAGCTGTCCTCGGCGCGGTGACCCCCCGGCAGAGAAGCTGGGGCAGCGCCGTGACCGCATCCCCCCCCCTCCTCCGCCCCCTGCAGTGGTCACATGACGGGGGAGCGGCCATGTGACCGGGGGAGCCGGAGGAGCAGTGCTGCACCGGTGCAGGTTCAGGTAACCCCCGATAAGCCACCGCTCGTGCTGGCTTAACGGCGGTAATAGGATAGCCTCTGGCGGGACAGTTAGGTGAAGAACATGTATTTACAGTAATCCAAAACGATTTTATGATTTTATATATATATATATATATATATATATATTTGTGAAATATAATTTTTTCAAACTTCGGATTATGACGACTTTGAGGTACACACTGGGGGGGGGGGTTAATTTACATTTCATGGGTGGTTTCTCCTCTGTGCAGCCGCTGGGTGGGAGGATCCTGCTGTGCTGACTGATTAGCTGGAAGGTCCCTCTGTGATTGGTGGTTGCTAGAAGATTATCTTCCGGCAGCCACGCACTCTGTGTATTCTACTGTTGGTAACGTTTGCGACTAGATCAGATAACGCACTGCCTGGTATGGTCGCAAACTATGCGACCATTCCAGGCAAGTGGTAAAAGGGCAAATTTTTGGATATGATGTGAAGCTTCACTTAAGCTGAAATATACAATCATAGTAAGGTAAATAAAATAGGGGGATAGGGAGACCACACTCCAGTGCTATGTGCCTAACACCAAAACTAAACAATTTAAAAAGGTTCTGCCTAACCAGTGCTATGTAGCATTGCAATTAACAGTTTAATTTCAACACACCCCAATTAAAATATTCTACATTTCACCTTCTCCAGGTCTGTCATTCCTGATGTCCATGAACAGTGTTATGGTGGGTACACATTAGGCGACGTGCTCTATGAGCAACATCGCCTAGTGTTTACCCTCCCGGGCCGGGGCGTTCGGCGGCAGGGCATACACACTGAGTGATATGAGGACCATATCGCTCAGTTACGTCATCCAGCTCTTGGACGACAGTCCAAATTGAGCTGCATGCATGGCCAACAGTAAGGGTCGTTAATGACCCCTTGGGCCGCGCATCGCTCATCGTCACCGGCGTACACACTTGCCGAGACAGTAAACAATGTCGTTCGGGAAGGGTAAAAATGGGCGACGTCGTTTAGTTTCTCGACAAGTGTGTAAACACCTTTAGTTAGACCTCAAATTTTCTGTTTTGTATTGTGTTTTTTTATTTAATAACACTTTTTTCTGCAAAACATTTATTTAAAACATGAAAAATCTCATGAACTCTTTTCAGATGTTGCTGCATTTCAAACTTTTTGTTGGTTGGTGCATACATTTCTTCCTCGACACTGTCATCTGAGATGAGTATGATGTATAAATAGGAGGGGAGAAAAAACAAAATTAAACTTGCGCCTGTGGAGAATATAAATACATCCTCACAGCCACATTGAAAATTGTGCTTACCTTTACCAGTGCTTGTGATGATTTCATGCTAATGCATCTCTTTAGGATCCGGTGTTTCAATGTTTTTCAGCACACTGCGGCAATCTTGTGAACAAAATATTTTCTTTCATGCTAAAATACCCAAAAATGAAGTGATTAGAGTTGAACAATCAAATTTTAGGATCAGTACAGATGATGTAATGAGGTTGTGGGTTCAATTCCCACCCATGCCCGAACTGTGTAGAGCTTGTGTATTCTCCCCGTACTTGTGTGGGTTTCCTCCGGGTACTCAGGTTTCCTCCCACAATTCAAAAATATACTGGTAGGTTAATTGGCTACTGACAAAAAATGTACTCTAGTGTGTATGTGTGTACGTGTGGTAGGGAACATACAGGGTAATTCAGAGTTGATCACAGCAGCAAATTTTTTAGCAGTTGGGTAAAACCATGTGCACTGCAGGTGTGGCAAATACAACATTGCAGAGAGAATTAGATTTGGGTGGGTTATTTTGTTCTGTGCAGGGTAAATACTGACTGCTTTATTTTTACACTGCAATTTAGATTTCAGTTTGAACACACCCCACCCAAATCTAACTCTCTCTGCACATGTTATATCTGCCCCCCCCCCCCCCCCCCCCTGCAGTGCACATGGTTTTGCCCAACTGCTAACAAATTTTCTGCTGTGATCAACTCTGAATTAGGCCCGTAGACTGTAAGCTCCACTGGGGCAGAGACTGATGTGAATGGGCAAATATTCTCTGTAAAGCGCTACGGAATACGTGTGTGCTATAAAAAAAAAAAAAAAACTGGTAATAATAATAGAAAAAATATTATGCTTACCAACATTGTTTTCAAGTATGACCACTCCCTGATCCTCATCTTGTGGACCTTGTTGTTGGATGTGGAGCAGAGTATCCATCATCTTTGGCAAACCATGCCTCTTGTTCTGGTCCAAACATGTCAATATTACACCGCTATACACAGTATTTCATGAAACGCTGCAAGACTTAGCACAAAGATGGCGTACTTACTACATTTGATGTTATGATGAAGTTACCTCAGCTGTTTAATGCTCAATGTGCTTAAAATCCGTCCATCTCTTCTGTATCTGCTACTTTTTTTTGTCCAGAATCTTTCTTCATGGACATCAGTGACTTGTTGAATTATTCTTTCTTTTCTGTAATTGTTTTTTTGCAAATGACTTTCGGACACAGTCATAATTGTACTGGTCAAGTATCTGTGCCACCATTTCTCTTTATCAGTCACGGGTTGTCCTTTTTTACATGCAGCCTTTTTTGACCTCCTGCACTGGACAGTGATCACCTGGCAATGTCACATGGCGCTTCACCACCCTCCACATGTGCCATTTCCTCCAAAACAGTCTATTTCCCCTCTCCTACTCCCGACATCATGTTGCGCCACAACATTGTGGTGTAAAATCTCTCCTGTATGTGTGTTGCCATCAAGGAGGCGTGCCGTTAAGTTGGTCCAGTGCAAACTAGACTGCAAGAATTCTGTTGTGAGCACTGGTTGTCATCTGCAATGAACATTCCGGAGTTTTGGATTTCATCTATAGAAATTTTATGAATCTTCTCCCAGACCTACAACATCCTGCTAGTTGTGGTAAGTGGCTGTTATAGATTTTTTTCTAAAGATAGATAGCATAAATGTATGCATCAACCTACATCATCATATAGTATTAATGATGGCAATGGTTAACTGACAGCCAAAGCCACTGTACGGTGGCCCAAGATATAGATATGCAGTATGTGTGATAATTGTGATATGTTTGCATTCCTTGAAATAGGTGAAATGACAGCAAGAAATAATTGCATTTACATCTGCATATCTTAAACACTTTCTGGGTATTTTGGGGCAGATTTATTAAGCCTGGTGAAGTGATAAAGTGGAAGGTGATAAAGCACCAGCCAGTCAGCTCCTAACTGTCATTTTTCAAACCCAGCATGTAACATGGTAGTTAGGAGCTGATTGACTGGTCCTTTATCACCGTGCAATTTATCACTTCACCAGGCTTAATAAATCTGCCCCTTTGTGTTTTATTCTTTTTATAATGCAACTGCACGGCCACTAAAGGGCTGTAAAGTAGCATAGTGCCTACTTCCTGCAGAAATATGTACATCAACCTCAATCAATATTGTTCAGTTTATTAAAAAAAAATTGTAATATATTATTACATCTTGTTTCTACAGAAAAAAATGGCTTTACAAAAATATTGACTTCCATGGTGAGTTTATTGAATCATTCCGTGGGGGGCCCTGTCTGTGGAAATGTAAGTCCCCAAAATATTCTAATAAGCAGCTAAGACACAGGCTATTCAAGATGTCCCCCTATTACCCCCAGGCTACCGCGGATTGGGTTAACAAAAAAAATCCAAAACATCAAGACAGTGTTCAAAAAAGAGCTGAACAATGTAAAAGGCCTCTAAAAAAATCAAGAGCTGGGGCAGATGAGCTACTGTATATGTACTCACTCTATGGCACTATAAACCTGCTTAGCTTTACAGTGGACCAGAAGGAGCAGAGTCCATCACTGAGCTCAATGGTCATGGGTGTCAATGTGGGAGCAAGTTATGTTTCACCGAATGTGGAGGACGTGGAGGAGACCTCATTCATGGACATGGTAAGTAGAAAAAAGACAAGTTTTGATTTAACAACAACAACAACAACAACAACAAAAAAATCACATTTTTATTAACCTCACAAACAGAAATAATGGGGGGAATGTAATAGGGTGTGAGAATCAGGAAGTGACAGATTTTGTGAGAGTTCTGTTTTTTTTTTAAATTGCAATCATTTACATGGCAAATCCAGACTGAATTTGCCATGTTGGACAAATGTCTTCAAAATCCTGGACAATAGCCAGCCATTCCTCAGTTGTTGAATGTATCTGGAAAGAGAAAATATTAATACTGTAAGAATTGATGACATTGAAAATTAAATTCATTATGACATGATATTTTTATTTTATATCTTTCAGCTTTCTGCTTTTCAAAAACAACCAGAGTAGAAAGTTCAGGTGTTGGATGAACCACCAGCTCCTATACCTACTCCCACACTATTCAACCCAGCTCGTTCCTGACAAGGTCAGGACATTGCAGCTAGAAGGGGCAAGAAACGACTCTGTTTGGCGACAGATGCCACTAACACCCTCACATACCAGATGTTGCAGTCGGCCAGCGCTGCTCTCAGTAGAAGGACTGATTCTGTGGATGCTGTTAGGACATATGTGACAGCTGAACTGTGGAAGACTGGAGAGAAAAGGCATCAGAAAGCATCATCCTGAATGCCTTAATTAAAGTGGATAGAGGGGAGCTAGGGGGTATAAACAGCTTTATTGTGGGACAGAGTCAAGAGGTTTTCAGACCTGTGTATCCTGCTCCCCTGTCTCAAATGTCATTCAACATTCGTATGCAGCAGTAGGTCTGCCACCCCCTCCTCCCTCCTCCAGGGCACAGGACATGTACACCTGCAACTGGCAGCAAGTTGGGGTTCTGTGGCACCCCCGTCAAAGCACAATATATAACAGTATGATAGCCAGTTTCAGAACCTCTAATGCTGTGTTTACAGTTGTAGTTCAGTTTACATTTATTTATTTATTTATTTATTTACTGTTATAAGTGTATATGTTTACAAATTGGTAAAGTGTTATAGAGTTTAAAAATGTAATTTTGATAAGGTTTTATTTGTTTATTTGAAAAAAATGTTTAAGGTTATAAGTGTTAATTAAAAACAATGTATTGTGTCATATAAGTTTGAAATTGTTTTTGCACTCATCTTTAAATATTGGTCCTTAAGTACCGGGCTTGGTACATCACAGTTATTATAAGACCCAGCATTTGCAGTGAGATGAGTGTGATGAACTTGAGGTCTGCCAGGGGCCATTCGGTTGTCAGGAAGAGTAGGGTAGCCACCAGGCATTGTTGTGCAGGTATGGCTCTCCTTAATAAGGTGTCTTGCATCAAAGGTGGGGTTATCCATTCGCAGGAAATTCCTATAGGCATCTGGATTATTTTCTCAAATCTGGTGTAATAGGGTCATATAGAATAGTAGCCAATCCTTGATCCAGCAGCTCCTATTCATAAGAGCGCTCTCCCAACTCTTTTGAGCTTGCAAGAAGCTCACTGTAGCGACAACATAGGCAGCAGCAGCCTCTTCACAATCCATTGTCACAGGTATAATTACCATGGTATAATCAACAGTATCAATAGTAAAGTTCACCAGCAAAGTACAGTATATATATATATATATGGAGCTTCTACACAATACTTTTGCATTTCTGCGCGGGGGGGGGGGGGGGGGGGGGGAGGCGGCACTGACATGCGGGGCGGACTAGCCCTGTGCTGGGTGTCCCCCCGCATGTCTGAGTGCCTGATCGTAGCTGTGCTAAATTTAGCACAGCTACGATCAACTCGGAATGACCCCCATTGTGCTTACTGTATTGTACGTTCAGTCCAGCCCACTATTATAATTAATAAGCATTTTCCAGCCAGAAAGCACAACGGTGCATACGGAGACACTACTGTATATCGGTGAGATGATTGGAATCTACAGGATCATTTGGAAATTAACGTATATTACGTAGTGTGTATGCTCCACATCTGCCGTTTTCGGGATCAGTTTGGTCGGTCTTATTATTATCATTGGGGAAATCTGTCTAGTGTGTACCTAACGTCAAAGATGTGTCTTCACTGCCAGTGGAAGCACCCTGTGACACAAACACATAAACCTTGATATCAATACAGGACACGATATTTAAAAAACGAAAAAATTAGAGGACATAATTACATTATAATTTTTATTATCTTTACAGAAGTTTAGGAAGTTATTATAGCCTTATGTTTAATTTAAGATATACTCTTATCTATAATAATATCTATATGAGCAATTATGCCAAATCACATACAGTGAATACACTATTGTTTTACAAAATAATATCAATTACAAATAATAATTTGCTGAAACTCTTTATAATCATTTTCTGGGTGACAAAATGTAGGAAATTGGGGTACAAGGTAGGGGTAGGTATATGGTGCTTTATTATTGTGTTTTTAGGCTTGCAGGTGGGAGTTATTGGGGGTGGATGAGGGATTGCAGTTTTTTTAATAGTAGCTTAAAATGACCCAAATATATACTATTACCTGTTTTTATGTACCCCTAATTTCTCTTACGTCCTAGAGGATGCTGGGGACTCCGTAAGGACCATGGGGTATAGACGGGCTCCGCAGGAGACATGGGCACTCTAAAGACTTTAGAATGGGTGTGCACTGGCTCCTCCCTCTATGCCCCTCCTCCAGACCTCAGTTAGATCCTGTGCCCAGAGGAGACTGGGTGCACTGCAGGGGAGCTCTACTGAGTTTCTCTGTAAAAGACTTTTTGTTAGGTTTTTTATTTTCAGGAAGCACTGCTGGCAACAGGCTCCCTGCATCGTGGGACTGAGGGGGAGAGAAGCAGACCTACTTAAATGATAGGCTCAGCTTCTTAGGCTACTGGACACCATTAGCTCCAGAGGGTCGGAACGCAGGTCTCACCCTCGCCGTTCGTCCCGGAGCCGCGCCGCCGTCCTCCTCACAGAGCCGGAAGATAGGAGCCGGGTGAGTATTAAGAAGAAAAGAAGACTTCACAGGCGGCAGAAGACTCCAGATCTTCACTGAGGTAACGCTGCGCGCCATTGCTCCCACACACACACAGCAGGCACTGTAAGGGTGCAAGGTGCAGGGAGGGCGCCCTGGGCATCAATAAAAACCTCTAGGGACACTGGCATATAAAGGAGATACTGCGGAGGCAGTATATTAATAATCCCCCGCCAGTATAAATAATTTGAGCGGGACCGAAGCCCGCCGGTGAGGGGGCGGGGCTTGGTCCTCCAGCACTAACCAGCGCCATTTTCTCCACAGCACACTGCAGAGAAGCTGGCTCCCCGGACTCACCCCTGCTGAGCAAGGTTACAGAGGGCAAAAAAGAGGGGGGGGGGCACATTTGGCGCAGTGAGTGTATATATATATATATATATAGAGTCACATGCCAAACACTCGAGATGAGAGTTGAGACAGAACCAGCACTCTGCGTTTGATTTTTCAAGATAGATTTTTACTCCAAGCAGTGTTTCCAAACATAGGTAATCACATCGACATCAGTATAAGAAGCAAAGGCATATACTCATCACTGGTAACATCCCAAACAGCCGTTTTCGGTGAACAACCTTCCTCAGGGGAATAACCATGCATATGATCTAGCTGCCATGTGAAAAAAGTGCACAAGCACTTTTTTCACATGGCAGCTAGATCATATGCATGGTTATTCCCCTGAGGAAGGTTGTTCACCGAAAACGGCTGTTTGGGATGTTACCAGTGATGAGTATATGCCTTTGCTTCTTATACTGATGTCGATGTGATTACCTATGTTTGGAAACACTGCTTGGAGTAAAAATCTATCTTGAAAAATCAAACGCAGAGTGCTGGTTCTGTCTCAACTCTCATCTCGAGTGTTTGGCATGTGACTCTATTCATGAATTTAACCGGACACCTGCTTTTTAATTAATGGAGAGTGTCAGTGCGGCTTCCCGGGACTTTGTTCTGTGTTTTTGCTATATATATATATATATATATATATATATATATATAAAAGCACTGAATACTAACTGTGATTTTATTTCAGTGTCCAGTGGCGCTGGGTGTGTGCTGGCATACTCTCTCTCTGTCTCTCCAAAGGGCCTTATTGAGGCACTGTCTCCATATAGATATATCCCTGAGTGTGTGGGAGTGTCGGTACGTGTGTGTCGTCATGTCTGAAGCGGAAGGCTCATCTAAGGAGGAGGTGGAGCAGATGATTGAGGTGTCTCCGTCGGCAACGCCGACACCTGGTTGGTTGGATATGTGGAATGTTTTAAATGCAAATGTGGCTTTATTACATAAGAGATTGGACAAAGCAGAGTCCAGGGATCAAACAGGGAGTCAATCAATGGCTTTCACTGTGTCACAGGGCCCTTCAGGTTCTCAAAAACGTCCCCTGTCCCAAGTAGCAGACACTGATACCGATACGGATTCTGACTCCAGTGTCGACTACGATGATGCGAGGTTACACTCAAGGGTGGCCAAAAGTATTCATTATATGATTCTTGCAATAAAAGATGTTTTACATATCACAGATGACCCCTCTGTCCCTGACACGAGGGTATGCATGTTTAAGGAAAAGAAACCTGAGGTAACCTTTCCCCGATCTCATGAGCTGAACACGTTATTTGAAAAAGCTTGGGAAACTCCAGACAAGAAACTGCAGATTCCCAAGAGGATTCTTATGGCGTATCCTTTCCCTGCACAGGACAGGGTACGGTGGGAATCCTCGCTCAGGGTGGACAAGGCTTTAACGCGCTTGTCCAAGAAGGTGGCGCTACCATCTCCAGACACGGCGGCCCTCAAGGATCCTGCTGATCGCAGACAGGAAACTACCTTAAAATCAATTTATTCACATACGGGTGCTTTGCTCAGACCGGCAATAGCATCAGCTTGGGTGTGTAGTGCGGTAGCAGCTTGGACAGATACCTTGTCAGCTGACATTGATACCCTAGATAGGGATACCATTTTATTGACCTTAGGTCACATTAAAGACGCAGTCTTATATATGAGAGACGCTCAGAGAGACGTTGGGCTACTAGGTTCAAGAGCCAACGCCATGGCGATTTCTGTTAGGCGAGCCCTGTGGACCCGCCAATGGACGGGTGATGCCGACTCAAAGAGGCATATGGAAGTTTTGCCTTACAAGGGTGCGGTGTTATTTGGAGAAGGTCTCGCGGACCTGGTTTCCACAGCTACCGCGGGTAAATCTACTTTTTTGCCTTATGTTCCCCCACAGCAAAAGAAAACACCACAATATCAGATGCAGTCCTTTCGGTCGCATAAATCCAGAAGAGGTCGGGGCTCTTCCTTCCTCGCCAGAGGTAAGGGTAAAGGGAAAAGAATGCCTGTCACGGCTAGTTCCCAGGAACAGAAGTCCTCCCCGGCTTCTACTAAATCCACCGCATAACGCTGGGGCTCCACTGAGGGAGTCCGCACTGGTGGGGGCACATCTTCGACTCTTCAGCCACGTCTGGGTTCAGTCAGACGTGGATCCTTGGGCGATGGAAATTGTATCCCAGGGCTACAAGCTGGAATTCGAAGAGGTGCCTCCGCGCCGATTTTTCAAATCGTCTTTACCAGCTTCTCCCCCAGAAAGGGAGATAGTTTTATCTGCAATTCAAAAGCTGTGTCAACAGCAAGTGATTGTCAAGGTTCTCCTAGTTCAACAGGGGAAGGGAAACTATTCAACCCTGTTTGTGGTTCCGAAACCGGATGGCTCGGTCAGACCCATTCTAAATCTAAAATCCCTAAACCTGTACTTGCAAAAGTTTAAATTCAAGATGGAATCGCTCCGGGCAGTTATCTCCAGCCTGGAAGGGGGGGATTTTATGGTGTCACTGGACATAAAGGATGCATACCTTCATGTCCCTCATCAAGCGTACCTGAGATTCGCTGTACAGGGCTGTCATTACCAGTTTCAGACGTTGCCGTTTGGGCTTTCCACGGCCCCGAGGATTTTCACCAAGGTAATGGCGGAAATGATGGTGCTCCTGCGCAGGCAGGGAGTCACAGTTATCCCGTACTTGGACGATCTCCTGATAAAAGCGAGATCGAGAGATCAGTTGCTGAAAAGCGTGTCGCTCTCCCTGAGAGTGCTCCAGAAGCATGGCTGGATTCTAAATCTACCAAAGTCACAGTTGGTTCCAACGACTCGGCTGTCGTACTTAGGCATGATTCTGGACACGGAACAAAAGAGGATTTTTCTCCCGATGGAAAAAGCCCAGGAGCTCCAGAACATTGTCAGAGACCTGTTAAAACCGAACCGAGTGTCAGTTCATCAATGCACTCGAGTAATGGGAAAAATGGTGGCGACCTACGAGGCGATCCCCTTCGGCAGGTTTCATGCGAGGACATTTCAGTGGGACCTTCTGGACAAGTGGTCCGGGTCCCATCTTCAAATTCATTGGAAAATAAGCCTGTCCCCCAGGGCCAGGGTGTCTCTCCTGTGGTGGCTGCAGAGTGCTCACCTTCTAGAGGGTCGCAGGTTCGGCATTCAGGACTGGGTTCTGGTGACCACAGACGCGAGCATCCGAGGATGGGGAGCAGTCACACAAGGAAGACATTTTCAGGGACTATGGTCGAGCCTGGAGGCTTGTCTACACATCAACATTCTAGAATTAAGGGCCATATACAACGGCCTACGACAAGCGGAGAATCTTCTTCGCGGCCTGCCGGTTCTGATTCAATCAGACAACGTCACAGCCGTGGCTCATGTAAACCGCCAAGGCGGGACAAGGAGCAGAGTGGCAATGGCGGAAGCCACCAGGATTCTTCGCTGGGCGGAAAATCACGTAAGCGCTCTGTCAGCAGTTTTCATTCCGGGAGTGGACAACTGGGAAGCAGACTTCCTCAGCAGACACGATCTCCATCCAGGAGAGTGGGGACTTCATCAAGAAGTTTTTGCAGAGATAACGAGTCTTTGGGGACTTCCTCAAATAGACATGATGGCGTCACTCCTCAACAAAAAGATTCGGAGGTATTGTGCCAGGTCAAGGGACCCTCAGGCAGTAGCGGTAGACGCCCTGGTGACACCGTGGGTGTTTCAATCGGTCTATGTCTTCCCTCCTCTTCCTCTCATCTCAAAAATATTGAGAATTATAAGACGAAAAAGAGTTCGGACAATACTCATTGTTCCAGATTGGCCTCGAAGGGCCTGGTATTCAGATCTTCAGGAGATGCTCACAGAAGATCCATGGCCTCTTCCTCCTAGGGAGGACCTGTTGCAGCAGGGGCCCTGCGTATTCCAAGACTTACCGCGGTTATGTTTGACGTCATGGCGGTTGAACACCGAATCCTTGGTGGGAAAGGTGTTCCGGAGGAAGTCATCCCTACTCTGATAAAGGCTAGGAAGGAGGTGACGGCGAAACATTATCACCGTATCTGGAGGAAGTATGTATCCTATCTATATTCTTTCAGAAGGAATTGGCTTCTCTCCCAGAAGTCCAGACTTTTGTAAAGGGAGTGCTGCACATCCAGCCTCCTTTTGTGCCCCCAGTGGCACCTTGGGACGTTAACGTGGTGTTACAGTTCCTAAAATCTCACTGGTTTGAGCCTCTTCAAACAGTTGAATTAAAATTTCTCACTTGGAAGGTGGTCATGTTGTTGGCCTTGGCATCTGCAAGGCGGGTGTCCGAATTGGCGGCTTTGTCTCACAAAAGCCCCTATCTGATTTTCCATGTGGATAGAGCAGAGTTGAGGACGTGTCCTCAATTTTTGCCTAAGGTGGTTTCATCGTTTCATATGAACCAACCTATTGTGGTGCCGGTGGCTACGGGAGACTTGGAGGATTCCAAGTCCCTGGATGTAGTCAGGGCCTTAAAAATTTACGTAGCCAGGTCGGCTCGGATTTGGAAAACAGAGGCACTGTTTGTCCTGTATGCGGCCAACAAGGTTGGCGCTCCTGCTTCTAAGCAGACTATTGCTCGCTGGATCTGTAACACGATTCAGCAGGCTCATTCTACGGCTGGATTGCCGTTACCAAATTCGGTAAAGGCCCATTCCACTAGGAAGGTGGGCTCTTCTTGGGCGACTGCCCGAGGCGTCTCGGCGTTACAGCTGTGCCGAGCAGCTACTTGGTCGGGTTCAAACACCTTTGCAAAATTCTACAAGTTTGATACCCTGGCTGATGAGGACCTCTTGTTTGCTCAATCGGTGCTGCAGAGTCATTCGCACTCTCCCGCCCGGTTTGGAGCTTTGGTATAATCCCCATGGTCCTTACGGAGTCCCCAGCATCCTCTAGGACGTAAGAGAAAATAAGATTTTAAACCTACCGGTAAATCTTTTTCTCCTAGTCCGTAGAGGATGCTGGGCGCCCGTCCCAGTGCGGACATATTTCTGCAAGACTTGTATATAGTTGTTGCTTACAAAAGGGTTATGTTACAGTTAAGATCAGTCTTTGGCTGATGCTGTTTTGTTCATACTGTTAACTGGTTGCGTATATTCCAGGTTATACGGTGTGGATGGTGTGGGCTGATATGAATCTTGCCCTTAGATTAACAAAAATCCTTTCCTCGTACTGTCCGTCTCCTCTGGGCACAGTTTTTCTAACTGAGGTCTGGAAGAGGGGCATAGAGGGAGGAGCCAGTGCACACCCATTCTAAAGTCTTTAGAGTGCCCATGTCTCCTGCGGAGCCCGTCTATACCCCATGGTCCTTACGGAGTCCTTAGCATCCTCTACGGACTAGGAGAAAAAGATTTACCGGTAGGTTAAAATCTTATTTTAAGTAGATTGTTTATTTAGTACAAATAAATAGCTTTCTATAATGTTTTCATTTTTTTTATAATAATGCATGTATCAGCCATTTGACACATTTTAAGATCCCCCAACACTTTTTTTTATGGGCAATAATAGACTTCTAGACGTTTATCCTGTATTAGTTGGTCTTTATTTGGGGTACAGGCAGATTCCACATTTTCACCTATACTTAACGCCTGTAAAACAAGCAAGAATGATCAACCGAATGCCGATGCGGAGCGCGCATACTGGAGATAAGCGGAATTATCGCGTGACATGTGCATTAAGTTAATACGTTATCGTGGCTAAATGAATTCCCCCTCTTAAGCTATAGTGATGATGTTATGGATTCACTGCATGCAAATTTCTAAAACCATAAGCAGAAAATAAGCGCATCGTCCACAGTAAAGATTAATTCTCAGCTTTGAAGGTGTTAAAAATATGTCAAACCATTATACTATTTTACAAATCCTGTTAAAGTAAATGAATGTGCAGAAAACATCCTAATTTGTCTTTGTTTAAGCATTCTCTTATATAAACAGATTTACTCATGTTATATTCTTTTATTTTCCTGCTATGTACACCACACAGAGTGAAAGTGTTACAATGTATTATTCTTAAACTGTAAACCAAGGACTTGTTCGTAAGCTATAATCAGCAGTGGCAGATGATCTATTGGGGGAAAACCTGGCACTATCAAGAGCATTCCAGCTCTGTATAAATATTGTGGTACCAAACAACTCGAAAGCATTTCTTTCCAAAGCCCCCATCATTTTCCATTCACTCTGGAGTAACAGTTCGTGGGTGGTTGAGAGCACCCAGGGTGTGAGTTAATTACTTTAGGAATGCTCTGTGTGTGGTGTTTCTTTGCACATAAATAGTGGAGAAGCCATAGAAAGGATGACTTTGTAAGTGGATCTTTATATCAGACATTGAAATAAAAAATCATTGTTTCATTCGGCGGTGCATTGTGTTTGATTACGATAATAACCAATTTGCTGATAAGAGTTACCCCCCCCCCCCCCTACCCATTTAACATCCCTAAACAGTAAAACACAAGAAATGAAGTAAGCATGTGTTAGAAACATTGCAAAGGCATAAAATCACTCATGTTTAGCCAAAAGTTTGTCTCCACATTACTTGGTTTGTCTTTGATACCAGTTGACAGCTATGGCTTCTGCATTATGTTAACCTAGTGGTGTTAATTTGTTCCCAACTGTTATAGTATATTATATACACGATATTGGGGAAAAGTGTTATATTTTTCAAAAACAATGATCAAAATTTGAAATAATTTCAAAAGGTATAAAAAATAAAAAAAAAAGACGAAACAGTTTCAATGTTTTCAGTACGATCATTTATGGTGTTCCTTTTGTAACACATCATAAAAAAATTACTTTTATGTCAGAAACATAAATTAGAGAATAGCAGGCAGACATGCAGAAGTTAACAAATATTGTTTTTCCAGCTTCTGTTCATGGTTTATTTTTAATACAGTTGGTTACCCTCTGGTTTAATCATATGGTCCTCCTGAATGTAGGGTACCTGATGTGTATTTTACATATGTTTTCTCAGTTACAGCTACATAAAAATTGCATTCTGTGGTGGTGATTGCGTTGGCAATCTGCATGCTCATCCCATGGCAAATTGAGGCATTAATACATCTTTGATAACCCCTTCACTTGTGTTAACCTTTCCTCCAGGTTCGTCTGCTCAACTCTATGGAAAATCCACAAATATAACATTGTTAGTCGTCACCTACATTGCAGATCAGGCAATTTTTGTTTGCATGCAGTAATTTTTGAAGAAAAAAAAAATAAGTGGATCTGTGCTAAGTAGATTTAAAGATTTCCACAATTTGAGATTTAGTAAGGCGTTTGTGATGTAGTTATCCTAATTTAGATATCCAGATTGCATCTTTATGGCATAAAGTTTTAAACTTGTTGCCGCTTCTAGCAGTGGCGTTTATCTGTTTAATGCCTTTGTAAGTAAGACAGCTAGGGTTCCCCTTGTGGACCATAGGGGGGGTCATTCCAAGTTGATCGCTAGCTGCCGTTGTTCGCAGCGCAGCGATCAGGCTAAAAATCAGCATTTCTGCGCATGCGCGACGTACGGGTACAAAGGCTTTTGTGGTTGTGCACAGGTTCTAGCGAAGTTTTCAGTCGCACTGACGGCTGCAAAAAGATTTGACAGGAAGGGGGCGTTTCTGGGTGTCAACTGACCATTTTCAGGGAGTGTTTGCAAAAACGCAGGCGTATCTGAAATAACGCAGGCGTGGCTGGGCGTTCGCAGGGCGGTTGTATGACGTAAAATCCGGACACGAATAGGCTGAAGTGATCGCAAGCGTTGAGTAGGTTCTGAGCTACTCAGAAACTGCACAAACTGTTTTTGCTGAGTGCAGCTGCACACGCATTTGCACTTCTGCAAAGCGAAAATACACTCCCCAGTGGGCGGCGGCGACTATGCGTTTGCACGGCTGCTAAAAACAGCTAGCGAGCGATCAACTCGGAATGACCCCCATAGTGTAATGTCTAGAGACTCTATTTGTCTGTAGGCATTAGAAGAAAAAAAAATGATTAGTCCCGTGCTTCCCGAAGTAAATTTTTGAAGGCCTAATTGTTCTGCCCACATAATGCTGTTGGCATAAGTACTGCAGCACGTAGACAGTGTAGGTGATGTTATAGTTAATGATATGTTTAATGAGAAATGTTTTTTGGCCAATATTAGATCTGGTTGCTATACTTCAATTTGTAATATACCAACATGTGAGGCATCTCAATTTGCCACACTTGTGGGTACCTTTAATGTTCTAACATGACAAATTAGTTGTATTGATTAGAGGATTTAGGGGTCTATTTACTAAGCCTTGGATGGAGATAAATCCGCCGGAGATAAAGTACCAGCCAATCGTCTCCTAACTGTCATTTCTCTATCGTCCTAGTGGATGCTGGGGTTCCTGAAAGGACCATGGGGAATAGCGGCTCCGCAGTAGACAGGGCACAAAAAGTAAAGCTTTACGATCAGGTGGTGTGTACTGGCTCCTCCCCCTATGACCCTCCTCCAAGCCTCAGTTAGATTTTTGTGCCCGGCCGAGAAGGGTGCAATCTAGGTGGCTCTCCTAAAGAGCTGCTTAGAAAAGTTTAGCTTAGGTTTTTTATTTTACAGTGAGTCCTGCTGGCAACAGGATCACTGCAACGAGGGACTTAGGGGAGAAGAAGTGAACTCACCTGCGTGCAGGATGGATTGGCTTCTTGGCTACTGGACATTAGCTCCAGAGGGACGATCACAGGTACAGCCTGGATGGTCACCGGAGCCTCGCCGCCGGCCCCCTTGCAGATGCTGAAACGAGAAGAGGTCCAGAATCGGCGGCAGAAGACTCCTCAGTCTTCTTAAGGTAGCGCACAGCACTGCAGCTGTGCGCCATTTTCCTCTCAGCACACTTCACACGGCAGTCACTGAGGGTGCAGGGCGCTGGGAGGGGGGCGCCCTGGGAGGCAAATGAAAACCTTTTTTGGCTAAAAATACCTCACATATAGCCTCCGGGGGCTATATGGAGATATTTAACCCCTGCCAGAATCCACTAAAGAGCGGGAGACGAGCCCGCCGAAAAAGGGGCGGGGCCTATCTCCTCAGCACACAGCGCCATTTTCCTCACACAGCTCCGCTGGTCAGGAAGGCTCCCAGGCTCTCCCCTGCACTGCACTACAGAAACAGGGTAAAACAAGAGAGGGGGGGCAAAATTGTGGCAAAACTATATTATTAAAGCAGCTATACAGGGAGCACTTATTATAAGGCTATCCCTGTCATATATAGCGCTTTTGGTGTGTGCTGGCAAACTCTCCCTCTGTCTCCCCAAAGGGCTAGTGGGGTCCTGTCTTCGTTAAGAGCATTCCCTGTGTGTCTGCTGTGTGTCGGTACGTGTGTGTCGACATGTATGAGGACGATATTGGTGTGGAGGCGGAGCAATTGCCAAATATGGGGATGTCACCTCCTAGGGGGTCGACACCAGAATGGATGCCTTTATTTATGGAATTACGGGATAGTGTCAACACGCTAAAGCAGTCGTTTGACGACATGAGACGGCCGGACAATCAATTAGTGCCTGTCCAGGCGCCTCAAACACCGTCAGGGGCTGTAAAACGCCCTTTGCCTCAGTCGGTCGACACAGACCCAGACACAGGCACTGATTCCAGTGGCGACGGTGACGAATCAACCGTATTTTCTAGTAGGGCCACACGTTATATGATTTTGGCAATGAAGGAGGCGTTACATATTGCTGATACTACAGGTACCACAAAACAGGGTATCATGTGGGGTGTGAAAAAACTACCTATAGTTTTTCCTGAATCAGATGAATTAAATGAGGTGTGTGATGAAGCGTGGGTTGCCCCCGATAAAAAAAATATGCTAATTTCAAAGAAGTTATTGGCTTTATACCCTTTCCCGCCAGAGGTTAGGGCGCGCTGGGAAACACCTCCTAGGGTGGACAAGGCGCTCACACGCTTATTAAAACAAGTGGCGTTACCCTCTCCTGAGACGGCCGCACTTAAAGATCCAGCAGATAGGAGGATGGAAAATATCCAAAAAAGTATATACACACATACAGGTGTTATACTACGACCAGCTATAGCGACAGCCTGGATGTGCAGTGCTGGGGTAGCTTGGTCAGAGTCCCTGATTGAAAATATTGATACCCTGGATAGGGACAATGTTTTACTGTCTTTAGAGCAAATAAAGGATGCATTTCTTTATATGCGTGATGCACAGAGGGATATCTGCACACTGGCATCACGGGTAAGTGCTATGTCCATTTCGGCCAGAAGAAGTTTATGGACGCGACAGTGGTCAGGCGATGCGGACTCAAAACGGCATATGGAAGTTTTGCCGTATAAAGGGGAGGAGTTATTTGGTGTCGGTCTATCGGATTTGGTGGCCACGGCTACAGCCGGGAAATCCACCTTTTTACCTCAAGTCACTCCCCAACAGAAAAAGACACCGACTTTTCAACCGCAGCCCTTTCGTTCCTTTAAAAACAAGAGAGCAAAGGGATATTCATATCTGCCACGAGGCAGAGGAAGGGGGAAGAGACAGCAACAGGCAGCTCCTTCCCAGGAACAGAAGCCCTCCCCCGCTTCTACAAAAGCCTCAGCATGACGCTGGGGCTTCTCAAGCGGACTCGGGGGCGGTGGGGGGTCGTCTCAAGAATTTCAGCGCGCAGTGGGCTCACTCGCAGGTAGATCCCTGGATCCTGCAGATAATATCTCAGGGGTACAGGTTGGAACTAGAGACGGATCCACCTCGCCGTTTCCTGAAGTCTGCTTTACCAACGTCCCCCTCCGACAGGGTGACGGTCTTGGAAGCCATTCACAAGCTGTACTCTCAGCAGGTGATAGTCAAGGTACCCCTTTTACAACAAGGAAAGGGGTATTATTCCACTCTATTTGTGGTACCGAAGCCGGATGGCTCGGTAAGACCTATTCTAAATCTGAAATCCTTGAACCTGTACATAAAGAAGTTCAAGTTCAAGATGGAGTCACTCAGAGCAGTGATAGCGAACCTGGAAGAAGGGGACTTTATGGTATCCTTGGACATCAAGGATGCGTATCTCCACGTTCCAATTTACCCCTCACACCAGGGGTACCTCAGGTTCGTCGTACAGAACTGTCACTATCAGTTTCAGACGCTGCCGTTCGGATTGTCCACGGCACCTCGGGTCTTTACCAAGGTAATGGCCGAGATGATGATTCTTCTTCGAAGAAAAGGCGTATTAATTATCCCATACTTGGACGATCTCCTAGTAAGGGCAAGGTCCAGAGAACAGCTAGAGATGGGATTAGCACTGTCTCAAGAAGTGCTAAAACAGCACGGGTGGATTCTGAATATTCCAAAATCCCAGTTAATTCCGACAACACGTCTGCTGTTCCTAGGGATGATTCTGGACACGGTTCAGAAAAAGGTTTTTCTCCCGGAGGAAAAAGCCAAGGAGTTATCCGAGCTTGTCAGGAACCTCCTAAAACCAGGAAAGGTGTCTGTACATCAATGCACAAGAGTCCTGGGAAAAATGGTGGCTTCTTACGAAGCAATTCCATTCGGCAGATTCCACGCAAGAATTTTCCAGAGGGATCTGTTGGACAAATGGTCAGGGTCGCATCTTCAGATGCACCAGCGGATAACCCTGTCTCCAAGGACAAGGGTATCTCTTCTGTGGTGGTTGCAGAGTGCTCATCTATTGGAGGGCCGCAGATTCGGCATACAGGATTGGATCCTGGTGACCACGGACGCCAGCCTGAGAGGCTGGGGAGCAGTCACACAAGGAAGAAACTTCCAGGGCGTGTGGTCGAGCCTGGAAACGTCTCTTCACATAAACATTCTGGAACTAAGAGCAATCTACAATGCTCTAAGCCAGGCAGAACCTCTGCTTCAAGGAAAACCGGTGTTGATCCAGTCGGACAACATCACGGCAGTCGCCCATGTGAACAGACAGGGCGGCACAAGAAGCAGGAGTGCAATGGCAGAAGCTGCAAGGATTCTTCGCTGGGCAGAGAATCATGTGATAGCACTGTCAGCAGTGTTCATCCCGGGAGTGGACAACTGGGAAGCAGACTTCCTCAGCAGACACGACCTTCACCCGGGAGAGTGGGGACTTCATCCAGAAGTTTTCCACATGCTGGTAACCCGTTGGGAAAGACCAATGGTGGACATGATGGCGTCTCGCCTCAACAAAAAACTGGACAGGTATTGCGCCAGGTCAAGAGATCCGCAGGCAATAGCTGTGGACGCGCTGGTAACGCCTTGGGTGTACCAGTCGGTGTATGTGTTTCCTCCTCTGCCTCTCATACCAAAAGTATTGAGAATTATACGGCAAAGAGGCGTAAGAACGATACTAGTGGTTCCGGATTGGCCAAGAAGGACTTGGTACCCGGAACTTCAAGAGATGATCACGGAAGATCCGTGGCCTCTACCTCTGAGAAGGGACTTGCTTCAGCAGGGTCCCTGTCTGTTTCAAGACTTACCGCGGCTGCGTTTGACGGCATGGCGGTTGAACGCCGGATCCTAAAGGAAAAAGGCATGCCGGAAGAAGTCATTCCTACTTTGATTAAAGCAAGGAAGGAAGTAACCGCGCAACATTATCACCGCATTTGGCGAAAATATGTTGCGTGGTGCGAGGATCGGAGTGCTCCGACGGAGGAATTTCAACTGGGTCGATTCCTACATTTCCTGCAATCAGGATTGTCTATGGGTCTCAAATTGGGATCTATTAAGGTTCAAATTTCGGCCCTGTCGATTTTCTTCCAAAAAGAATTGGCTTCAGTTCCTGAAGTCCAGACTTTTGTTAAGGGAGTGCTGCATATACAGCCCCCTGTGGTGCCTCCAGTGGCACCGTGGGATCTCAATGTTGTTTTGGACTTTCTCAAATCTCATTGGTTTGAACCACTAAAAACTGTGGATTTGAAATATCTCACATGGAAAGTGACCATGCTACTAGCCCTGGCTTCGGCCAGGAGAGTGTCAGAACTGGCAGCTTTATCTTACAAAAGCCCATATCTGATTTTCCATTCGGACAGGGCAGAACTGCGGACTCGTCCGCATTTTCTCCCTAAGGTGGTGTCAGCATTTCATCTGAACCAACCTATTGTAGTGCCTGCGGCTACAAGCGACTTGGAGGACTCCAAGTTGTTGGACGTTGTCAGAGCTTTAAAAAATACATTTCAAGGACAGCTGGAGTCAGGAAATCTGACTCGCTATTTATACTATATGCTCCCAACAAGTTGGGCGCTCCTGCGTCTAAGCAGACTATTGCTCGCTGGATTTGTAGTACGATTCAGCTTGCACATTCTGTGGCAGGCCTGCCACAGCCAAAATCGGTAAAAGCCCACTCCACAAGGAAGGTGGGTTCTTCTTGGGCGGCTGCCCGAGGGGTCTCGGCATTACAACTCTGCCGAGCGGCTACGTGGTCGGGGGAGAACACGTTTGTAAAATTCTACAAATTTGATACCCTGGCTAAGGAGGACCTGGAGTTCTCTCATTCGGTGCTGCAGAGTCATCCGCACTCTCCCGCCCGTTTGGGAGCTTTGGTATAATCCCCATGGTCCTTTCAGGAACCCCAGCATCCACTAGGACGATAGAGAAAATAAGAATTTACTTACCGATAATTCTATTTCTCGGAGTCCGTAGTGGATGCTGGGCGCCCATCCCAAGTGCGGATTATCTGCATTACTTGTACATAGTTACAAAAATCGGGTTATTATTGTTGTGAGCCATCTTTTCAGAGGCTCCGCTGTTATCATACTGTTAACTGGGTTTAGATCACAGGTTGTACGGTGTGATTGGTGTGGCTGGTATGAGTCTTACCCGGGATTCATAAATCCTTCCTTATTGTGTACGCTCGTCCGGGCACAGTACCTAACTGAGGCTTGGAGGAGGGTCATAGGGGGAGGAGCCAGTACACACCACCTGATCGTAAAGCTTTACTTTTTGTGCCCTGTCTCCTGCGGAGCCGCTATTCCCCATGGTCCTTTCAGGAACCCCAGCATCCACTACGGACTCCGAGAAATAGAATTATCGGTAAGTAAATTCTTATTTTTTCAAACCCAGTCTGTGACATGGCAGCTAGGAGCCCATTGACTGGGACTTTATCTCCATCCAAGGCTTAGTAAATAGACCCCTTAGTTCTTTAAAAAAACAGTGCTAGAACTTTTGTAAAATTATTATTTTTCTTATATATTAATATGATTTTGTTATCCAGTAGTATTGAAAATGGGTCTTGTTTCAAGATTTCATAATTGGTACTGAGGATTCTTCTCATCTCACTTGACTTTTTAGTAAATTTAGAAAGAATAAAGGCACCATTGCATCTACCTTTGGTCTCTCGCACTGTAATTTTGGAACCTAGGTTGACAATCTCTCCTTTTTAGAAGGAGCAGTGACCTTGATGACATGCTGTATGCTATCTGTGCATATGTCCAGTTGTATATGTGATCACATTAAATGCAGTAACTGCTAAAAGTGCATGCTGCAGAGAGGGTTCACTCTAGGCCAGTCGTATGTGTTTTTATGTGAAGTTATATAGAGTGGTTTATCAGTTGGTGTGCGGTGGACAAAGTAGCATATCAGTCCTGGGTGCAGAGTGCAGCACTGGGCCACCATGGTTCCATGGACACATTATACCTATTATTCATACACCACTTGCATCCGGCATCACCATCTTTCTGGAGATATCTTCTGAAAGATGTAATCTGTGCAGGAGCTGAGTTTCTGCTCTTTTGCACAATTGCTCCATATTTCTGAAAGTATCACCAAAACAATAGCACCGCCAGAAACAGGTATAAAGGTGGTTTGCTGCACTTGGGCTTCAATCCCTTAAAATTCCCCTTGCGGTAAGCTTACAGTTGTGACTCTTCTTTCTTGTTCGGAGACAAGGGTCATATAAATATTTCTAACTAGGTGATACATCGCGCCCTACGGGCGCTCTTCACACCGTCGCAAGGGGCTACGCCCCCTTAAGCATAGCACGGGCTTTGGGCGGGCAATATGTTGAATTTATGGAGTATTACCTCCAAACCTAATTTTATCATTGGTTACATATTGTGGAGACAAAGGGCTTGCGACTGTGTGAACAGCATAGGCAGGGCACGATAAATCACTTAGTAGGTTCTGTGGTTGGGGGAGTGGTGGGTGCAGAATCTGGCGGATGTGTGGGGGACCGCGGATGGCATTAGATGCTGCAGGTGGAGGGGGGGTGGAAGCGGGGGGGGGGGGGGTGCGCGGGGGGGGGGGGGGGGCGGGTGGTGATGCAGGTGGGGGAGCTGCAGGGGAGTGAGGTCCGCGGATGTGGGAGGGGGTCTGTAGGGGCTGCGAGTGGTGGAGGGGAGGGGGGGTGGGGTAGGTGTGGGGCTGTTGCGGATGGGGGAGGTGTTCCGAAGGTGCTGCGGAAGGGGAAGGGGCAGGTTGCGGGGGTGATGCGGGTGGGGTAGAAGGTCCAAAGGTGATGTGGGGAAGGAGGGGAGTGCTGCGGGTGGTGGAGGGGCAGGTGTGGTGGGTGGTGGAGGGGGTCTGGAGGTGCTGCGGGTGGTGGAGGGGCAGGTGCGGGGGTGCTGCGGGTGGGATAGGGGCAGTTGCAGGGGGTGCAGTGTATAGAGTCAGGGGGCGCTGCGGGTGATGAGGGTGCAGGAATGCCACAGGTGGGGGACTGGGGGTGCCGGGAGTGGGGTACGGGGTCCAGAGGTGCCGTGGGTGGGGGTGGAGCATGGGTGGTGCAGGTGGAGGAGGGCCAGGTGCGGGGGTTACACGGTTGGGGTAGGGGGTCAGGAGGGGCCACGGGTGGTGGAGGGGCGGTTGCTGTGGATGGGGGACGGTGCCCGGGGGTGGTGAGTAAGTGGTGGGTGGGGGAGGTGCGTGTGTGGGGGTGCTGGGGGGTGGAGGTGGGGGAGAGGCATATTCGGGGGTGCGGTCTATGGGGGAGGGGGTCCGGAGGCACTGCGGGTGAGGGAGGGGAGGGTGTACAGGGGCACAGTGACATATGCGCACACACAGTATACAGGGGGAGCTGGCAGCCATGCAGAGGAACAAACCTTCTGTTATAGTGCTGCTCCAGCCCCCCTTCCCCAGCACATCGTACATAGGCTATCTCCAGCATCCCCATTACCTGGCGCCGCGGGCGGGCTGGGAGGCAGGAGGACACACATGCTGTGCTCAGTTGTGTGTCCAGAGCAGGGAGGGCGGCTTTGGTGCTGACCCCGTAGGAGCGGGCGCCCGCGGAGACACAGCTGCCGTGAGTGACGGTCGGCGGCCATCAGACACACAGGCAGCAGCAGTAGGCAGGCAGGCCGGCAGAGGGAAGGAGGCAGACGGCTGTTAGCGGCACCCAGCACCACACGCCGCTGATCAGCCGCTCATGTGGTGCAGCGGTGGGAAACGGTCGGGTGGCGGAGGGGGCGGGTCCATGTCGATGCAGCTGTATCCAATGGCTGGCGAGAGGGGGGGGGGCGGTGCTGTGACGGAGGTCGGAGCCTTAACCAATGGCTGGCGAGGGGGGGCAGTGCTGCTACGGAGCCTTAACTTGCTGCTGCTGTGTCTGACTGTCTGTACAATCCAGCGACCACTCTCTGTTATCTAACCTGCGTAGTGTTATGAGTTATTTCTCACATATCTGTCTCCTATATATATTAGTGCAGGGCTATGGCTTTTAGGGTAGAGCTATGGCTTGACTCCGCCCAGCGTTAGCAAATGAGGCACAAAGTCACAGATCTGGGCTAATATATAGGAGATTGTGCCGCTGCTGTTTTGCCTGGCTAGACTTATCCATGTTCAAAGAGTGACACGATAGTTGATGAGGGGGAAAAAGCTCACAAGAGGAGACTTACAGAGGCAAAGCACCATTAGCTCTTTTCAGTCTGATACATTGTCACATAGACAGGAGTGTTGCTGGCAGAGCGATAAGTATAAGTCAGAAAGTACTGGATAGGTGACTACAAGTGTCTAAAGGTGGGTACACACTAGGCTACGTGCTCTATGAGCGTCATCAACTAGTGTTTTCCCCTCCTGGGTCGAGCGTTCGGCGGTATTGCATACACACTGAGTGATATGACGACCAATCGCTCAGTGACGTCACACCATGACCGGGCCGTGCATGCAAGCTCATGGACGACAGTCCAAATTGAGCTGCATGCACGGCCGACAGCGAGGGTCATTAATGACCCACGGGGCTGTACATCGCACGTTGTTGCCGGCATACACACTTGCCGAGAAAGTTAACATCGCTCAGGAAGGGTGAAAATGAGCGACGTCGTTCATTTTCTCGGCAAGTGTGTATGCACCTTAACCACTTAACTAATGGATTATTTTCCGAAAAACTGCTCAGAAAAGGTCAGCTTTTTTTATGAGTCAATTAGTTGTAGAATGCATATTTAACCTTATTCTAAATGATTTTATTTACAAAATAAAATCTTTTTGTTTTTTATATTTTGGAAAAAAAAAGTCCCGTCCCCCCAAACATCGGAACATCGGTCTCCAACATTGCGGCCATCGGAAACATTGTGGCTTTCATTTTGAAAGCCAGGACAGCCACCAGGTACATAGGGGGGATTGTGGGGGGGTGATTTACACTTCCCCAGCGGCTGCTATTGTCTGCAGCCGCTGGGCTGGGGGTCCTGCCGTGCTGAGCGATCAGCAGTGGTCGGCAGCATGGCAAACACTGGGGGTGGGGGTGCAGGGAGGCAGAGGTACCTTCCCTCTGACAGCAGCAGTGGAGGAAAGTTTCTCTTCCCTGCTGCTGCAAACACACTCTATCTGATTGGTTGCATCATATGCCACCAGGTCAGATGAGACACTTGTTGGTATGGTCGCATCTGATGCCAGGCAAGTGGTTAATTGCCAGATTCTGATTTGTAAGTAAAGCAAAAAAAGCAAGTAACTTTTTGTGTTTGCAACAAACCATGATGCAGCGCAAGGGGAGCAAATGCATTTATATTGTTTCAGTGCAGAGTAAATACTGGCTGCTTTGCATGTAGCCCACAAATGTTAAACAGCTTTATTTTGATACTGCAATTTAGATTTCAGTTTGGACACCCCACCTGCAGTGCAACATGGTTTTATCCAGGTGCACAGTTATGGCTCCCATACATCAGGTGGCCGGATTCCATGATCTGCCAACCGGATCCGCCAGCACTAATAGGCAATCCATCTGGGAAATTAAACATGTTAAATGTCCAATTTGCCGGTCCCAACCGTTTTTGGTTGGGATCAGGGAATTTGAAATTATAAACATATTTAATATTCCCGGCCCAGCTATAGAGGGATCTGGACATTGCCCCAATATGGGGGCCATTACTGTTTTTTTATTTTTTGCTTTACTTCCAGTTCAGAATCAGACCCTGAGTACTGCTGCGTTTCAGACTTGGAATTACTAGTGGTTAACCCTGAAACAGCTGACGGTGATTCTGCTAAAAGTGTTCTGTGTTTTAGATTCTGATGACAATATACAGTAAAACACTGAAATAAGTGCAGGTATTACATATTAGTATTTCCTTCCTTGAAACTGACAATTTGTTTGTCACCAATAAGGACAAAATGTTTTATTGTCCCACTCACTATGCTTCTGAGGAAAGATATTATATCCGAAAACGCGTTTAAGCATAAAAGGGACTCATTGTTTATCTGACCCTGTAACCACGCAGCATTGGGAGGACTTCTTTCAGCCTTTCCAATATCCGGAACAGGGACTTTCCATCTGGTTCTTCCATGCTGTTTGGATAGATGTGACTGGGGGACCACCAAGAGGACTGGTGATATATGCGATATGTGTTTTATGTCTATGTGGGTGCATTTATTAAATCCTTTGTTTGTTGTTCAAATGGAATTGCACTATATTCTTTTTTCTAGTTATATGAAGATCTGTTCCTGTTGACCCTATGAGGGCGATAAGCGCTGATTCATCTGTTGTTATGTGAGTGGGACAATAAAACATCTTGTCTTTATGGTTGCCATCATTTATTTGTACTATTGAGTTTCAGAATAAGACATCCCATGAGCCAAACCCAGATCCTGGGACTCGCTCCTGGGATCTGGGGTTCTTCACTTCTGACAGGTCACAGCAAGATTTTGAAGACTGTCGATTGTCTTCTTTGTGCTCCTCATTTCTTGTCTCCTGGTGCTCCAGCCGCCAGGTAGTCTTAACTTTTCCCTTGTTCAGCACCCCCAGTCCCGTTTAAAACTATGATCATGTGCAAGCTGATGTCATGCTGCCGACTTAATTCAAATGACGTACTTTATTTAAGGCAACTCTGTACACAGTTTGTACACAGTATGATTCCAACCAGAGTATACGCTCTCCCTTTGTTCCAGCGTGTTATGGTTTTATGCACAGTGTAGCTGCTTCAGGTAATGACAGTAATCCAGCGGCTGCGACTCGTGGCTGAAATTAAGAAGGCTGAATGTAACTCTCGCATGAGATTTGGTTAGCAGTCAGAACTGCCTTTGGTATGAATTTCTGGTAGTGGACCACTGAGTGGTTCTGTACCAGACTAATTACTGCTGAAGAATAAAGCTGGACCGGACTGGTTACCGGCTAAAGATTATAGCTGGATCGGACTGGTTACTGGCTGGAGAATAACGCTAGATCGGACTGGTTACCGGCTGAAGAATATAGCTGGACCGGACTGGTTACTGGCTGGAGAATAACGCTAGATCGGACTGGTTACCGGCTAAAGATTATAGCTGGATCGGACTGGTTACTGGCTGGAGAATAACGCTAGATCGGACTGGTTACCGGCTGAAGAATATAGCTGGACCGGACTGGTTACTGGCTGAAGAATAAAGCTGGACCGGACTGGTTACTGGCCGAAGTATAAAGCTTAACCAGACTGGTTACCGGCTGAAGATTATAGCTGGACCTGGTAGCACTGTACAGGAGATGAAAAGCAGGTTTACATTTAACATTGTAACTAGTTGCACAGGCCCTGGGTGCTTGCAAAGGACCTCCTGTTTTTACCTAAGCAGGGAATGTCAGTGAAGATAGTCTCTCATTGGCCCCTGCCGTCATGTGACCAGAGAAAAGATGGCAGCGCCCATGCAGGAGACCACAGGGATGGCAGCCCAACACCACCAGACTCCAGACAGCGTGGACCATCCAGGGAGATCGCCACAGTGTGTCAGACACCGGAGCACTGCTCTCACAGGACCCAACGGACCCCACTGCAGTGTCAGCGGTGAGCGATTAGGGTGCTGGCTGCGCATCCTGATACAGCGTTTCTGTTACAGTTCTCCAGTGGGTTCTCTGAAATGTTTTATTTTTCAGAGAAAGAGAGGGTCGTCCTATAATAGCTTACAATCTGCATTAGAGATATACTTGCTGGTAATGCAGCCACCTTTGCATGACAAGTCCCAGTAGGTCCTGTCAACCTTTAATGATAATTGTAGTTCCAACACACATTACCTTACCGCTGGTCTAGTGGATGTCTACTTTTATCCATTGTACTGTACCATTTAAGGATTAGGGACCTAATTCAGACCTGGTAGCTGCAACGGCAGCAATCGCAGGCTGAAGCCCTACATCTTGTGCGCATGCGCAGCAGCCGCACTGCATGTGCGCACACAGTGAGATGCAAAAGCATCTCACTGGTGTGATAGCATCTGCCTGATTGACGGGGGTCGGGGGGGGGCATACCGGCGGCATTCAGACAGGGGTGGAGTGATCCGGACAACGCAGGTGTGTCCAGACCGTTGCTGGGGCGGGCCACGACGGCTCGTAACATTACACGCAGCTGCTGCAACCCAAAACATGGTGGGTAGCCGCCTGCCTCCGCTTCTAGGCTGTGCAGGCAAGGAACTATTTGCCAGGTGACCTTGGCATGCAGGGTGGACAAGCCCTGTGCTGGGCGTCCCCCCGCATGTCAGAGATTGTGATTGTAGAATTGCTATTTTTAGCATATCTACGATCAGCTCTGAATCAACCCCCTAGATGAGATATGAGAAATTCTAGAAACAGTTGCCCATGATCTTCTCTTCCAGGTTTGGCAAGGTTTGATCATTATGCAACCAAGGCTTCTACTTGTATCAGCTTAGCGCTTGTAGCAGTTTGTGCATTCTTGATTTAGTTAGTGGGTGCAGGTGATTCCCTTTGCTGGCAGATGCACTAATACTATAGGACATATTTTCCTTTTTATTAAGTGCTGTTATTCATTACAAGCATGCTTAAGTTCCTTTTACTAGTAAAATGACTGCTGTTTTTTTTTTCTTTTCTTTACAAGAATCCTTAAAGCCATTACATGGAAATGTATTAAAATTGTAAATCCATGGGTTAATCAATAATGTACAATTTATGTAATCTCTTAACAAAGTGACACATGCACTTGACTGTTTTTACTGTTCTCCTGGTGCATTCTTAAACCACAACTTACATGGTTTCAGGCTTTTTAAGACCTAAGTTAATGACTTGGCTCATTATTAGACAGGGGGATAAGGAGGGGCACTGAGCTAGACCAGTTCATTAAAAGACAGTCTGCAAAATAATGTTTAGAACTGTTGCTCCTCTCCTGCACATTTTGTTTTTCTTTTGATTATTAAGATTTGGTAATTATATTTTTGTTAGGTTTTTGAAGTGAAGTTTACTAAAAATGCTTTATTTTTCACTCATTTGTATCACACCATAATTTGTTTGCCTCGTACTAATCATGATGGGTAATGTAAGGGAGGCTTGCCACAACACATGCAACAGATTATGTGAAGACTGCAAATATAATAATTACAGCATGGAGCAGACTGTGCTGGCAGATATTGGAAGACAGAACTTCCTTTAATCATAGTGCTTCCCATAATGTGGGTGGTCACAGTCTAAAGACTTTCATTCAATCCTCTCCTCATGCAACAATGATTTTAAAGCACAACTGAAGTAAACAGCATTCCATGTAGCTTTCAGTGTTTTGTTTTAGAAGAATAGGAAATATTTGTGCTAAATATTTATTTGGTTATGAGTATGAGATCGTCGGTGCATCCCTTTGAAAGAGTGCATTTTATACGTAAATATTACAACGTACTAAGCCAGCGCACATGGTTATTTTTCTAATTTTTTTTCTATACGCATACAGTTTTGTTTTTTACTATCTTGTCATTTTTATTTTTTATAGCCTTACGTTTTTTTGTTCATATACCATGTGTAATGGTGTACCTGTATGTCCCATCTCAGAATACAATTTATTACACATGGTGTGCCATACAAACCTAGGCAATGCAAATAAGAGGGTTGAATAGGAAGCTTTACATACAGTTTTCACGTAGCAGTTGATGTGGCTCCCCTATTTTAATAATGGACATCTCTGCAACTGCCACTGGCAAGGAAGTCCAGGAACAGATCATTGTGTTCTTCCCCCTCCACGACTTGGTATCGTCGGCACCATGCATTCTTTATAGCCCTGGCTGGGTGGGCTATAAAGAGGGGGGCTCTGTGAGGGGGGAATTCCCAATAATCATCTCACCCCTTTTAACACCTTTGTGGGTGGAATTTTGAAAAATCCCCTCTTAGTGGGTGCCTACGTCACAGAAGCAAGCTACTGTCCAAATGTCAAGTTCCTAGTCCTTATGGTTCAGGAAATTTTGCGACAAGTCAGTGGTATTTGCTATAAATATATATATATATATATATATATATATATATATATATACAGACGCTCATTCCTTTAAACTGTATGTGCCAAGCCTCCTTTGTATTCCAAAGTATCACTATCCTAATCCCCCCCCCCCCCAACACCATAAAATAGGGGCGAGGCTCCATGGGAAGGGGCGTGGCCAGAAAATAATACCAATTCATATTATTCTGCACAGTAGTCTCCATTATGCAAATTCCGCCACACAATAGCACCACTTACACACATTATGCCAGGTAGAACCCCTGTCACACATTACACCAGGTAGAGCCCCTGTCACACATTACACCAGGTAGAGCCCCCTTTTACACATTAAGCCAGGTAGAGCCCCTGTCACACATTACACCAGGTAGAGCCCCTGTGTACACCAATACACATATACACATACAAATACACCAATACACATACAAAAGCTACAAGGGTCAGGGAGCAGGACAGGAGGGAAGGGAGCTGCAGGATGCTGTATAGGACTGACCACCTGCTGCTTCTATGACAGGCTTGAAACTCGGCCGCAGCAACCACAACCAGACCTCCCCCACCTACCCTCCCCGGGAGCAACTCACCATACTAAGTCCACTGGCCACCCGCTGCACGCCTTCATCACCCGGAGAGGAGACAGAGCGGAAACCCTGTGAGGAGACAGAGCGGACACCCCACGAGGATACAGAGCGGTCACCTGGTGAGGAGACAGAGCGGACACCCGGCGAGGAGACATAGCGGCACCTGGAGAGGAGACAGCAGAACCCGGAGAGGATACAGAGCGCCGGAGACGAGACAGCGCAGATACGCAGGCAAGGCAGCACAACACAGCGACCCGCCGTCTGATTTGACCACATAGCGGTAAATCCGCTACGGCCAAGAAGGCCGCCCCTGTCACACCACCATTATTCCGGCCCTGCCTGTGGGTGTTGCCAGCGGTCCTGCGCCCTCAGTGTACTTGCGCTGTATGCCAGGCACCGCTAGCACACACCTAGTTACGGCCCTGACTACTACACATGGATATATGCTCACTGTATAGACAGAAGTGATAGGCCACTTGATAGTTATTCCCTTTGGTACTCCATAAGGAGAAATGAGTCATTAGTTTTGTGGGTTTTTTTCAGTATTTTCAAGACATGAATGCTTACGTGGACCCCTTCACTTACTAGTGCAATAAATTGGAGAACTAGGGTTTGTGTGGGAGTGTTTCATTTATTATATTTTGTCAGTAGGTGTGTGTTGTTTTTTTTTATCCGAACTGAAAATGCAACGTCCTTACTGATCATCATCATTATCACCACCGATCTTGCACCAGGGTGAAACAGTGCATTTTCGCATGTTTCTCCAGTACATACTACATAAGTTGTGCTGAGAAGGGGCAGGTTGGGTATGTCATTTTGACCTGTTGACCTATTGACCATGTCGACCTTCAGTGGTCGACCTAATGACTGTCGACCTAAGCTGTGTCGACCTAACGACCGTAACCCTGTGAAAGGGCCCGCTCAAGCCCTAGGCATGCCACCTCAACCAGGTGTTCTGCTCTCACCCCCATGGCTTTACATTGCTGGCTGCTTCTGTTTCTTGTCAGCGTCCGGCATGCCGCAAGGGCATTAAGAACACTGGATGATTGGCATTATGTGTATGTGACACAAAATAAAAGCACTACCAGTCCCCAATAAACAGTATGGGGGGTATGCAAGTTGCTCTGGTAATCTCGGAGCTATTGATTTTACCCTCCTGCCTATTCACTCTTGGCCCATTTTTGCCTGTTTTTAAGGCATTTTCGCCAATGCCTTTTTCAACTTTTTTTTTTTGTGTGAAAAGGCATTGGTGAAAAATGCCTCAAAATCGTCGATAACAGGCCGTGTTTTTGCTGACGTAGGGGAGAAAACGTGGATTCACTGATCCACATGTTTTTCGCTCCTGCTGAAAATGGTCCTGCTATTGAATAGAGCGAATCCTTATTCACCCTAAAAATAGCAAAAAGTCCAGTTTTTTCGCCTAGGCAATAAAAATGGACCTAATTGCATACCCCCCTCTGGGGTCTATTCAATTAAAGTTGGAACTGCTGTCTAGTCGTAAAGACGGCAGTTTCCGACTTTTTTAGGTCGAATCATGATTTGACCTATTCAATGGTCCTGCTGTTTTTCTGACTTGTCGGAAAAGACGTGGATCAGCGGATTAACCGCGGATTCACGTGTTTTAGGTTTTAGTCCTGCTTTCGACAATGTCAATCCGACTTTAAAAAAAAGTCGGATTGGCATTGTCGAAAATGGGCAAAACCAGTAGGATTTGCCTGCAAATCGAAAACGACGGAGAGGATCCGACATGCATTGAATAGACCCCTATATCTTTTACTTGGCATCAGTTATTGCAGGCAAAATTGTCGAAGCCTGAGGGGTATATTCAATTAGGGTCTAAAACGGCCGTCTGGCGGCAGTTTTGACTTTTTAAGGTCGAATAGTGATTCGAACTATTCAGTCACATCAGTTTTTATTCGACAAGTTGTGGAATTCGACTTGTCGAATAGTACGTGAATTGGCGGTATAGCTGCCGATTCACACACTTTTGAGTGAAACGGGGCCGAATTCTACAGGATTTGGCCCCGTTTCCGACATAAAAAAATGTTGAACTGAGATGTGGGACCCAGAGGAGGAGACGGGGGGGAGCCGCAGGTGAGACAACCTCCTGCAGCGCTACTGTAACGCTGCTCTCCTCCGTCTGCCTGCGGCTGTCCCTACTGGTTTCCCCGCGGCTCTCCTCTCCTCCTCTGGGTCCCTCAACTCAATTCGACTTTTTAAAAGTTGAATTGAGATGAGATTGAATAGGGTTATCGGATCCATTCCGACAAATGCGTGTCGGAATGGATCCGACCCTAATTGAATTGAATTGAATATACCCCTTAAGAGCTAAATATTATGGGGTATATGCAATTGTGGTCGAATTCCCGAAATTGGCGAATTTCGGGTCATTTTCGACCAAAAAAAAAAATTCGCCTATGCAATGCAGTGCTTTCCGACCAAAAAACGGACTTTCAAAATTCGACTTTTTGAAATTCGACTTTTTGCAAATTCGACTTTTCTGCAATGATACAAGTGCTGCAATTCGACCAAAGCATATTCAATTCAAGTTTGGAAATTCGACAGCAGTGCTTTCAGACAGCAAATTCGTCATTTTCAATCCGCCACACTTTGGAGGGTGAAAACAAAGAAAAAAAATTTAAACATGTTTTTTTTGGTGTTTTTTTTTTGGGGAATAGCAGATCTATTTATATTAGAAGGGATTAGGTACTTTTTTTTTTGGGGGGGGAGGCACAAATATTATTTATATATTTTTTAAAATATTATTATTTTTTATTTTTTTTATTTTATTGCTGGAACGGTAAAATCAGAAAAAAAAATGGCGTGGGGTCCCCCCTCCAAAGCATAACCAGCCTCGGGCTCATTGAGCTGGTCCTGGTTCTAAAAATGCGGGGAAAAAATTGACGGGGGATCCCCCGTATTTTTAAAACCAGCACCGGGCTCTGCGCCTGGTGCTGGTGCCAAAAATACGGGGGACAAAAAGAGTAGGGGTCCCCCGTATTTTTAACACCAGCATCGGGCTCCACTAGCTGGACAGATAATGCCACAGCCGGGGGTCACTTTTATGCCGTGCCCTGCGGCCGTGGCATCAAATATCCAACTAGTCACCCCTGGCCGGGGTACCCTGGGGGAGTGGGGACCCCTTCAATCAAGGGGCCCCCCCCCCCAGCCACCCAAGGGCCAGGGGTGAAGCCCGAGGCTGTCCCCCCCCATCCAATGGGCTGCGGATGGGGGGGCTGATAGCCTTTTGTGATAAAAAAAAGATATTGTTTTTTCCATTAGTACTACAAGTCCCAGCAAGCCTCCCCCGCAAGCTGGTACTTGGAGAACCACAAGTACCAGCATGCGGGAGAAAAGCGGGCCCGCTGGTACCTGTAGTACTACTGGGAAAAAAATACCCAAATAAAAACAGGACACACACACCGTCGACAGTAAAACTTTATTTCACACTACCGACACACACATACTTACCTATGTTCACACGCCGACATCGGTCCTCTTCTCCATGTAGAATCCACGGATACCTGAAAAGCAAAGTTCAATATACTCACCTCAGGGTCCAGAGATAAATCCACGTACTTGGCAAAAAAAGAAAACGCAAATACCCGCTCCAGAACGGACTGAAAGGGGTCCCATGCTGACACATGGGACACCTTTCCACGATTGAGACCTGTCAGTGACAGCTGTCACTGACAGGTCTCTAAGCCAATCAGGAAGCGCAACTTCGTTGCGCTCACCTGATTGGCTGATCGCTGTGACAGCGCATCGCACAGCTCCCTCCATTATATTCAATGGTGGGAACTTAGCGGCTAGCGGTGAGGTCACCCGCCGGTCAGCGGCTGACCGGCGGGTGACCCCACCGCTAGCCGCAAAGTTCCCACCATTGAAAGTAATGGAGCGGCTTTGCGAGGCGCTGTCAGAGTACAGACGGCGTCCAGCCAATCAGGTGAGCGCCACGGCAGTAGCGCTTCCTGATTGGCTGAAGGGACATCAGTGACAGGAGTCACGTGATGTCCCGGCATTCGGGGAAAGGAGTCTAATGTGAAAACATTGGACCCCTTTCATTAGTCCGGTGGATCGTGTTCGGTTTGTTTTTTTTACAAAGTACGTGGATTTACCTCTGGACCTGGACCTCTGGACGCTGGAAGGTGAGTATAATTTTTTGACAGGTACCCTCGGATCGTCGGAGATCGTTGCAGTCGGCGTGTCAACACAGGTAAGTATGTGTGTGTCGGCGTATGAAATAAAGTTTTACTATCAAGGTGTGTGTGTCCTGTTTTTATTTGGGTATTTTTTTCCCAGTAGTACTACAGGTACCAGCGGGCCCGTTTTTCTCCCGCATGCTGGTACTTGTGGTTCTCCAAGTACCAGCTTGCGGGGGAGGCTTGCTGGGACTTGTAGTACTAATGGAAAAAACAATATCTTTTATTTTATCACAAAGGCTATCAGCCCCCCCATCCGCAGCCCATTGGATGGGGGGGACAGCCTCGGGCTTCACCCCTGGCCCTTGGGTGGCTGGGGGGGGGGGACCCCTTGATTGAAGGGGTCCCCACTCCCCCAGGGTACCCCGGCCAGGGGTGACTAGTTGGATATTTGATGCCACGGCCGCAGGGCACGGCATAAAAGTGACCCCCGGCTGTGGCATTATCTGTCCAGCTAGTGGAGCCCGATGCTGGTGTTAAAAATACGGGGGACCCCTACTCTTTTTGTCCCCCGTATTTTTGGCACCAGCATCAGGCGCAGAGCCCGGTGCTGGTTTTAAAAATACGGGGGATCCCTGGCCGATTTTTCCCCTGCATTTTTAGAACCAGGACCAGCTCGATGAGCCCGAGGCTGGTTATGCTTTGGAGGGGGGACCCCACGCCATTTTTTTTTCGGGTTTTTCCCCGTTTTTTCCCGTTTTTTAAAATCGCGGCAAAATCCGCCAAATCGGCCGATTTTCGCCCGCGACTCTGGCGAATCCGTTTTTCATTGCATATGGTGAATTCCGGAAGCCACCTTCCGGAATTCACCTGGCGAATTTGGTCGAATTGAAAAAACGGCGATAATTGCCGCGAATTCGCCCGCTATTGCATATACCCCTATGAGTCCTTTTGAGAACACGCATCCTTACCAATGATAGTGTTAAATTGGTGCGTTAAATACTGGTGTCTGTTCAAGCGTGGCACTGTAATGTGGAATTTATATGTTCCTGGGATTGCATGGATTCCTCTGGGATTCGCTCTATTTTCTTCACACAGTCCATTCGAATACTGGTGAATTTAACCCTAGGTTGTGGGTATCTTTGTATGTATGTATGTATGTATGTAAAATAGTTTAGACGAAAGCTCTACTGTAGCAGTGAAAGATGTGAATGATTAAACATTTTCTATTAAAGAGTATCACAATTTATTTACAATATAGAACTAAAGGTTATTAATAATGTTTGTGAATATAACAAATTATCTTCGTCTTGAACAATCTACCATATTGCTAGTATCCTACATATCTTACCTATCTGATTTTTTATGGTTTGTAGTAGCCAGTGTATTTAATTATAACTAGCTGAATACTAGACCTTTACCAGGAACTGCAGCAGTTTGAACTGGAAGTGGTAGTCTGATGGGAACAGAGGAATTCTCGGATTGATGCTGTCAAAAGGCTGGCCCTGAGGAGAATAATCTGCTTCCTTCTCTGCCACGTCCCGCCTCTGATGCTGCCCTGCTCAGTGCTGTAAATGCTGGGACAACAGGCCAAGCTCCGCCCGCTGTATTTTAAATATGTAAGGTTCGCGGGGATAGGCTGACGCTATTTCAAAGGGCCCTAGGTCTCCTTGCTTAGCTTCTCGCTCTCCTCAGGTAAAAAGGTAAAGATTTTCGCACAACACTTAAGGTCACTGGGAGAGCTGTTGGTACCCTTTACACAGCAGATAATTAGTTGCTGACTATCAAACTTTCCTTTAATACATTTGAGAGTCAAAATATCTATGTGTCCTTTCCTCCTATTGCTCTCTGAGAGGTTCAGCAATGTTTAGTTCAAGTGACAGGTT